>NC_137638.1:2734120-2844120 GCF_963383615.2 Lipophrys pholis
GTTTGTGTGTGCTACTTTTATATTTAGTTATTTGATGTTTTCTTTAATAACCTTTAATAAGGTAGATTTTCAGATATACTGAATTAGATATATATGTTGCATGTTTATATGTATATAAGTATGTATAGGTGTATGTATATTTGTGCAAATGTATTTTCACAAAACTATGGAGCCAATTATTTTCATAGATTATTTACAAGGCTTTACAAGAGTATGTAAATATATACAGTATATGTGTATGTATGTACTGTGTGTGTACATTTCTTATAGAAATGTGTACAAATGGACTTTTTCTCTTGTATGTATCTGAGGTTTTGTATGTTTTTGACATATTCTTTACAAAATAGGTATTTTCTTTTATTTTGAAAACAACGGTGTCAAATAGAAAATATTTTTTTAATATTTAGCATTTCCATACATTTTGTTTTTTACCATTAATTCACAGAAACTATATTTACTAGAATTTTAATGTATTATTCAGTTTTCGTACAATTAGCGTTTTTTTTAAAAATGAAATACAATTTGTTATTTTTGAACTTTAAATCAGTTTTCTTTATTCTCTGTAAGAATTTCGGGTCTTTATCATTTCTCTGATGTATTTAGCTTTTAGTTATTTTATTACAATAAATACTTTAGTATCTTTTAATCAGCATTATTGACAGCGGATTAATAGCCAATACAATTTGACATATTTTTACTCCTCAAACATTTTTCTTAATCCAGATTTTAACCCTTCAGTACACATGTACATCCATTTACTATTACAGCCTATTTCAATGTATGGATATTTATTTTATCCATTTTCTAAAAGCTTTTTACTACTTTTACTGTTACTTTGTTCTGTTTAACTCTGATTCAAACTTCAACGCCCCAAACAGAAAGTTCACTGTGCGACTGAAGGTTATGACGACCGGTTAAACCCCCAGCCTGATGCCCTGAGTCCTGCCCAGCAGCACCTAAATGCCCCTTCCTGCCCCCCGGCAGCTACATTTGGTCAAAGTGATTTCTAATCCAGGGCCTGTCACAACACCTTAACGCAGGTCAGGCTGAAGTGCCCCAGCTACAACCCCACCGCTCCTTTCTCAACAGCAAACTGCCCCCCGGGGGGGCAGATTAAGCCGAGGAAGATGAGACACCCCCCCCCCCCCCCCGCTGAGGGATGAGCGGGATTAACAGGCACAACTCATTAACAAAGACAGTTTGAAAACTGTATTTGTTGTTTTGTTTACGTCATAAATATGAGTAAACGCTTTATTTCTGTTCAGGATTGAAGGTTTCTCCTCTCATGTTAAAGAAAAGAACAATCCAAGCTTTTATACAGTTCAACAGCACTTGTTGTGCAAATATAGGACATGAAGTAAACAAAATCAAACGTCTCATAAGAGGAAACAACATGAGACACAAACTGGACACTGTTTGTAACAGCTCAGAAAATAATGGACTATATAGAACGTTTCTAAAGCTCTTTATAGAATGTTTCTACAGCAGCTCTTTATAGAATGTTTCTACAGCAGCTCTTTATAGAATGTTTCTACAGCTCTTTATAGAATGTTTCTACAGCAGCTCTTTATAGAACGTTTCTACAGCAGCTCTTTATAGAACGTTTCTACAGCTCTTTATAGAACGTTTCTACAGCTCTTTATAGAATGTTTCTACAGCTCTTTATAGAACGTTTCTACAGCTCTTTATAGAACGTTTCTACAGCTCTTTATAGAATGTTTCTACAGCAGCTCTTTATAGAATGTTTCTACAGCTCTTTATAGAATGTTTCTACAGCTCTTTAAAGAACGTTTCTACAGCAGCTCTTTATAGAACGTTTCTACAGCTCTTTATAGAACGTTTCTACAGCTCTTTATAGAATGTTTCTACAGCTCTTTATAGAACGTTTCTACAGCTCTTTATAGAACGTTTCTACAGCTCTTTATAGAACGTTTCTACAGCTCTTTATAGAATGTTTCTACAGCTCTTTATAGAACGTTTCTACAGCTCTTTATAGAATGTTTCTACAGCTCTTTATAGAATGTTTCTACAGCTCTTTATAGAACGTTTCTACAGCTCTTTATAGAACGTTTCTACAGAACATTTCTACAGCTCTTTATAGAATGTTTCTACAGCTCTTTATAGAATGTTTCTACAGCTCTTTGTAGAACGTTTCTACAGAACGTTTCTACAGGTCTTTATAGAACGTTTCTACAGCTCTTTATAGAACGTTTCTACAGGTCTTTATAGAACGTTTCTACAGCTCTTTATAGAATGTTTCTACAGCTCTTTGTAGAACGTTTCTACAGCTTTCCCTTTGTGAGTTGCTGCTGCGTCTGTCCTGTCCGTCCTACGTTACTGAAACCCAACTGGAAAAGTCCCATTCATTTATTCATACATCCGAAGGCGGTTTTATCCTTCATTGTCCAACTTAATTCAACTTTCACTTCACCGTTTGGTGGATTTAGATTCGCGCCGTCGTGTCCCTGTTGCTGTGACTTCCTTCCTCTCCTTTAATTTGACTGAAACTGAGTGGATTATACTGGAATTGGAGCAGAAAAACGCTGGACGGTTGCTGCTTTTACTGAAATTACTGCGGCAAAAAAAAAGGTAGACGGAGAGAGAAAGAGACGTGTGTCGCTGTCTACGCTGGTGTGACATCAACTTAGACTTACAGTACTTGTACAAATTAATACTTAAGTCTCAATTAGGAAAATGATGTACCTCAACCGGTACAATATCCCTTTAAACCAGGATGAGATCTACAAGAAGGCATGTATTCCGTATCTGGACCCTTCTGCTGAGTCAGTCTGATTCCCCGTGAGAACATTTCCATCTCCTAAAAAAAACCTTTAAAATTCAATATGAATTTATTTTCACAATATTTTAGGGACATTTAAAGAAATAAAGAAAAGTTTTCACATTAGAGATAGGCTGAATTTTCTATTTGTATATTGAAGCGTGATTTAATGAGGGTTTCTGCTATAGGAAATTTAATACACGTGTATGTATAAATATGTAAATACATATTTGTGTGTGACGTATGGAGGCGAGTGAAATACTGAGAAATGTTCACTCTCATTAATGTACTTTAATCACAATTAAGTGATGTAACTTGCCCTTTATCATCTTGGAGTTTGACTATGATATGTCTTATTTAAATGTATATGTCCATTAAAACGCAAGATATATGTGAGATATACGAGAACGAATCTAAACTTCCACCGTCCTCCAAACCAAAATTGATCAAATGTACATTTTGGTCCAGACTGGGAGGTGAAATCATGTTTACTGACATTAGAGAGAAGAGAAAGACAGGAAACAACAGTTCAGCCTGTGAGTGTTTCACCGCGGCGACTCGACTCCGTCTTTACCTTTATTTGTCCTTTGGCCATGATCTTATCGGTCACTTCTCCCTCCTCTTTGCTCTGCTTCGTTTTGTTGCAGCACTTCTCATAACAGAGCAGCCTCACAGTCTGAGAGCCCTCCAGCTCAATCTCAAACTCCTGGCACACACACAGAAACAGAAACAGGTCAGGTTTTCAGGTCTCAGTGACGTTACAGATCCAACAATAACACAAGGAAAAAAAACAACAAAAAAAAAACAAAACACGAGGCCAAATATTCAAAAGAGTCCAAAACATCCTGTCCAAAGAGGATTTAGTCCAAAACACTGGCCTTAATTTCACCCAGGGATCAACCCAGGGATTAGTGAGTGATTTCCTGGTGTGGTGGTGCAGCTAATTATATTAAAAGTAGAATTCAAAATTATATAAAAGTGGAAACATGAAAAATGAAAATGTAATATCAAGAGTAAGAAGTCAGAATCTGGAAACAATCAAGAGAAGATATTCTGAAAAGCTGTAAATAATTACAATACATATAACTAAAACTGTTAATCTAATTCAAATATTTGCATCTAATTAAAATAGAAAATTGCCAGAATAATATAGAATTGGATATGTTAAATTAAATGAAGAATAAAGACTTGAATAATATCAAAAATAAAAAAAAAATGTTATACACATTCATAAAGGACTTAAGGAAGACAATTGAAAGGATAAAAGGATAATAACTAAATATCAATAAATATAAAAAGTTATATTTTAAAAATAATGACTTGATTAATAAAAAAAATGCAATTATATTAAATTAAAAAATAGCAATAAAAATTAATAAATAAAAATAAAAAAACAAAAATAAATTAAAGAAATTAAAAAGGGAGTGGTCATCCACCATTCCTATACATTTTTCAATTATCAATTTTCAAAGTGAGAGTCAGCTTTTACAATTCAATAAACTTTTGTAAAGTTCTTCATCATTTCTGATCCTAATATGCCACAGGGCTTCTTTAAGGTTGAAACATGGTTCTCTTCTCATCTGAGAGTTTGTCCACAAACAAACGTAAGAAGTGATATCTGGATGAAGACACGGTGTGAGGGAGGAGGATGCGCTCTGATCGGCTCGCTCACCTCGTCCCAGTTGGGCTCGGTCGAGTCTCGGTACACGCGCGTTTTGGCTTTGTTGACAAAGTATCCGAACGAGTCGACCTCCAGGGAGCAGTACAGGTCTGCGAGCACAGGCGGGAGAGCGTTTCAGCAGTGAGTCAAAGAGAAACTGAATCATCGGCGACGTGCACAGACAGCGGCGCTTCTCTCATTAAAACACCCACTGTCACTTTCTGGGTAACCCGGGCGGTGACTCAGGGAAAGATACAGCCGCCTTTCAAGACACGGAGCAGAGCTGTTTGAACAGGCAAAGGTTTTGAGAAGACATATCTGAGGCGGCTTGTACACAGTGTTCCTGACTAATCCCACTTGTTCCCCTGCAGCTGCCCTCCCAGCTGACGGCCACTGAGGGAGGGAGGGAGCGAGGGAGGGAGGGAGGGAGGGAGGGAGGATGAGACACCACGTGCAACCTCAAGAATTATCACTGACATGATTTATGCTTCAAAATGAAAGACGAAGACGCTTACTTGAGCTCTGCTTGAGGCCCGAGGCGGAGTGGACGATGACGTTCAGGAAGCCGTATAAACCGGGAGATTCATCATCTGGGAAGAGTTCAGTTTGGAGATTAAACGCAGGACAGACGGTGTGGGGGGAAAAGGTACCTGATCGTGATTTTAAACTGCAGTTCCTAACTTGACAGGTTTTTGCACAGATCAAGAAAAACTTGTAAAAGTATATTAAATATGAACCGTTTTCATGTATTTTTTTTTGCACTAAAACCAAGAAAAAAATTCAGAATCATCGGCTTTTCGAGTTTATCATTCTGTTATTGTTGTTGAATTAAACTGAGTTAGGACTAGTTTTTTGTGTGTATTTACTTCATTCATTGTAAAAGAATTTAATAAAACAAAACAATTCAATACAGAACAAAAGATTAGACATTTCTGAAAGAAAATGAGCAGAAAGAAGACAAACAACAGCTATACATTTTTAAAGCTTTCTTAAAGTGCCTAAAACTGACAGGAGGTGTGGCAAAAGTGGATTTTTGTAAATACGACATGAAGCTTTAGTAAATTATGCTGGATTTGGATAATTCCTAAAGTTACTAAAACGTAACTCAACTTCGACAGTGACTCATTGCAGCCCCCTATTGTGAGGATAGTGCTATAATAGCATTACCATTATTATTATTCCTCATAGGAAAAACCTAACTTTTAAAAAAGGTGTTCCTTTTAGCAATTTTTTTATTTAAACTTTTTTTAAATACTTCTGTAGCCCTTTGAGATTGCTTAAATATATAGTGCATTACAAATAAAATCTATATATTAATAATAATAACAATAATAAGTATTATTATTATCAAATCATAATTATTGTTTATAATAGCGAGTACTAAAATCATCCATACTGCGCCAAGACGAGATTAAACTTCAAAATCATGCGAGGAGGAGCTTACCTTCCTTATTCATGGTCATTGGGATGGTGTGAACCGTCTGCAGCTTCACACATGAGTTTGTGAGCATCTGCAGCTCCAGCGAGGTCAGAGAGAAGCTTTTAAAGCCTGCGAGTCACAGAGCGGGGCAAAACATCATTTAAGCTGTTTAAGCTGTGATAAAACTAGTGTCAGGTGTCGAAGTGGCAGAGGAACGTACACTTCTTCTGCTGCTCGCGAATAATCTCCCTCCACTCCGCTCGCTCATAATCAGAGGAGATCAGAAACATGAAACCCTGAAAGACATGAAAGGATATTTCTCTGTAGTCTTTTGCTGTAATGTCATGTCATCACCAGCAGAGGGCAGCAGAAACCCGATTTACGGGTTGTTGTTTTTTTTTTTTTCAATGTTTTCCATGGAAATGTCAAGCTTAAGACTGATGTGCTCATATCTCAACTCACTTTTCCGTTCCTGTTGGCCACCCTGAATGCCATGCTGGGAGACATGAGGAGCAGCAGGGACTCCTGCTCAGATAACTTCTTCTTCAGCCTCTCGATCGCTTTGGGTCCTTTGGTGGTCCTCTGAGGATGATCAGTGACAGAGTTCATGTGATACGAATCTCAGGGCCTGACTACACAGCAACCATTTCAAGTTAAAAAAAACACGACATTTCGTAGCGCTTTGGGTGTTTGTTAGTTTACGCGACAACAGAGCTCGGAGTCAATGAAAACGCCACTTTTCGAAAATGGGCTCCGTCGCTTCCTGAAAACTTAACAAGCAATCCAACCATTAATATGTTCACAGCGAATTGTTCTCTACGTGTGTGATCTCATTTAAGAAAAGAAACAACAGCACCCACTAGTGGCCTGACATGCTATAACTACAATAATTTCTGTGTTTCTGCCATTTCTGTGTTAAAAAAGCCGTGCCACGTAAACGTGAAACTTTTCAGAAACGAAAATGGAAAGCGATGAGTTTTCACTTGAAACGCCACAAACACACTTTTTTCTGCTCATGTGTCGATTCACTTTGATAGAAGTCCGTCATCGTTTGTCCTCTGGTCTCGTGTTTTAACAATAGTTCGGGGAGGCTGCGGGGGAATCCTCACCTTCTCTCTTTGGATCTCGTTTTTTAACTGAGAGATTTTGATCTTCATGGCGTCGATCTCTTCGTCCTGGACCAGAGGGATGGGCGTGGACTCGCAGTCCTCGATGGTCTGGAAGGTCAGGTCAGCCAGCGGGATGTACCACTTACAGTCGTACTGTTGTCCTTTTCTGTCGGGGGAGAACAGACAGTGGAGTAGTGAATTGCAGGTAAATAGTTTTGTCTCCTGGCTGGACTTAGATTTATTTTGTATACAATGAGGAGAACCTCTGTTTCGTCACTGTTTAGTTTGAGGAGGTTCTGGGAGAACCAGGATTTGATGTCCTGTAGACAGTTTTGTACGGAGGTTGGTGGAAAGGTAGAGCTGGGTGTCATCCGCATAACAGTGAAATTGATTATCGTACCTCCGGAAAATATGGCCAAGGGCGGAGGAGGTAGACGATGATGAGTATGAGGCCTAAATTATTAATATTAATATATCGGAGTGGTTTGAACTCCGGGCCACATGGTGGCGTAGTGGTTAGCACTCTCGCCTCACAGGAAGAAGGTCATGGGTTCAAACACACAGCCTTTCTGTGTGGAGTTTGCATGTTCCCCCCGTGTGTGCGTAGGTTTTTTCCAGGTACTCCAGTTTCCTCCCACAGTCCAAAAACATGCATGTGAGGTCAATTGGTGACGCTAAATTGCCCCGAGGTGTGAATGTGAGTGTGTGTGGTTGTTTGTCTATGTGTGTTTGCCCTGTGACAGACTGGTGACCTGTCCAGGGTGTATCCTGCCCTCGCCCACAGCATCCCCGCAACCCTGAACTCGATAAGCGGGATAGAAGATGGATGGATGATGAGTGATGCGTCTCCTCTCAGACAGCGCCAAACAGCCAAACACCATTTTCAGAACGCTGCTCCAAAAATCTTTCTGTCGCGAAAAACGCAAAAAGGACGTGGCCTGACCCCGGGGGAGAAATGACTGCCCTTCTGATCAGACGATCACACGCCGGCGTCCTCTGACCCAGACTCACCCCGCGGCCTGTTTCTTCAGCTTCGTGCAGAGCAGCAGGTCGGTGAAGAGGAAGACGTGACGGAGTTTCCTGGAGCCTTCGACCAGCTCCACCATGAAGCGATCCCTCAGCAGCTGACGGTTCTGCACACCGATAAGACAACACACACACACACACACACACACACACACACACACACACACACACACACACACACACACACACACACACACACACACACACACACACACACACACACACACACACACACACACAAAAATCAAAGCATGTGTCAAAACTGTGTCTGTACATCATTAAATCTTTATATTTCACTCAATAGAAATACATGGAAATGGAAAATATCAAGATTACAAATCACCTGGAAGTTGTGAAACTGTCCCCAGCAGACATACATCATCATTTATCTGTTAAACTCTTTTGCATTTCTCAGTGGGACTCTATATATATGTATTATATCAAGGTCAATTAGGCAATAAGAACATATAACACTTTCAATAACTGCAGTTTTTACTTAATAGACAAGAAACTACACTCCTGTTAAGTCTGATTCAGTGGAACTCACAAGAAAGAATGTAGAAATTATGAATTAATGACAATCAAAATATAACAGAAAGAAGTAGTAGTTAAAAAGTTAAAACAAAGACTATTATTATGCATCTTCTCTTTACAATAGTAGATTTTCTAAGTCGTTTTTGGGGTTTTAAGCATAAAGACTGAGATTCTTGGTTTGGGATTATAGTCAGGGTTGCCAGGTCGGGAAACAAAATCAGCCAAACTGCCCCTCAAACGCCAAAATATGCTCATATAAAAACCATGAACTCTGCTTGTGTTGCTGTCACTGCAAAGTGTAACACATATTTAGAAAATAATTACACATAATCGCAGCACAATTACACAGTGTACCGCAATAAAAAAACAAAACAAAACTGTTCTTTCTCGTTCCACATAAAAATGCTCCAGGGATTACAGGCAGCTTATTATTGGACTCAGTAGCGGTTGTTTCAATTCTCTAATTTTAAAAAAAATATTTAATCAAACAATGGGCGTCACTATAGTTCTATGTCAAAACCCACAATAAAAATTAATATTAAAACACTTCAAAAAACTAAAGACATGGCAACCGAGAGAAATCTATGCTAAGTTTAAACATTCCACTGTCATTTCATATAAATATTGTATTGATTAAATATATTTAGTTGAGTGAGATCCGCTCCAGTGAAGCTACTTATTCAAATTTCACGTTTGAACTGGTCGTTCACTGATTTGTCTGTTGAGGTGGGCGGATGTTTGTAATCACGCTGCGGCGTTGCCCCGGATCACTGACGGATACAAACCGGCCTCGCAGTAAATAAACAAGTGATTTCAAACGGTTTGTGATCCTTGAGGCCGGGGACGTCGGGACTATCGCGGCCTCTCAGTCTCACTGTCGGAAACCGTGCGGTCTGAGGTTACGGGCGGACGCGATGACACCGGCCTTTCCTGCCGAAGCGCGCTTCTAAATTCCTCCCCTGACCTCGGTGCGAGGCCCGCCGCCATCCCGCGCTAACCGCCGTTTGGAGAAAACAAGGATATGGCCGCGGCAGGGTTTCCCCTCTGCAGATTTCTGCGTCGCAAATCTGATAAAAAAAAAAAAAAATGCTCGGTTCAATCACATTGGGCTCTGTCCTGGTTTCAAAAAGAGGTGGCAGGGTTACATCCGCTTATTGTTTGTCACCACAAATATCAATAATCCAATGGAAAGAAAAAAAAAAAAAAGAAGCAGGTTCGCTGCACAGGGGGGGGTTAACCTCCCTCTCACTCTGCGTGCTCCGGTTTCTTTTTTCTGCACTGAGTAATGAGACAGCGAGGCGAAGCACAACAAACCCGCGGTCGGGGTAATTACAGGCCGTTAAAGACGCAAAACATCAACAATGGACGCGGATTTAGTCGGGAGCTGGTCTGGATGGCAAAAACAAAAGTCCTCAACAGATTGTCACGTCCCAGTTGGGTTTTGTTTTTCTTTATCTGTCGATCTCTTTGTGGGATCTCAGACTTCCTTGACATTGTGAGAGAGGAGAGTTCCCAAGAACTTTCTTTGATTTAATATCTGGCTGGGCGAGGACCAGTTCCCAGAATTAAAAACAAAACAAAACAAGAGAAAAAGCAAGAGGAAGTTCTGCATCAGGTCATCTGAATCAGAGTCTTGAGATGTGTGCTGCTGAATGGGGGGGTGGGGTGGGGGGAGGGGGGGTCGGGGGTCAGGAAACACGAGTAAAGTCTGCACACACCCGTCGGGTCGGCAGTGGAATCACTGCAGGTCATTTCTGAGAAGCAGGGAAGGATGGGAGTGAGCGGCGAGGTAATCGATGGGTTTTCCTGGTTTGGGTCATGGAGACCCCCCCCCACCCCCGCCTCCACCCCCACCCTTCTCCCTCATGCCTCTAATGTTTACACTGCTTTGTCACGAGCTTCCTCTCCTCTCTGCTTCCTTCACCGCCACAGCAGACTGGCTGAGATGAATCAGCAGCGACCTGACTCACACGCCGCTTTTTACGGCAACTTCCAGACACCTTGTGCTCAGAGGCTTTTTTTTTTTGTTTGTTTTTTTTAACAAGCGCAGATAGTCTAGAAATGGCAGGGTCTGATGCAACAGCGAGCTCCACAAAGCCGCCGGTTCAGTGAGAGAATGGAATAGCCTGCAGGGTTATAAAACACTGCACAGCACAAGTGTGTAAAACCAACGAGGCCATGTCCGTCTTCCTGCAATGACACTTTTATAACCGTCAAAAGGCTTCACACTCATCGCACCTCGGGGGAATTTAGAGTCACCAGTACATGTAGTGAAACACACTCAGTCATGGATCTGCTCCATCATGTGAACCAATAAGACATGAAATTAAACCAGCAAGCAGAGAAACAGGACACTTTTGGACTATCTGCAATCTCATATATGTCGAGTAAATCACTCATTAAATACTGGTAATGTGTCACACGTCACACATTAAAGTGGGAGTTTACAGCCAGCAATTAGCCTCAAACACATGTTTCTGGACAAATGTGGGAGAAAACTGGAAAAAACTCAAACAGAAAGAACGGGCTTGTTTCAGGTTTTAAAAAGTGTGTTGCTCCAACCAGCCAATCAGAAATCAAACCCTATATAGTGTCATCGGGGGTTTAGCCAATCACAATCAAGGTAGGCCCTCCCTTTGACTCCTCCCACAATCAGGCAGCTCTGCTCTGGCACATGGCACCACGAGAGGAAGTACTTCCTCCTCTTCCCAAGATGGGCATGTGTGGGCGGAGCCAGTCCAGCTCACACAGACACAGCATATTCTGAATGCAGCTCCTATGATCCAATATTCAAATGGAGGAAAATCAAGGAGGAGCTAGAAACTTAGAATACTGAAGGTTTCTGGACCAACCAGGCCATGTGAAATGTTGAAAAGCTGGATGATATGACTCCTTCAACATCAATCTGACTACTAATCTGCCAGTTTTCTTGTCCTTCTTGCTCCTTTGCTGCATGTGGGCTGCTGAAAACTTGAAATACCCTCTGGAATAATTAAGTATAAATATATCTATGGCATGAATTCACTACTTTATATCATACTACGATATCTAAGATATCCTAGGTCTTCCCTCCATGAGGGATTCTTGGTAGAACATGCAAACTCCACACAGAAAGGCCCCCGGGCGAGGGATTCAAACCTGCGTCTCTGTCACTGCGAGGCAGAAGCGCTACAATTTCCTTTCTCGATGTCGGCCACGCTCCCAGCTTGTGGAGGACGGACTGCTATGAAATTGGACGCGTTCATCTTCCTCACAGGATCACTTGTAAGCGGGATCAGATTAAGCCATTAAAGCGCTGCGGTGCCCCGGATTGACCCCAGTGAAACCGTCCCACTCCCTTCAGTTTACCGAAAATAAAACGACCACGGTTACCGCGTCTATGCAAATGATTACAATTCTTAATCCGATCAATTACAGGGTTGCTGTGGATTAATTTCAATTCATTTTTAAATCTGTACTGGTCACGTTTCAGAGAATATATATGGACTTAACGTGTTTAATTGAACAGTTTATGTTAACAAAAAAACTTTCTCTCTTATTCAAAACAAACATTTACCTACATTAATGTTCCTGTTACTGCTTCTTCAGACAAACTAACTTGCTGACATTGTCCGAGAGGCGAGCAGCGGACCGATTCTCATTTACTTCCTGTCGGTCGACCGCTCCATCTACGGTTTTCTTTGTATTCAAATCTCCCATGTATTGATCAACAGTCGAACACTTCGTACAGGAAGCACACGAGGGCCTTGCATTGCCGCATTATGTAATAATGTGATAAACTCTCAACTCATTATGTAAATAATCCCGCATCTTGTAATAACTTGTTACAAACTGCAACAATTATCACAAAATGCGGGTTAAATGATTAAATGCACTCAGTGACACTAATCAATCGGGTTTCATTTCTTCAAGAAAATAGAAATACTGATCGGCTTGTAACTTTAAAAATCTACCCGCCACAATGGCAGCTGATCTTTAAAGTTCAGCGTGATTTAAGAGCCCCTCAGTCGACCGTTGGTATCTTGGCAGGACGCCAGCAAAGGCAAAAAGCGACATATAATTCTCGTCCAATTGAATCTTAATTCTATTCTCATTATTAAATATAGAATCATGTATTAAAGGCAAAATGTCTTACATTTTGCGCCAAATTATTACATTTTCTGGATTTTCATCACATTTTGTAATAACTAGTGCAAGACCTAACAAGTTATTACAAAATGCAGCAAAGTTTGTTAGAAAATGTGTTCAAGAATTGTATTACAAAATGCGGCGTTATTACGTAATGAAAATGCGATCCATCCATCCAAGGCCTGAACACTGACCTCTCCTTTCTTGACCGTCATGGACTGCCGGCGCGGCGTGATCTCCTCGTTGATACTGGACAGGAAGTTCTGGGAGATGCGCAGGGCGTCCTGTAGCAGCGGGTGGTCCGGGTGGCCGGAGGGCGTGTGCTTCAGCAGGTCCTGGGGAATAAAAAGAAAGAGCGACTAGCAAACGGAGCCTTTGGAGGACGAGGACGTTTTTTTCCCCCGGGAGACGGGGGGGGGGGCGTTGGGACTCACGTGCAGGACGAGCGTGCTGCGCGTCACTCTGTCCACTGGCTTGTAGAGGAGAGCTGTGGAGGAGGAAGAGTCGGGTCAACAGGTCTTCGTCACACTTTGCAGCAGGATTGATTCATTTCGCTCAGTACTCACTTTCCAGTGAATTCTTCGCCGACTGGTCTTTGCAGTCCTTTGTGCTTTTGACCTTGAGGTTCTGGAACAGCGAAGAAAAAAAAAAAACCTCAATTAATAAGAACAACTTGCCCAACGGAGCAATTAAATCAATCAGCTGCACCGTAGAGAGCTGAAATCTGCCCCGGGCGGCGGGGCGACATCAAACAGCGGGCCGCCGCCGCCGCCGCCGCCCCGCCTGCGCCGGATTACATACCTCGGATATCTCTGCAAACTGAGCGTTCGCCTGGCAGCACTTGTCCGCCGTCGCCACGGCAACTTTGTAGTTGTCCACGAAGGCCCGGTAGACCCCGAGCTGGCTGGCCTGCAGAGACACAGATTAAAGTGGTGGATGGATGAGGGGGCGGTTCAGAGACTTTCAGAATCAACTTTCTACTTTCTGAAGCTGCCAAACACGTTCGACTTTCAAAAGAAAGGTAACACAGCTCGCAATTGTTTCCCAAAACACTGGTTCATGTTCTGAAATTTAACAGTTTTGGCTATTTCAGATGTTTCAGTCATTTTTATCTGCTTGTTTGTTCCGAGTGATTTTCCTCCTAAACAAGAATTTACTTAAATGTTAACATCAAAAACAAAAATTGTGGGTCACATGAGGATGAAAGAGAGACGCAGCGGCTTTGAAAGTGATTTAACCTCCATCAAAAGTAAAGAAAAATAAAGTCAACATGCTCGGTAATGGCAATATTAGAAGCTCTAGAAAGAAACCATGTAGTTTTCACAACTCCTCCTTCAGCAAACAGGAGTTCAGGGTAACAGTGACCTCTACGATGTCCACTTTGGCTAATGTTAATGCTCGCCACGGGAGACATAAGTAAGAAGCAACGGGCTCAGGGACCCGTAGTGCTCAAATATCATTATGACTTCACTCCCCAGAGTTACTTTGATGGCCGAGCGCCATTCAGGAGCCTTTTACGGTAAACATATCAATCCATGCATGCACGTGTATTCAATCCTTTTCATGCCGCAGCTGGCTCAGCTCTTATTCTCCGGCCTCCTATGGAGCTTTTTGTGCTCCTCCGCTGCTCGCCGTGTGGCGAGGCGAGGCTTTTATCTGGCCAGGAGACGACTCCAGGCAGCTTCCTCCTCACGTGTGCAGGGCCGGACCCGCTGAGCGATCCGAAACAGGCCCGACTCCCACCTTTCCCTCCTCCGCCTCCCCCCCTCACCATCATTAATGATCAAGGAGTGACATTTACGGCGTGCTGTAATTAGATCCTGAAAGTGACTGACTTGATGAATGGTGGTCGGGCTGATTGAGAGGCAACATACAATTAGGTGCTTAGCAGGTTTTATGTGCTTTAGATGACTGGAGGACATTAAACCACTGAAGTGGAAGTCACTTTGTACTTAAACGCAGTCTCAAAACTGCACCAAGAAAACTAATAATTATAAGTTGAGTAGATTATTATGATACCAGTATAACTTAGTGGGGGAAAAAAATCAAAACCATAAATACGAAGAAAATATTTGAAGATATATATGAATTTTTTTTTCAGCAGTCAGTCTTATTTTATTTTTCTACATATTGGAAAAGCAGGTTTCAGGTTCGGTCATCGTTCTGGTTACGTTTGTGGTTCTTGTTTCATGTTTTATCTTTCGTCGTTGCGTGGGTGAGTCCATGTTCCCGTCTGCCTTTGAGTACTGCAGTACTCATACCAAGCCTGTAGAGGCGCTATAACACCGCCACAGAAGGAAGCCAAAAACAAGAGAAAAATGCATAAATTCAACTTAAAATACTTAACTTAAAATATTGCTATTGGCAATGATGAAAACACAAGTGAGAAAATAACCGTTTCTGTGGATCGACGACAAAGTACAACTTTGTAGAAAATTTGAAGTAAAATTAGTGGTTTCACTTCCTGATAAAAACACCACCGTATAGATGCAGCATGTATGGTTAAAATGTGTCTGCAGATGCACCTAAAGTCGTCTCCGTGAGGACGGGGCGACGTCCTTCTGTCTTGAGAGTTAATTCCAGTCCTATTTCCTCGTGTTCTTAGCATTCTTGTGAGGTTTAGATGATCCGGTTCACCTTCTGACCCCTTCTCTAGCGCCCATGTCTGGTACCTCAGAGTTCCTTTTTACTCTTTGTTGGGATCAATAGTCAACATCATAAACCTCGGAACGGGATTAAAAATATGCAAAAACTTTTAGCAGGATTGAACCAACCAAGGATCTGCATTTCTACCTTAAAGGAGTCATTTATTCAGCTTTTTAAAACTTTCACCTGCGTCTCGTTGGTCCAGAAACGTCGTATTCAGAATTTATTGCTTTTCCTTGATTCTCCTCCATTTGAATATTGGATCTTAGGAGCTGCATTCAGAATCTGCTGTGTCTGTGTGAGCTGGACTGGCTCTGCCCACACATGCCCATCTTGGGAAGAGGAGGAAGTACTTCCTCTCGTGGTGCCATGTGCCAGAGCAGAGCTGCCTGATTGTGGGTGGAGTCAAAGGGAGGAGCTATCTTGATTGGGATTGGCTGAACCCCCGATGACACTATATAGGGTTTGATTTCTGATTGGAGCAACACACGACGATTATTACTGTTAGAAAACCTTTAAAAAGTGAATTTTGCTAAATGTGACTTCTTTAAAGATTCTCTTAATTTAAAACCTGATTCTTGGATTTTCTATAAAAGATTATTTATACCTCTTTAAAGACATCTGTCCTATAGTCTAATGCCTTTTTTTGGGATTAATTAGAAGCATGTTAATAACAGACATATTGTGTTTTTCATGTTTTCAGGGTAAATACATTAAACAAAAGCCAAATGAGTTCCCATTCAAAACAGGTTTTCATTTCCAAACCGTCTCAGAAGTTTTCCAGGACCTTCTTGCCCGAGGGAACCCTGTCATTTGCAGTCAAAACACGAACATTTCTGTCTTTTTTTTTTTTTTTTTATTTCTTTCCCCGTCGACCGACACCAAACCAAACAAACATGGCCCACGCACCAGCTTCTGGAAGAGGTCGCCCACACACTGCTGGTGGCTCCAGTCCTGGACGCGGGGCAGCAGAGCGTCGAAGAAGTCCTTGTGGATCTCGTGGAGCTCGGGCACCTTGAAGAAGATGGTTTCTATCTGGTGGATGGTCAACATGGGCTGGGAGGTCGTGGCCGCGGCTCTCAGAGGCTTCATCGGCTGGACAAACAGTGACGGGGGAATCAGTGATGGTGAGTTTCATTGCTCTGCCACACCAAAACAAATCTCTGAAACTGACGAATAATCATATGAATCCTAGTACGGTCACGTTTTAATTCCGTGGTTATACTTTGAAAACAAATGCAAAATGTTGTAGCAACCAATGAAGGTCAACGACGTGATAGTTTTTACTAATTTTTAATAATGACTATAATGCACTGTTAGACAAAAAGAGAACATTAGGAATGTCCTGATCACACTTTTGAACCCCAAAACCGATCCGACTTTTCACATTTGAGTATCAGCCGATATCTATACTTTCCCAATCCGATACTTACACTGCTATTGCTATATTACAAATGTACTTATAGTATATTATAGTAGCAACTAAGTTGTCTAAAGCTACACTGCAAAAAAAAGGGCACCCCAAAAATAATTGAAACACTACATTTGAGAAGAATATTACTTAAAAACTAATTAGTAAATGCAGAAATAAGATTTTCAAATCTTGATCTAAGATTGTGCTACAAAATAAAGCACTAAAAGTGAAAAGTGACAGCTGAAGTGAAAAAGATCTGCAAGGTGAACGGCTGGATTCACCGACATCCGATCAATCGGAAATTGCTAATAAAAGCCCTGATCCGATATCCACCAATCAGGACATCCCTAAAGAATATATCCTCAATTAATTAATATGGCAATTATCCCATATTTTACTTGTTCTTTATTCCATTGATCTAATTCTACTCAAAACTATGCCCCATTTATCTTTTATATGTTCTCTGTTTGGGGCCTGTGGGCTTTTCCCCTCATTATTTTCCATTTCTAATTGTCGTTTAATGATTGCTTGTCTCCTCTGTCTCGCCTGACTTTTTTTGTTTGTATGTTTTTACTGTAAAGCACTTTGTGTAACAACTGTTCTTAAAACCCATTAATAATAAAATTAATAATAATAATGGTAATTACTTTATTAATTTTACATGAATCTTTAACAATCAAGCTGCACAAACGAGCCCAAAACAAATCTTCTTCTATAATATGAAGTCCTGTTAAAGTGTTATTATATTTCCAATGTATTTATTAAATATTATTTCAGTAATGTAATATGCATATTATTAAGATAAAGACTCAAATATTTAATTGCACGATTGGCTCCATACATTTTCAAAAGGACAGAATTATTATACGATTGTTGATTTTTACAGATTTTTTTGGTCTTTTTTATAAATTGACCTCGGGGTAAAAAAAAAAAAAAAAGCACAAGTGAACTTGGAGAAGTTTCATGGAAATCAGCAGTCATGTTTCTCTCGTATCTGTCCATTAACCTGCTGGGAACATCCACAGGTTTTGGTAAACGAGAGGAACCTCAGTATGTTTGTTACACAGAAGGAACTTCTTCATTCCTCAGCGTACCGAAGAATTATGAACAATTTTGCATCCGAGCACCACTGCGCCCTGACTTCAACCCCAAACAACAAGTTTAAGAATGTGGGCCAGACTATTGTGGGCGAGTGGGCAAAAGTCCCACGAACACACTCCAACAGAAATCCTCCAGAGGAGAGTGGAAGTAGCTCGAGCTCCAGAACTGGGTCAAAGTCCAAGTTCATGGGTTCAGACTTCAGTGTAATAAAGGGAAGGATTGCTGCAGTGTGTGTGTGTGTGTGTGTGTGTGGGTGTGTGTGTGTATGTGTGTGTGTAAAACAGTATTTCTGTGTGATACGGTTTGTGCTTCGGACTGAACGTACTATGAGCAGCGCCTCCAGGTGGCTGAGGTAGGTCTCCTCGCTGGCCAGGATTCCTGACAGGACCCACTTTCTCATCTCCAGCCCCTTTTCCTGATCCAGCTCCACCTGGAACAAACAGGAAGTGACACAAACAACATGATCCGTAAACAAGGTTCCATCTTTAATAAACTATACACACACACACACACACACACACACACACACACACACACACACACACACACACACACACACACACACACACACACACACACACACACTCTTGCATGACGAGGGGATTAAAAAAAAAAAAAAAAAAAAAAAAAGGATCAGATTTGATTAAACTCTGTTGGAGTTTTACATTCCGAGACGTCTGCAGCAGAAACTCCCGGCGTCCCAACGAAGACAGATGTGCTTCAGGTCCAGGAGTTATTATTCCAAACAGGTCAGAGACATCAGTCAACTCGGCGGGAGCCGTCCAGACGGTGTGAAACTCTGCCATCGTGCTTTCTACATGATGAAGAAGCTGTGTGCCGAGTGATCCCCCCCCCCCCCCGCGCTATAATTTTGTCTTTGAGGACAATAATATCTCTACAGCCGAGGGGGAGGAAATGTTTCTCCTTAAAACATGTTTACTCTCAGTATACTGGTTCTTTTTCCTTTTTAAATAACTGAAAGGCTCGCTCTGTAGCTTTTATACTGGACGGAGCGGCTGTCTCAATGCCTTGCTCAAGGGCACCGGCTCAAGTTTTTGTGCACATCAAATTCATTTTAAGTCATCGTTCCAGTGAGGCCACGCGGCCAGTGCAGAAAGTTTATACACTAAATATTATTTAAAGAAAAGTCAAATTTACATGACTGATTCTTTGATATAAAAAAACATGTTTCAGCTGCTTGTCCTGCGAGCCCGGACAGTGGACGGATGGATCTGCACCTTTCTTTATATCGCACTGAAGAACGTCTCCTGTTGCCAGCGACTCACTTTGTTTTCAAAAGTCACATCATAAAACACGTCACCACTTTGGTATATCTCTCTTCCACTTTCATATCTCAAAATTATGAGATAATTATGTCATAAATTCAGAAAAAGAATTATTCCAAATAATTATATTATATCATATATTATAAATATATCATTATTATATTATATATGAAAAATTATATAAAAAAATTCTGATAAATTAATTATTAAAAAAATTGTCTCATAATTATGAGATAATTATCTAATAAATTCATAAAAACAGAACCGATTATATTTTTTTACCTGAATTTTGTTTTCCAGGTAAATGCAATATGCTTCCGTAGCGAACCACTCAAACATACAACAGTATAAAAAGTTACTATGAAATTATGTAAAAAAACAAACAAAAAACACAAACCTCTTTTAAACGTCACCAAATGTGAAAAAGCAATATTAAGTCATTAAATCAGGGAAGATATATAAAAAAAAAAAAGATTTGCCCCGATAAGTTTAAGTCACATCCCAGCTTTCGCAAATGCTCACATTTTATTTTGTTTTGTTTTGTGAATTAGTGTTATGAAAGATTAACATAGTTACTAAACAATTAAAACCACTGCAGATTAGATTATCTGCTCCTGCACGACTCATGGAAGAAAGCAGGGAGACTTTAAATTCACTGTTAAACTCTGCAGCATGTCCATCACACAGAAACAGACGAGTAGAGAAACTAAACGGAGGACGGAGAAGGACGACGCAGCAGCAGCAGCAGCAGCAGCAGCACTTTACCGACAGCGTGGATTCCAGCGAGCCCGAGGACTGCGTGTCTCGGCTGCCGCGGCTCTTGGAGCGGAGCCGCGGCGACGGCGACGGCGACGGCGACAGCGACAGCGATCCGGAGAAGGACAGCGGTTCCAGGCGAGGCTGGTGCTCGTCCGACTGCTCCAGCTCGAAGCCATACGGCGGAGGGTTCTCATTGTAGGGAGTCTCTGGGAGAAACACACAAGACAAAAGGACAACAGTCACATGGTGCGCAATTACCCTGTTAGGCGACAAAGTGTACATCGTGGGAAACATGGCGAGCTGACACGTGTTTTTTTTAACGTGGCATTCTAAAAATGTCATTCATCAGAACCAATCAGATGCTTATCGAAGGAGATTTTCACTGTAAAACATGAAGGGACAACAGAAGGTTAAAGGGAAGTATAGATAAACTGTATTGGCTCATAGGAATTTGTTTTTTCTTTTCTGGAAATAGTTTTTAAAAAGTGAAGTTGTCTTAGGTCATGATATTTCTCTGCGTTTGAGCCGCGCAGTTATACATAAACGCAGCTACGACTAAACACAAACGATAATTCCTGAAAACTGCGGCCACAGTGGAGATCTAGATAAACTTCGTGTTGCATCTAAAAGAGGGAAGGCGGAGATTTACGTCAAAAGTCGTGACAGCTTGTTTTTTTCTCCAGGATTCTGATTGGCTATCATGGCTTCATGTTTCTCGCTACACTGCCCCCTACAGGTTTGGCATGCTCATAGCAGCTCTGAACCAGGTGTATATGCAGGTTCGTATCAATGAAGATTTTTTTGTAAACGTAGAGGGGGGAATCCGTTTTTGTAAAAACTTGGGTACGTGTAAACGTGGCTTTATATTCAGGGTCTAATTGTTCAGCCGATGTAACAAAGCCGATCAGAGGCTATAAAATGCTGCATTTGGAGGATGACGCACTGTGGAAAGAGCAGGTGAAACCGGAGCCAGAAAGGCAGAAGGACACTGGAGAATGTATAAAAAAAAACAACAACAACTGAAAGTAACCAGGAAACATCTGAGAGGTTTGGCAAAGTTGGACTGTTCAACGCCGTGTGTCCTGTTACCGGAGGAGCCGGTTCAAGCTGCTCTGGCTCTGGTTCTGGTCTTTCCCCCGTCTAGGTCAGGATGCGGCTCTTTGTTTGGCGCCGCGTTGGCCGACAGCCTTTTACTTCGGGCTTTACGTGATGGCGTTTCCCCGGCGATTCCCCTCCTACATGCTCTGCTGGACTGTTCGGCTTTATTGTTCCAGTTCATTAAACTGGCTGTTTAAGTTTCCTCCCACAAACTGACCGTGGCCATTCGGAGCTGGAACGACCGACTGCTTTTGGCATTTTTGTTTGGTTAAAGTTTCACATTAAGACGGGACAGTTTTTATCTTCTTATACACCCGAAAGCTTTTTTCACACAATTGAAAGTACAGCATGTTGAAACATGCGAGCAAAAATGTAAGAAAACTAGGACATAAATGAAAATGAATTCAAATAAAAGGTCTACAAACTAAATCAAATCAAATTCTTCACATAAGGCTCTTGTTTTCACCGCTTTAGAGTTTCATCAGTATTTAATTGACATGAAGACAGTTTGGTTCGATTTTTGCTTTAAAAATTTGCTGGCATCGAAATGGAATTTTTAAAATAAGATTACCATAATTTCTGGACTAATTGAGCACATCTGAATATAAGCCACACCCACCAAAACAAAACAAAACAAAAAAAGAAAAGTCAGAGTTACGTGATGCACCTGAACGCATCACTCGTGTATTAAAGCTTGTTAACCCGGCAGTGGCAGAGTTCAAAGCGTGTGACAAAAGTAGCGGCTTATAGTCTGGAAACTACGGTAATGATTGAATATTTTCTCGACAGGTCCTTCATTGAAAATGCCAAAGAAAATTTATTCTATCTTGAGTTTGAGTTTAATGTCTAATTTTCTGTTTCAGAACAGATTAAAGGTCATTCCCCAAAACAAATGTGTCATCGTACACCTAGAAATACCAGAAATGATGAAAACACTGTAGTTTGCATGTCAGGCCACTAGTTGGTGCTGCGTTTCAGTAATAAATCCACAGATGAAGCGCAATGTAAACGTTCAAGCGCTTTTAAACTCCGTATCTGGTGTATGAAAGGAACGTGTCTCCACGTATGCCGATGATAGAGTGGTGTAGTAAACGTAATGGTGAAGTGCTGTTCAATTCAAAGGAAACAAAAACAAACTTTATTGATTAATCTGCTTGAAGAAATTTCTCCATTTGCAGCATTTCTTTACTTCTCGGCCACCGCTGTCCCAAAACATGCCATTTTTAAAGACTCAAAACATCTTTTGATCTCGTTATCTCCGGCCATCATTCACCGTGTTTTATGACACATAACTACCAGAACCAGCATTAGTTTCTGCAGCAATCCGAGTAGAAGTGACTCAGCTGATCGACTTTTCTTTCAACCACACCAGCGGCCGACTTCGGCCTCGTTTTCCGGACCAGAAATGCAGTTTTAGAGGAGCTCGTCAAAATTCCTGAATCCTTTCCACAATGTTCCCCTCCCTTCCTGATGCATGTAACCCCCCCCCCCCCCCCCCCCCCCCCCCCCCCCCACCGAGCAGGTGCCACAGAGATAACGAGTGTTATTCACATCACCTCTCACCCGGCTGATCACTATTGAATGTGACTCTTTCCACGGGGAGTAACTGTGTCAAGAAAAGCTTTTTTTTTTTTTTAATCTGTAAAGTGTGACGCTCTTTTTAAGCTCCAACTCTTACAGTTCATGTTTACATTGTGACGACAGCCGAGCTGGAAAAACATGTGTCACCGGTGGGAGATGGGCCTGATATCCCTGTTATTTCAGCCATTTTATTTTATTTTTCTTTGGAGGGGGGGGGGGGGGGGGGACCGTAAAGACAAAGATCAACCGCCTGCGCATCCTGTAATTACCCGCAGACACCCTGACTCACAGCCACTCATCATCTCCATTATCATCGTTCAGTATGAGGCAGCGGAGTGGAGATCTCATTAAAACTGAAAAAACAACAACTTATCTCACAGTGGAGAGAGGTATGTTAAGAAGAGGCTACAAAACAGCTTGAAAACAGGAAAGAGGGGGAAGAGAAAGACGGGAGCGCTCCGGAGAGGATTGGAAGACTGACAGGATGACATCCGCCACAGAGAGAGAGAGAGAGAGAGAGAGAGAGAGAGAGAGAGAGAGAGGATGGTGAAAGGCCACTCTGTGCTCCACTGAAGTTCTACTGCACATCGTCTCTCAGGCTGCAGCCGCGGAGCCACAAACTATCTAAAGTAACTCAGAAGAGAAAGAACCAGAAACATCTGCCAACATGAACATGATTCGTCTTAAAGTTACAGAAAGTTTTTTTTTGCTGCCTTGGTTACTTTTCTACAGTGAAACGTTACTTTGGAAAGTAATTCTTATATAACTTTAAGTGATGTGTCTTAAACTACTAAATAAAGCGGCTTTAACAGTCTTAAGTATAATCTTAATAAGTTCACAGCGAGTTACACTGTACCACATGATTCTAATAACTTTGGGAATGAAGTTTGCTGTGTGCTGACGTGAGTCAATGCACATGAGAGGAAGATGCTCTATAATCTGGATGTTAGTGGAGGAAGATGCTCTATAATCTGGATGTTAGAGGAGGAAGATGCTGTCTAATCTGGATGTTAGAGGAGGAAGATGCTCTATAATTTGGATGTTAGAGGAGGAAGATGCTCTATAATCTGGGTGTTAGTGGAGGAAGATGCTCTATAATCTGGATGTTAGAGGGGGAAGATGCTCTATAATCTGGATGTTAGTGGAGGAAGATGCTCTATAATCAGGATGTTAGTGGAGGAAGATGCTCTATAATCAGGATGTTAGTGGACGAAGATGCTCTAAAATCTGGATGTCAGTGAGATGAAGATGCTCTATAATCTGTATGTTAGTGGAGGAAGATGCTCTATAATCTGGCTGTTAGTGGGGTTAAGATGCTCTATAATCTGGATGGTAGCGGAGGAAGATGCTCTATAATCTGGGTGTTGGTGGGATTAAGATGCTCTATAATCTGGATGTTAGCGGAGGAAGGTGCTCTATAATCTGGATGTCAGTGAGATGAAGGTGCTCTATAATCTGGATGTCAGTGAGATGAATATGCTCTATAATCTGGGTGTTAGTGGAGGGAGATGCTCTATGATCTGGATGTTCGTGGAGGAAGGTGCTCTATAATCAGGATGTTAGTGAGATGAAGGTGCTCTATAATCTGGATGTTAGAGGAGGAAGATGCTCTATAATCTGGATGTTAGTGGAGGAAGATGCTCTAAAATCTGGATGTTAGAGGAGGGAGATGCTCTATAATCTGCATGTTAGTGGAGGAAGATGCACTATGATCTGGATGTTAGTGGAGGAAGATGCTCTATGATCTGGATGTTAGTGGAGGAAGATGCTCTATAATCTGGATGTTAGTGGAGGAAGATGCTCTATAATGTGGATATTAGTGGAGGAAGATGCTCTATAATCTGGCTGTTAACGGGATGAGGATGCTCTATAATCTGGGTGTTAGTGGGATGAAGATGCTTTATAATCTGGATGTTAGTGGGATGAAGATGCTTTATAATCTGGAAGATTAACCACCAGCATTCAGAGAGCAGCCATCAAGTTTAATCTAAGGCTGTCAATCCATCAGTATTAAGAAAAATCAATCAAAATTAAAAATGTCCACCTGAGTGTTTAAACATGTGTCACGGCTGGAGGCCTTTTGCGTTTTTCTCTTTTTTTTATATTTATTCGTGGATCGTGGTAGAACGTGGCTCCTCAGTGAGCATCACGAGCTCCAGCAGTGCCGAGGAAGAATCCCGGCAGGTCTGTCCGGGAAACTCAGCAATTCATCTGCTTCAGAGCGGAAACAGGCTCCCTGTGCAAGGTCATGTGTTCACACACACACACGCACACACACACCGCACACACACACACACACACGCACGCACGCACGCACGCGCGCACACGCAGACGCTACAGACACTTTCAAATGAGTGTGGAAACCAATCCACACTAATAAAAAAACACACCTTTACCACTGAAAATACACCTCTGCTTGTTTTGTTTTCCTGACCTCTCTTCTACTTTTTTGCAGCTTTTGTTTGTCCGGACTGTCAAACAGCTTCTTTCAAAAGTAAAGAAAAAAAAAAGAAAAAGGAGCTGAGCAAACACACCAAAGTACAGGCTTCTCTCTTAAAAGTCAAACTACAACCAAACCCACACGCTCATTAAACAACACAGGAGAACTGTTTGTTTTAGGCAAACATGGATATTTCCGGGTTTTAAGCGCACAAATGCAGCTTTTCAAGGAAAAAAAAGTTAAAAACGGGTAAAAGGAGGGACTGTATCCACACCGTTCATTCAGAGTGATTCATTCTTTGAAATCAGCAGACCACACAGTGCACACCAACTAAACGTGTTTCACCGGTGGACATCATGCAAACTCATCACATGAAAAGCCAAACCAAGCACTCTCACTAAAAAGTCGTATCAAATAATGAAATTAATTTAAGTGACCTGAGTCTATTTTTTTTTCTTTATATTATATAGTATACCAAAATAGTAAAATCCACCGCTGAAGTAAAAACTTGGAAATTCAACGAGCGCTAAAGCTAATTAGAAACAATAATCAACTTCAGTAAGCGGGAACTCACTACTGCCCCCCACTGTGCAAAAGTTGCATTACTTAAAAAAAACAGGATACACAGGATACAGCGGGATTACTGTAAAACCCTCATCAAAACCTGTACTCCTGTCGTTAAACTGACTATAAAGACAGTATAAAATACAACCAAATTCACTCTATAGAAAAATACATGACAAGCCTTACATAACTGTGGTTTAGAGTTGGAAATCATTGACGCTTGTTATTATTCATGCTTCATATGTGTTCCAGGGGTTCGATCCCAGCAGATCAATCGCCATCTGTCGCGAGCTCGCAGTGGCTTTTTCTACACCCGTCCCATCTGGAAGTTAGACTCTAATCCAAAGTAAACAAGCACGGCCAATCTGAAGATACTTTGGAAAAAAAAATAAAATACAATCTGTAGGTTTATTGTAAGTACTTGTAATTCCACCGCGGAGTTGAAAACAGAGTCAATAATCCCAACTTGGAAGTATTTATATTGTATGGAGAAAAAAAAAAACTTTCAAAAGAAAAGCATGTAATCTCCATAAATTAAGGTGATCTGAATGGAGAGTACCGACTACTGCATCAATAATTCACAGAACGTCAATGATTTCCACACTCACGTGTACAAACAGGCTTCCTTTTCATCCTTCAGATTATTTCCCCGCAAACTTTGGAGAAACACAGTGAAATGCTGGTAAACCAGAAAAAAAAAAAACTAAAACTGCACAAACGGTTCCCTGATGTTAGTGAGAAGAAACGCAAGTACAAGACCCTCGACCGTGTCGCAACGTATTTTGTACATCATTAATGTAAATTTTCTTTTTTTTAACAGAACTGTACTTCACTGAAATATTTACTTTTTTTTTTTTCTTTCACTTCCTACATTTAAGGACAAATATTTGTACTTTCTCGTCTTTACATTCCGAGTCAAACACATTTTAGTCCAGCGGCCACATACAGCAGTTTCCTCTTGAGTGGGCCGGCCTGGTAAAATACTGATATAATAACCTTTAAATTTAAACTTTAAAGTTTTTTTTTTATTGTTGTGATGCAGAGTAGACGTCATGAAAATGTCTATATTCACACTAAACCGAAAGATTTTCTACTGAAAATGACTACAGTCTCAACATGAAGTCACTTTTAATGAAACATTCTGGTGCAAAATGCTGTGAAATATATAGAAAACATCTGATGTAGCTGTTGCATTGTGGGTATCTTTTAGAAACTCACCCCGACAGCATGACATTGAGGCTAATGTGAGTTTCCTAAGCTTTCATGGCGGCGTCACTGATATTTTCAGCTCGGGTCTCGGTGTTGTGTTGTGTTCACTCATGTGTTTGAAATTCTGACCATTTTCCCGGGTGGTTTGGCCGGATTGGAGCCTGTACAGGCAGGTTTATGTTCCACACCCCTGCAGAATAATCTAGCTTACATGGTTTGTTTTGTTTTTTGCAAATATCTGGTTTGTGAGCTATAAACTATTATTAGTTTTTTATTATTATTATTATTATTATTATTATGTATTATTATTAACATTTTATGTTTAAAATTGATCAGCTAAAGCCCCCAAAAAATTTAATTAAATGAAAAAAATAAATAGTAATAATAAAAATAATACAGTTTATTTGTATAGCACGTTTTAAAAACACTTAAAGAAACTTTACATCATCATAAAGTCAGCAATGATAAAAAACAAGAAACAGAATTAAAAACACATAGCAAAAGAAATAGAGTTTGTGCTCAGTATTAAAAGCACTACTGAACAGTTTTAATGAGATTTGAAGGTGTTCAAAAAAAGACAAACTAATGCATTTCAGCCATTTTTGTTCCAGTGTGATTAAGAAAATGTCTTATCTTTAAAGAGTAAGAGTAAATTGGAAAGTTTTGAAAATCTGGAGAAAAAAAACACTGTACATTACTTCAATATTTCATTTATAAAGAGAATCGATTTTTTTTATCACTTTTTTTCCGGTAATATGGACAAAAAAAAGGTGACTGCATAAAGAGTCAGACACGGAGCTGTAAAACAACCCCGACATCTCTAATGTCCCATCTGAAGCTTAAAATGGTTTCGACTGTGCAATAGAGCTGTGATAAACACAATCTAATGACGTTACATAAGCCCAGCAGCTGTGGATCAGAGAGGAGCCGACGTCGCTCCGGACCGCTCCTCACCTCAGTAAACTCGGGTGTTTTTCAAGAATTTCATTTTGACTCTATTCCCACGGCTCAAGCATTTACAGAAAATCATCATCAGATAAATAGAGCATGAGCGGCTCTCTCGATGCGACGCTTGTTTTCGCTTTCCTGCGGAGGCACCTTGAACAACGGCCACTAAAAATAGAAGTCGAGGGGATTTAAGGACTCGGGGACAAAAACAAGTGGTTCCTGACGGGTTTTCTGTGGAGTCATCAGTCCACGGCGAAGCACCGTTTCCTTCCTCCGGCATGGCAGACGGGAGCTACGGAAGACAATCCCAGCTCTTTAATACTCGCGGGCACGTCCTATTGATGACAAAGCAAAGACACATCCCAAAGCCCCTAATCCTAATCCACAGAGATGAACCGCGACGGAGGGGCAAGCGGGTGGAGCGACAGATGTGCAAGCAAAGGCCCGTGTCACACCGTCGGAGATCCTGTACGACACAAAAACAATCACGTGGGTTTGCCTCACCACACGAGACCGCCGCGCGACATGCAGGAGGTTTTAGTGGGCAGCAGCGAGGACGCGTCCCGCTTTCCAGCCATGCGGCGTTTGCATGTTCTCCAGAGACCCGCCGACACTTCAGCAGAGATAGTGGATGGTGTTTCACCCCATGGCCTTCTCACTGTGAGCCGAGAGCGCTCACCGATCCAATCCAACTTTATTTGTTTGGCACGTTTTAACACAACAGCCGAGGCCGATCGAAGTGCTTTCACAGTTAAAAGTTATAATAAAACAAACAGTGAATAATAAAAATAAATAAATAAAACTCGCCAATCGCTTTCATATTTTAATTATTTGAAATGTCATTATTTTATTTATCATCTACGTAGTTAGTTAGTTAGTAAGTTGAGTATTACTGGATATTGTATCTTAAATTTAGCCTAAATTGGTATTTTTTTTTTTTAAATTGTACCTCATTTTGTATTATTCATCTCAACTACATTTTTTATTTATTTATTTATTCATTTATTTATTTGCTTAAAACTTAATCATATAGTTTTTTTTGTATTTATACTTTTTTAATTATTTGTCTTATTCCTCAGAAGAACTTCTTATTGTTATTATTATTATACATTCATTTATTAATTCACAGTGTTTCATTCTGTCGAAGGGCTTTATGAAAAAACTTTGATTTCACTCAGTTTAGAAAATAGAACTCTTTAAAGCTCTTCTCCACTCTACTAATCCATTTCTTTGTCTTTTCACCACCTTGTCAGTCATTTGTGAAGCACTTGGAGACGCATTAAAAAATGACAAACAAGTAAAGTTTGATTTGTTCTGGAAAGTTTTCAGCTTCAGAGTGCCAGTTATATATAAAGAAAATAATAAAAAAAAATTCAGATTGATTGACTGATGGAGGCAAATCCAGTCGGCATTTCCCAAAAAATATGAATCAGAGTGAGAAGCAGAGCATTGATTGAGCCCAGTGAGACGCTGGGTTTAGAAGAGCTGCATCCATTTTTCCCCTCATGTCACCAGCGGGGGGGGGGGGGGGGGGGGGGGGGCAGAATCAGAGCCCACTTTACACTCCCCGCTGTGAACATATCGACCATCCTCTACAGATCAGTAAGCCACCGGGAGGAATTTAGATCGCCAGCTCCCAAAAATAAACATGGCATACCGAATGTGTTGATCGATCCACTCAGGGAGCTGGAAGTGAGCGTTAAGCATCTATAATTCACCGCAGAGCAGAAAAAGAGCCAACGCGGTGAATAACAGCCTTTCTGTCGCCTCTATAATGGTCGTATGGATCCAGAGAGAAAAGTTACACCTTTGGGGGGGAAGAAAAAAAAAAACTAAACTGCTGCAGAAGAAGATGCCAAAGTGTTAAAAGCTTAGATGCACTTTATGAAAATGGATTCCCCTCCGGTCTCTGAGGAAACAGACGAGGCAGGAAGAACCATAAGAGAGGAGGCGGCTGAAGGCTGAAGGCTGAAGACTGAAGGCTGAAGGCTGAAGGCTGAAGGCGCCGCAGTCCCCTGATGAGGTGACCTCAAGCAGCGGCCATCTTTGTTTCAACCATTTAGGGCTGCAACTAATTAGGATTATTTGATTAGTGTTTTATTCACTTGAAAATGATAGATAGATAGATAGATAGATAGATAGATAGATAGATAGATAGATAGATAGATAGATAGATAGATAGATAGATAGATAGATAGATAGATAGATAGATAGATAGATAGATAGATAGATAGATAGATAGATAGATAGATAGATAGATAGGAGTTTCATCGCTCCCCCGCCTCCCTCATCCTGTCTGTCCTTCCTGAGTGCAGTGATGTAGTTGTTGCGTTATTTATCTATTCATTTCTTTATACTGCCTGATGTAAGCTGCCATTTAATTGCCCGACTTGGACAAATTAAGTCTTTCATTGATTAATTGATTGATTGATTTAAAAAAAGGGGCGGAGCTTCCTGACAATATACCATATTTACTCAGAAAAATTACAAAAATAGTGTAACATTTCAGCAGTTGTGTTCTTGTTGTAATGATAAAGTTTATTGATTATGTTTGTTAGTTTTGTGTCACCTGAACGAGTCGGCCTGTGATTGGCTGAGAGTGGAGAAGGGGGCGGGTCAGGTGAGCGTGCGGAGTATGGTGCGGAAACTGCCTATGTGTGCGTGTGTGTGTGTGTGTGTGTGTGTGTGTGTGTGTGTGTGTGTGTGTGTGTGTGTGTGTGTGTGTGTGTCCGTTTGGAGGAGAACTGTGGATCGGCCCGGTTCTGTTCAATAATAAAGCGGCTTTACACACAAGAAACTGGTCCTGCTGGACCCTGCAACAGTAAAGCACAGTGACTTGGAGAAGTAACTTTTATCTGATTACTGGTTTAGTAATAGTAACGTGTTAGATTACTCGTTACTGAAGTCACTAAGTAATGCTTTACCGGCATCACTGCCTGGGTGTTCGTGGATTTGCTCCACAACTCTCCCATCCTGTACGTGTGAATGTGACTGTTCTGTTCCTCTGGGTTTCTTTTGTCAGCTGAGATCGTCTCCAGATGAAGCAGGTTACAGCTGATGGACGCTCGTGGAACCGGGGGGGGGGGGGGGGGGGGGGGGGATGCTGCTGCACCATAATCAAGCAGCTGTTCCGCCCAGCGCAGACGCCAGCTGTGTGTTTTTGGCAAACGGCACGAACAGTGAGCAAACGCAGGCGTGGTCACGTGAGGCGTCCACAGGAGCCGGGAGGCCCCTGGAAACCGCGGGGCTGCCGAACGCGGCGAGGCCCACCGGCACCGGCCTCTGATCTGCTGTAGGCCAGCCTAAAATTAGAGCAGGTCAGAATCGGGCCGCCCGGCCCTGCACACCTACTAATCAGCGTATATTGAAATAGCTCCGGGTGGGCAGACTGTAGCTTGTAATGCGCCGCGTAACGGGCAGAATGAAAGCCCAATAATTGTTCCAGGCTGCGAAAATAAACAACGGTGCTTAAAGAACGCGCACGAGAATAACAGCACGTCTAATCTGAAACGACACGAGCTGAGTTTGAGAATGAATCTCATCTTTCTCGGTGGAAAGCCTGTAAATTATCCGGCCGCTTGGCCAGTGCTTGAGATGATGAGCGGACACAAACGCGGACATTCAGCAGCAGTCAGCAGGTGACGAACACCGTTCAGACACTCAAGCCACGGCAAAACGAAACCCAGTGACCCTCCCGGTTTGATCAAATATTCATCTGCATGTCTGATTAGAATGAAATATTAGTGAGTGGACCTGACCTGACGTGCTGGCTCAGCTGTAATCTGCCTGGCAACACATCTGCATTCAATAAGAGGCGGTGCATGTGTGCATGTGTGCATGTGTGCATGTGTGCATGTGTGCATGTGTGCATGTGTGCATGTGTGCATGTGTGCAGGCTCACAGCAAACTGAGTCCGATCACCTCAGATCTGAACACTGTTTATGTTACAAACCCCACAAATCTGCAGCTCCGGAGGAATTTTATCAAGTCTGACAAAAAAACAACAACAACAACCATGTGGGTCTAGTAAAGGGCTTTTCTCCCCCTGGCAGGTACATTATAGAAGTTTTTGTCACATTGGATAAAGTTCAGAGTGGAGACGTTTGATCTCAAGGCGATTGCAGACTGATTTTTAGAAGTCTTTGACGTGTAGTACTTCCTGTACTGTTCAACGAGCCCATCGTCAACTTGGATACGACAGTAAGTTTGATTTTAACCTACTTGAGTGTGCAAAAATAAAAAAATATATATACTGTTCATCATCCGTCTATACCACTTTTGCCTTTAGGAAATAGTTAATCAAAGCTAAAATATAAGGGAGCCATTGTTTCAGTGGAATATATGTGCATGTGAGTTTGATATAGAAATAGATGGAGGATGTGAACTATTGTTTTGTTTGTAGCTTCATCTTGTGTCGCGGTGCAGTGAGATGACACTCATTAAATATTTGACACTGTCAGCAGATAATATCTGTCTGTCTGTAGTTGGACAACTGACTTTATGAAGAACCACCACAGATTTTTTTTTTTAGCCACGATCAAAGATATCGCTACGATTGTTTTTCGCTCATGTGAGACTGTACGAATCAATACCAAAACTGAAAAACCGCTGTCCATTGGGTCAGGTAATCGACAAAGAATAACACCGTGAGTGACACCTTGTGTAAATAGGAGCATTCACAAGAGGGCTTTTCATCTATTATTGCTTATTTTCACCATGGAGCCATTGGATGCAGCAATATGACATTTGAAATGAGGGAGCTGGACGTATCGGCGAGTTATGGCAAAGGAACCTGACTTGGCAAAAAAAAAAAATAAGAAAAAAAAAAATGGGACATGATATCTGTCACAGAGGGCAACAGAGCAGATTCAAAAAAAGACTTCAAATGTCTTACAATGAAGTCCACATTTTCCAGAAGTTGTGAATCACACTGCACTTCCTATATTAATCGGTTCTATTTGCATGAACTTAACTAGAACACACACAAAGACAAACAGGCCGTGTGTCAGCCACAATCCTGGTAGTGCCCCACTTCCACATGTTTGAAACTTCTGGTCACAAGTTCACTTCCATAATCTCCAGCTTCTAAAACCACCAATGCCCCCCAAAAAAACATTTTAACGACTTACTTTTTGAAAAGATTACTGTTATCGCACATCAACATGACGACCGAAAGAAAAAGCTTAGAAAACACAAACATTTATGCAGGAAAAAAAGAAAAAAAACAAACTCTAATTTAAAAGGTCTCCACTGAGCTGCCCGGTGGAAAAAAAACTAAACAAAAACTCAAACTCATGATTCAAAACGAGGAACTAGAAGTTAAAATATCTCCACTTCTGCTGCCACGATCGCTCTGCAGGGGAACAATTGGTCTAAAACAAACTATTGTGGCCGGTGACACAACAAGCTCCACGGGTCAGGCTGTTTGGAAGAGGGGTGAACTCATACAACATTCACCATTTCATTAGCCACACACACACACACACACACACACACACACACACACACACACACACACACACACACACACACACACACACACACACACACACACACACACACACACACACACACACACACACACACACACACACACACACACACACACACACACACACACACACACACACACACACAAAGCAGCTGAGACATTCCATAAACACTTGGCCTGCCAGCCAGCAGCACAGAGAGCCCTTTGAGTGTGACCAGGGAGGGAGCTGAGGCTGCGGGACTGGAGGGCCGAGCACGAGGGAGGATCACCGAGCCGGAGGAGGCCCGCCTGCTCATAAACATGCCACAGACTGGTTTTTTTTTTTTTCCTAATCAGGCTCATCTATGGAAAACGTGTTTGTTACTAAGTGACTCGAGGGGGAGCTAATGGGGAAAAAATATATAGTGCGAACAGTCTTACATAGACTCTATTAATAATAAATTTTAAAAAAAGGTTATTTTCTTTGATTTTTTTTGTTTGGAACAAAAAGTCCATTCATGCCTTTTACTTGGGAGAGCAGCTGGCGATGCCTGGCCTGGTGTACTGATGACCTGCCAGCTTTTGACCACTTTACCCAGTACACTGCACAGAAGAACAGGTGTCTCGCTTACACACACTACACATTACACATTACACACACACACACACACACACACACCCACACATGTGCCCACAGTAACAACACACACACACACACACACACACACACACACACACACACACACACACACACACACACACACACACACACACACACACACACACACACACACACACACACACACACACACACACACACAGAGTCAGCGGCAGAGACGGGGCCGGTCCGAGAGCTGCCAGCACTTCCTCTTGTACGCCTGCATTTACTTTAGGAAAGGGAGAGGCCGAATTCTTCAGCTTCCTTGACCACTAAAACCTCAGATGTTGATATCCAGGTACAATGACAGGCCTGTCTGCCCCTCGGCCGTGGCGGGAGGGGCAGGGGGGGGGACCTCAAATATTCATGAGTCTGCAGTTGGGTGGGAGGCTGGATGGGCACCACCGGGGTGACTCCTGCTGAGGCAGCAGCCAGCGCCGGGCTCCGGTGTGAAGCGGAGACGTTCGGACGGATTGCAGTCGCCTTTCAGACAAGATTCTTTCTAACTGACGTGACAAACCTGCCCAAGCACACAAACTGCGTCACATCACGACCCTTTCTCTGTTAAAAGCACCTAGAAATGACTGTGTTGTATTTGGTGCTATATAAATAAAGTTGAATTGAATTGAAAACACCATAAAAGACCATCTCCCCACACTTATGATTACACTAATGGGAGACTGATTATTTTTCTCCTATTAGGACGACTTTCTCTCTTTCACGGTAATACATTAACCATGAGACGGACCGTTGTTCTCCCTCTGCAGCAGAAAGCCACGGGGATGTCAGGGTGGTGATGATAATTAATTATGGCAAAATAAACCCATCAGAGAGTTGGCCTCCTTAAAGGTCTGCAGCTAATCGGCGCCACTCTTCACAGTCTGACTTGACAATTGGCCTAGATAACCGGAACCAGGAGACAACACTTAACCTTCTATTCATAGAGCGACGTCTCTCGAGACGTGTCGCTTTTAGATCGGTTGTTTCGGGTAGATTTCACAGCGGCACAGGCGTGTATTTGTGCTGTCACTCTCCACTGAAACACTCCCACAACGCGTCGGCTCCCCATCTGCGTTCACATCTTCCACACCAAAACATGAACGTGCACACCAAAATCCCAGGCTTGAGCTAAGCAAAACCACCGACATGTGTGAAGTACGTGAAGCTTTGTTTTATAGTCACAGAATGTGCTCCTAACTGCAGCACAAAGCATCTTTACAACGCTGAGATTAAGTGGGCTTTAAAGGGCTGCTTTAATAGATTACAGTGAACGCTTTATGATAAATACAGCCGGGAAAAAAAAAAAAAAAAAAGAACTTTCCTGCTGCTCCCCTAAAAGTCACAAACCACAACAAAGAGCGGTTTATTGCAGGGAACTGGCTCCCGGCCTGGAGGCCTAATCCAGCAACGTGCACAGTAATGTTATTACAACATCAGAAAATAAATCCAGACTGCTGGTAATCCACAAAGCAAGGTCCACATGAGGCAGCTGTGCCATTATGTCAGCAAGTAGTCTCCTCACGGACATTAAGCAGCGTGGCGCTCCTGACAGGAGGTGTTGGTGGGACAGAGGGGAACTCCATGCATTTTACACACCGAGGGGTCAGATGACTGGTCACAAGACGGTAGAGCCTGGATACAGAGCGGGGAGGCTTCAGCGTTGATCCCAGGAATGACAATACTAGTAGGAACAACGACGACGTCGTCACCACAACTGAGCTCGTGAGGGTCGGAGCTGAATCCAGGCCATCACAGGGCAAACAGAGACACACAGTCTTACATACAAAAGGAGAAAGGGCCCCCAAGCCTGGACGCACCAACCGCGACAACAGTTTTAGTTCAGGAGCTACAAGTGGAGCTTTTTCACTCTCGTAGTTACTCGACTCAACTCTACTTACTTTTCCACTACGTGTTAGTACCTGGTACCAGGTACTTTCCTGGTTCCTCCTCGGCCGCAGTAGATAATGTGAGGTCAGCAGACGGCAGCTGCTGATTGGCCGGCGCGTCACAGATGAGTCAAGGGGGCATCTCATTCACCCGCCATTTTTTAAACCCGATCACAACCAGAGAGAGACCCTCAGAAATCAACCAGTGGAGCAGCGACGAGCTGCAGACGTTTCTGTGTCTGGCTGGCGACCAGAGGATTCAGGAGTTCGACGGAACAACATGCTCCGAGTATCGGGAGGTCTCCGAGCCACCAGTGTTTCAAATTAACTGGTTTCCCTGTTGACTGATGACCGGTTTCCTCGACCATCCCTCACCACAGCAGAAGTTAAAAACACCTAACCAAAATCCGTAGCTGTCCTGGCGAACGCCATTTAACCGCATTTCCATTAAAGTTTAATTTGTTTGTCTTATCTTAACATCAGCTGTTATTTACGACAGTGAAGCACCATCGTAAAAATCCACATTTTGTAATATTCTTGAAAAAAAAAAATACTATTTCATTTATTATTTGAGCTGATATCCAAGGCACGTCCTCTCCGCATTATATCAGGGGTGATTACTTGTACACGATGGGGAAAAGGTTCCGATGACTCCGCCCACGCCGCGGTCGCACTTTATTGTAATGGCCGAGGCTGAGTCAAGTAGAGGCGAGGCGAGTAGGGCAGAGTAGGCACTAGTGGAAAAGTGCTAATTATAGAGTCCAATTTCATCTTCAGTGGGCCAGACTGGTAAAATAGTGCCATCATAACCTCTAAAATTTAAACTTTAAAGTTTGTTTTTGTTGCGGCACAGAGTATAAATGATGAAAATGCCAATATTTTCGTAAAAAGCCACACAATTACTACAGAAAATGTGGGTCAGACATTTTTTTTTTCTTTTGTTTTATTAAATGAGCTGCGGAAATATGAGCACATCATGAATTTTTAAAAGAACGAAAATCTCAAGTTCAAGACACTTTGGTGTCATTTAAATTACATTTAAAGATCTACAACAAGTGAGATGACACACAGCAATTTTAAATGATGTAACCGAGTGTTACAGTTTCCCTCCGCTGCAGACAGACACGTTCGATCAATTGGTGACTGTAAATTAAAAGTGAGTGTGTGTGACTGTCTGTCTCTCTGTGTCTGTCCTGTGATGGATTGATGACGTGTCCACTGGGATCGGCCTGTGTTTGACCTGAGGCCCGAAGTTGGATCAAGAAAATGTAGAAGGTAGATGGATATCAATGCTCGTAACTAGTGTGAAGATTTAAAAGTTAATGTTTAAAATTGTTCCTTAAAAAAAGGAGTAATGGCTCATGAGAAATCTGTGTTTTTGATAGGAACACAGGACTGTGAATGGCCAAAATTATACGAAATGTAATGTCAGGCGTACGCAGGATAAAAGTCAGAAAATCACAACTTCTGCCGCACTGATTTTAGCCCCCTTTTTTAAAATAGTGTCTCTTCCCAAAGTTCTCACAGTTTAAGGGCGTGTTCACATTCCCCTGTTTGATCCAGACCAGAGTTCTCTTCGGGGTAAAAAAACGTTTCATTTGGGCGACGTGAAATCTCCCACGAACTCTGAACCTAAGCTAACAAGTGATCTCTGGTCCCGTTGAAATGCTGGGTGTTGTGACGTAGTGTGCAGTGCATTCTGGGTAGTAAACCAACAAAGCTAACCGCGTGAATCAGAAGAAGCAGACGCAGAAAGTTGGACAATATCTTGCAGGCAGACGAGGAGTAGTGAGGAAGAAGTAGTGAGGAAGACTCATTGATATCTGGTCTGAAGACTCTATCGCGGTTGTTTGTGGCTGCCCATTAGCCACGAGCTAATTAGCCTAGCCACCATGGGCTTTTGGTCCGGACCAATCAATGAGCCATGTTTCTTCTTCACTTCTTCTCTGGTCAGTGTTTCAGGTGACAGCGCCCCCAAACCAGCAGCTGTTGTAATTGCATGAGATTTTCCAGGCAGTTTGATCCGGTCTCTAAAGTGAATGTGAACGGAACCAAAGGAAAGTGTGAAAATTCTCGGCTCCCCTGCCCCTCCCAAGTGAACTGGACTATCTAATGTGAAAGGCCCCTAAGAGAGTTATATTGCTTTGGGACAATGTCAATAACTCCTCGTCGTTTTTCTGTTCTTCGATTTTAACAGTTTTCCTGCAGCGCCGACTGACAAATAGCCCGGTGGAATGACACGGACCCGGATCAGGTGGATTTGAACAGTTCAGTTGTCCGAGCGGCGTGCCAGCTTACACTTCATGCTGATTATATCACAGACTCTCCACTTGTTCATCACATGCTTTGTGTCAAAGAGCTTTGGACTGGATCAACTTATATAACAAAAACACACTATTCTGCTCATCTGCTTAATCTGACCCGCACTGGATAACAGTTTTTTTTTTTGTTTTTTTTTTTTGGAGGGGGGTGGGTGTAAGCGGACAATTTTCCAGCTCCAATCCTCCGATATTCCTCCCAATCCGCTCTCCGTTGAGCGTTTGGCCTCCGCCAGCAACAATACGCGTCCTTGTGTGTCATTCACGTTGACAAATGTCTATTGCGAGGGAAACTCTCTCTCCCGCCTCTCCTTCTGTCCTTGGCAATACCAAATTACCCCGACCACTCTCCTTATCCCACTTAACATTGTTGTATTGTCAGCGTGTCAATACCGCTGCTCAATGAGTGATTCTCCTATTGTGTTCACACATCACAACAGGAAACACTGGTGGCAGGCGCTTTGATTGGAAGCCGCGTGACACACTTTAAGCCCCTCGATCCTTTTTTTTTTTTTTTTTTTTTTTGAAGCAAGTTGTCAGGGCTTTTTTTTTTTTTTTTTTTTTCCCCCAACCCGCCTTTTGTAACAAAGAGCCTCCTTAAATTTATCACGCTAGACAAACCCCTTTAAGTTAATTACTCGGCACCAGGGACAACAACGCTGATGCGTGCTGACACGAAAACACTCAGGGTGGACGCCGGGCCGGGCGGCTGGGACGCCCGGGGGGCAGCCGCCGTCTCGGTCGCAGCATCTCGGTGAGAGAGCTGCAGCACTCAGCGGGCAAAGAGCAGAAGGGGGCGAGAGAGAGAGAGAGAGAGAGAGAGAGGGAGAGAGAGAGAGAGAAAGAGAGAGAGAGGGCAGGAGAGCTCGTAAAGGGCGAAGAAAACACAGCTCAAAAAAATGCAAAACCCCAGGGTTACTGTTTGGGGTGAGATTCTGAGGAGAAAGCCTCGTTTTCTCCAAACCCCGGTAACAATGGCTTAATAGGAAAGAGTTAACGTTCCCTTTTACTTGCTCAAAATGAACAAGGGCTGCGAATGAAGCTCTCATTAACGAAACGAGGAGACACATTCTCATCAAACCTGGCCTCCTTTTTGAGGAGGTCAACTTTTGTCAGAATAGCTCAGTTCCCCTTCTTGCAATTTTTGGTTTCATCTTCACACCAGAACTGACTGAAACGCGTCACTAAATACTGACGAGACAGACGAAAACAGGAAACTGATGACATCAGAATGTGCAAAGGTCAGTCAGTGGTGGAGTTCACCAATTTTGGAGACGGGCTTACAAGGCCCCGTTTACACCACAACGTTTCAAGTGAAAACGGAACAGTTCTGCATTTTCCTTTCAGAAAGGTCGAGCGTTTACACGGCAACTTTTTGAAAACGATGTCCCGTTTCCAAGGAAACGGTGGAAACGCTGAAAACAATGTTACTTGGCACGACGGGCCACGAGTGAAATCACACACGCGCATGCAGAGAACAACGCGCTATAAGTGACTGTAAACCATAAAACTACCAAGTCCCGGGAGAATATGGACTGAAAATGATGACGCTCTGGAAGAAAACATTGTTGTTATGGTCCATCTACTCACATACGTGCAGAAGAACTATTTACTACGGCTCGTCTACTTGGAATTGAGGGCAGAGTGTTTCCAGAAAGTGTCGTTTTCCCCCCCCCGTTTACACGACGACGGAGCCAGAGCGTTCTAAAAAAACATTCCACCTTGGGAGCCGTTTTCAAAAAGTTGTGTTTTCAGTGACTCTGAGCACCGTTGTTGTGTAAACAGAGACCCAAAACACAACGAGAGTTTTGCGTTTTCACTTGAAATCGTTGCCGTATGAACGGGCCCCCAAGAATCTCCATCTTGCTTTGGAACTACTTTCAGACCGGTTTTCTGAAGACTGCCTCCATCATTTTCAAAGTGGCTGTTGGATTTCCATTCAAAAGGATTTCGATTTAGTCCAAGATTGGTTTCCTTCTGTTTTTGCACCGCATATAGTTCAGTTTCTTATTGGTTTCAGACTTATTCCTGCACTAGATTCTTGTTTGCTACTGGCTTCTTGAATAGTTCTGGGCTGGTTTGCGTGATGCTTTCTGGCTCAGTCTCTGACTTGCTTGTGAAATTGACCCAATCTAGTTTTTGAACTTTAGGCTGGTTTGTAAACTCGATTTGGACTGGGTTTTCTCACTGGATTTGGATTCAGCGTGCTTCAAGCTGATTTCTGTCTCATTTGTGGATGAGTTTCTGCAGGGTGTTTGGTTTCCACGTGGCTTTTGAATCAGATTTAGAATAGTTTAAAAAAAGCTCCCCAAAACACTTTCTGCCTGATTTACTGTGTCAGACCAGAAAATGTAGGTCTTCATTAAAGAGATTGCAGGTTCTTTTTACACATCAGTAACTTACTCCGGATCAAGGCCAGCGAGAGCAAGCCCAGACATCTCTCTGATGATGATTAGAGCAGACCTTTTATGTGCTTTTTCAGCCCTTTATGATCTCAGCCCATTAAAACCACTTTAATGTTTTTAATCCAGGGAGAGAAGAGGGTGCGTTTGGCAGCAGGTCCAGCAGATCCATACGGACCTCTTTGAGATGGAGCCCTTGGGGGGGGGGACATTTGTTTGATGGTGACACAAACCAATCAGTGAATGTTTACTCATTGTGGGTCCACGAAGTCAATCATGTTTCTTTTCTATGTTGCGTTCTCTAATAAATCTAAAGTTAGATGCATCTAGTTTGGTCAAAATAGGTTAATAGATGGACTTTCCACTTACTTTTTTTAATTAATATTATAAATTCCAGGCTCGCTAAAGTTGTGTTTACATTTGGTGATGAATGAAGAGAAGTTAAAAGGATTAAATCTGTGCTTTCTTGTCACTTGCCATTTGTCACACCTGTATTTCAGATCATCATGTCACCTTTCATACAGACTTTTACCAGTTTATGGAAATAGCAGACTTACCCAGATCTCCTTGAACACTGTTGTCGTGAGACGTCCTGCTGGACGTGGTGGAGTCCCCGTCGCAGGGCCAGATCGGGCCTGATTTTCGACCCCCGATGATGGAGGTCTCAGACACCATTCCCTGCTGCTTCAGCCGTTTCTGACACAGAGGGGTGGGTGGGCTGCTGCTGTCGAAGGACTGCTGGGACGGCGAGCGGCTTTTCTCCCGGTACATCTGATAGGTGGTGGGGCTGGGCGACACGTGGCTGGACTGGCCCGAGGAGAAGTCCTCCTCGCTGGATGTCAAATTCTCGTTGGAGCTGCAGTCCGGCGTGTAGCCTCCGCCGACGTCGTCGAAGCTCCCGGGCGAGTAGGAGCGCCGCGGCCAGGTGAGGTGAGCGTCCTCCTCGATGCTGTGGTCCCTGATGTGGATGACTCGAGTGTCCCCGTCAGTCATCATCCCGCCGACATACACACTGGTGTAAGGCTGGCAGTCCGCAGGCTGTCGCTCAGACTTTCCCCCGGCAGGCCGGATGACGCCGTCTTTCAGGAAGTGTGGGCTGACCTCTGCGTCGTCATATGACCCGTTGTAGCCGCAGTTCCCCTCGGTGGACCTGCCCCTCTGAACGGCCCGGCCGATGTCTCCTGAAGCGGCTGACAGGTTCCCCGGGAGGGAATGCAGGGACCTCTTGCGCTCCATCTGCATGGCCTGACAGCCGAGAGTGCTGATCTTGTCCGAGACCTCTCTGTCGTTGACTTTCACCAGCCCTCGCTCGTGGTGGTACTCCATGTTCACGTAGAAAGGCTTCTCCTGGCCACCCATCACCGACAGCCCCCTGCCGTCACCGGCCGTGTGAGAGTTGGCCCTCCTGATGCGCTCGAAGTTTGACCGGAGAGCAGCCACTGAGCCCGTGCCCACGGGGAAGTCCGGGAGCTCGGACTCCTGGCGGACTGGTGACACCCCAACCTTCTGTTGGGCTGGTGACACACCATCCACCTCACCTTCTGGATGAGGTTTACACCTCGCTGGCTTGCACGGCCCCCTCTGCTGCTGCTGCTCCTCTCCTGGAGCCTCCTCTGCGTGCGACCTCTGACCATCTGGGCCAATGGGAAGATCTCCATCATCCATCAGAGGAGTCCTTTTAAATCCCCATCTCTGCCCATCGTAAGACTTCCTCTCTTTCGCCAGCAGAGTCTGCAGGTAGATCATTCGAAAGCGCTCCTTGTTCACCTCCTTCTCCAAGTGCCGGATGGACGACTTGCACTTGTCCAGCTCCTGTTCGATGTCTCCCAGTGACTTCAGCTCCATGCAAGGGGGATCAGATTCAGGAAACTGGGCTCTCCAAGCCTCCACAAACCCCAACGGTTCCACCATTATAACTCTTGACACAAACTGTCCAATCAGGCCAAGAACATTAACACAGACAGTGTACTAACTGGACCTGAATGAAACCTACGACTTCCATCGTGCTTTGATGAAAAGTGTTTTTTTTTCTTCTTCTTTTCTTTTGAGAATAGAGGAGAGATGCGTTTTAGTTTAAATTTTCTACTCACAGGCACGAGCATAAAATCCCCCAAAAGCCAGAATAAACAGTCCAATTCCTTCACAAAATGTGAGATTATCCTTCTTTGTTGTAAGCTGGTCTCTCCTCTGGAGATCCTCTCCGTTTCCCTCTGCGTTTGCTGTCACACTGACTCGCAGCTCTCTGGTGTTTTGGATCTCCGTCAGCCAGCAGAAACAAAGAGGAGGGGCTGCGAACATGGATGAGATTTACGCACCAAACTCACAAGAACAACACTGATGATTCCCCCTCCGAAAAAGGCCGTTTCAAGATGAAAACGGATCACAGGTAGAGTTGACTCAAGAAAGATTCCGTTCAGAATTGTAGGCAGACGATCAAAGCAGGCACGTTGACTAAAGTGAGAGACAATGACGCGGCTGAAGTAGAAAACGCGTCACGGCGCGTCCAGCTTCAGCGCATGAATGCGCTTCCTCCTGGATGTGTTACAGTTCAGGTGGATGAACAGAAACGACGTCCCAACTTCCCGAGAGAAATCAACACTTTCCCCCCAACTTCTCGACCACAAAGTAGATGTTTGTTTGTTTTTTTTAACCCTACCAGAGCAATAAATCTTCTTTTCTTTTCGCCAGCGTTACACCAGAAGATTCTATTCATTGTGACACTCGTGTTGAAGCAATGCTTTAAAAAAACCAAAAACAAAAAAACCCTGTGGTTAAATCCAATCAAAATGTAGTGTGTTGCAATCTGAGCTTTCACCTATCTCAAGGTAAATGGCGCCACCTGTTGGTCAAGTCCGAAACGACGGTTCGTCCATGTACAAACTGTTTTGTTTTGAAGTTTTTGAACATCTAAATTCAGCATATTTGAAATTATGATTTCACATTTATTGCTGTTTGTATTCCAATTAGTCTTTACAGGATTGTTTCTATGTTGTCAGTTAACGCTGAAGCTTAGAAAACTGTAATGAGCTGAGAAAACACAGAAATAGACAATTCTTACATATTGTGAAATATATATAGTGAACAGTATACATAAGAATATATATTGTTATATATTGTTCAGTGCATATTGAAGTGCATGCCAATTCATATATTTTCTCAGGTAATTAATGTTTCCTAATACAGTCTATTTTGCTCGTATAACTGGTGAATTAAATGTGCCGCGGTTCCAAAGAACAGTGAGGATTTATACACAAAGAAATCTGATCACAGAATTTTAAAAAATATTGAAATGTACTATTTATATTGTTGTGAGCAAACATTAAACACTGTAGTTCCTATCTTTGTGCCAGAATACAATAGAATAGAATAGAATTTATTAACACGAGAGGGAATTTTTTTTACAGCGTTGATCCACACAGAATAGAATATAATTGAAGGTGTAGAAAGGTAAAATATCAAATGGTCAATATAACCATTAAATAAGTACATATCGAATCATAACATGTACAAGACTCTACTGTGACTAATATGTAAATGGTAAAAGATTTACGGTGAAAACACAACATAGTCTGATGGAGACAGGAAGGAAAGATCTGAGGCAGGATGTTTTATTTCCTTTATTTCAGTTCGTCCCAAGCTGATAATTTAACTTCAAAACGTCAGAGCGTGTTTGTTATACCTAAATATGTGCGTGTATTGTGACGATGCTGAACATAAAATACAACATTTGTTTGTTACTGTAATGTCGTTATCAAAATTTGTTCAAATTTGAATAACAGAGACATAATTGTGATATTTTCCTGCTTTAAATAACGGAAAAGCCACCGTGTTTGTTGCTATTTTAGATATTTGCTGAAGTTTCTGTGGTGCTTTTTAACACATTTTCTGTGCACTTTAACGCGACACTAATCCGCCACCAATTCCACTTCCGGTTAGCAACCAATCAGCGACGCCGTTCCCGTTGCTAAGGGGTTGCGTCGTTAGCAACAGTAGCTGTGTCTGCCTGCGACATAAACTAGCACATAATTCACGAAGAGAAGCGTATCTAGGGCGGGTTAATGTACATATACTGTTATGTATTTGTAAAGGCGTGTTTCCCAACGAAACAGAGAAGCTGCCAAATAGTTATTACTGGGGGACTGAAGTTAGTTAGGCGCGCTTAGCGAGTGACGAGCTCCGTTAGCTTTAGCGGCTAATCCAGAACTTCAAGATGAGCGAACAACTTAAATTCATCGTTGAGCAACTGAACAGAGAGCCGTTCAAGAAACACTTTAACCTCATCACGTTCGACTCCCTGGAGCCGATGCAGCTGCTGCAGATTTTAAACGATGTTCTCGCTGAAATAGACCCAAAGGTGAGTGAATATAGCTTGAGCAGCTTTTTCAAGTCATCACTACTATTGTTTACATCTGTGTCAGACAGTGCTCATACTATTGTCATGTTCTCTGGGTAGTCATTAATCTGTCATGTTTGGTTTATTTTATTCAGCAAGCAATAGACATCCGTGAAGAAATGCCTGAACAAACTGTGAAGAGAATGTGTGCACTGCTGGGGATGCTGAAGTACAAACTTCCCGGAAATCTCACAGATCTGTAAGTATCTGATACTAGTTTCAGTGGAAGTGTTTCATCTACTAACTCGGGTCAGATGAGTTAGGTGATTCCCATTCGAGATATATACATCTCACGGGTTTTACAGGTCACAGCTATGAAATTGTACTTTAATGTGCACTTTTTTCATTTTTACAAATCAAATAAGGGTTTCACTGATCTGAAACAGTGTTTTTAGGGATCTTTATCCTCTGTATGATAATCTGGTCCAGATTTCAGAAGTGGTGTTCGATCTGGACCTGGTCCAAAGGGATCTAGGTATGAAAAAATGTTTTATGTGATATCTCCCCTTAAGCATTTTCACAAATAGATTAAAGGTTATATAGATTCAATATTGGTTGTTGGACGAAGATAAGTTGTCTGTTTTTTAAAATGTTTTTCCTTCAATACAATGTACAGAAAATGGATAGTCAATAGAAAAACAGTCACTACTCATTTCAAGTTTTTTTCCATTAAAGATCTCAATATTATACAGCTACAACAATTTCACATGGGTGTTGTGGGTCCAGAAATCTTGTATTCAAAGTTTATTGCGTTTCCTTGATTTTCCTCCATTTGAATATTGGATCATAGGAGCTGCATTCAGAATCTGCTGTGTCTCTGTGAGCTGGACTGGCTCCGCCCACACATGCCCATCTTGGGAAGAGGAGGAAGTACTTCCTTTCATGGTGCCATGTGCCAGAGCAGAGCTGCCTAATTGTGGGAGGAGTCAAAGGGAGGGCCTACCTTGATTGGGATTAGCTAAACCCCCGATGACACTATATAGGGTTTGATTTCTGATTGGCTGGTTGGAGCAACACACTTTTTAAAACCTGAAACAAGCCAGGGAGAGAGAGGACAGACTGTCTTCACTTCTGGGGCATCATTCCAGGCATGGCGACAATTAGTACTGATGGAAAAAAAATTGAAAGTGAATTTTGATTAATATCACCCCTTTAACTTTCCCCTTAACTGCCCAATCAGAAGCTAACTTCAGCTTCATCGTCCACACGGGGGTTAAAGCACTTTCCATCCTCGTGTTTTTACTCCATCAAACTGCTTCTTGGCTGTAGGCTTAGTGAGCACAGTGGCTTCTAAGATACACAAAACAAGCAGGAACAGTTTTTCGCTAAACCAAATAAATGTAAAATGATGAAGATATCAATAACAGAATAATGAAAATGTGCATATTAACCAGAAAGTGCCACACAAACCTTGTAACTAATGTGTCAAGCGGAGCCTTTTCAATTGCTCTTTATTATGCCAAACCATAAGTTTTTGCTATCTGCATTCTTGCGGCATGTTGCCATTGTTTGGTTTTTCCCCTCCAACAGGAGCAGCTTCAGACAGGGTCTGGTGATTGGCAGCAAACCTGTGGTCCACCCAATCCTCCACTGGCTGCTTCAGAGGGTCCCTGAACTGAAGAAAAGAGCTTACTTGGCTCGATTTCTATGTAAGCTCGAGGTACCAGCAGAGTTTCTGCAGGATGATGTCATCAATGACACATATCACCAGGTTTGCCAACAATCTAGAGATGCAGTTATTCAAGAAGTTCAGTACATTTTAAGATATTATAATTGTCTAAAAAGCTCAAAATGTTGTGCGTCTGCAGTATGAGGAGCTGGTGGAAGAATTTAAGGCGTATCATAAGGAGTGTGAGCAGCTGAGGACTTCAGGATTCTCCACAGCGGAAATCAGGAGGGTAAAAAACATTTGTTCACACTTTCTCACCACTGTTGGTGAACTAGTTTAAAATATTTCATATTTTTAGTTTGGAATCATGTGAAATACTGTATGTCCGCCGTGTTGGTAAGAAACCTCCTTTCTGCCATCACAGGACATCAGTGCCATGGAAGAAGAGAAGGATCAGCTCATTAAACGTGTGGAGAGGCTGAAGAAGAGGGTAAGTCACACTGTCCTGGGAGGCTCTCTCAATGTGTGAAGGGCTTTAGGATTCACTGAGGAATGAAAACACGACCCCGGCCATACATTAGCAGCTCCTCTAATAGACTTGACAAGTGTCTGACAAGCTGCAGGGCTGAGAAGTAATGAGGTGCTGATTAAATGAGTCTAGGCCCTGTCAAGAGGTGAAACCTGATCCTGTCAGGTGCTTTGTTTTTGTTTTGGTTTTTTTCCTCTGCTGATCATGTGACGTCCTGCACTCAGACGTCATCTTGTTACCTATTCGATCCACTAGGTGGAGTCGGTGCCCAAACATGAGCAGATGCTGGAACAGGCCCGGCAGCTGCGGGTGGAGAAGGAGAGAGCAGAGTCCCTGGCTCACCAGAAACAAGAACAGAAGCATCAGGTAAATCCTGGTGGTCATCACTCACTGTTTTCCCACCACTTTTGTGTATATCATCCAGACACCAGAGTCTGTTTGAGCTAATGCTGTGTCTGTTGTGCTTTGAAGAAATTAGAAGAAAGAAAATAGCAGGAACTCTTTTTAGGGGTGAAATTCTTTAGCACGCTGTAAATGTACCTTTATGGTTGCACAATATGTCAAGCAGTGTGAAGTATCACCTCAGGCTGTATACAGCTCCTGAACTAATATCTATCTACTTTAATGAAAAGCAAACTACAGATGAGTGGTTTATATGAATAAAGAAGGAAACATTCTTATCCAGTGGATGTGCTGTAAAACACTGCAAAAATGTACTACCTGATAATAACGTGCTTGTGCAGGGACAGTTCACATTTTAAGAGGCTCGTTTACCCTTTTTGTTTTGAACTTTTATCAGTTTGTGAACTTCACCTTTTCCTTTTCTCAGACCATTTTCTTGTTGCCGAGCTGTATTTGAAATAGTCATACTCATCGCTGCCGTTTAGTGTTGAAGGGCTTACATGGATGTTTTGCTAATTATATTTGTGACTTCAGCTGTTTCAGGCGGAGCAGCGACTGCTGCGGTCACAGCAGCAGTTGAAAGATCTGCACCAGGCCGCAGCAGATGCCAGTCCAGAGAGTGAGTACCACGGTCCTGCTGCCGTCTCTGCAGGGCACAGCTGGATGAGACGTTCAAGGGCAGAGCAGAGTGCGAGAAGGGCCTGTCTGCTAATAGGATTTAATCTGTCCAGGCCCTCTGATTATACTTTGACGCGCGATATGAGCGCTTATCTGATGTTGAAACTGTCTCCTTTTGTTCTCGTCTGGCTTCAGTGTCCTCAGACGGAGGGATTTATACTCTTACGGTTTCTATAATGACCTGTGCAGTGTGTACTGAGGTGCTCTCTCTTCTCCAGGCTTGATGAAGAGACTTGAAGAGGAGATCAAGACCAACTCCTACCTGATCTCTGAGAAACGCAAAGAGCTGGAGGGCATGAGGCGCACAGTGCACTACCTGCATAAAGTGGCAACGGAGCCCGAGCCGAGCCAGGCTGATCTTCAGGAGCTGAAGGACAAAGTGAGAAATGTCTGCGCCGTGTGTCACTGAGTGGGACTCCGATGTGTTAAGCTCTCTCTCGTTCACACTCTCTCAGATCAAAGAGGTGGATTCTCAGATAAACCAGCTGATTGAGAAGAGGATGATGAGAAACGACCCCATCGATGACAAACTGACGCTTTTCAGGCAACAGGTGCTGAATCTGTTTTTGTCTTTCACCTCTAAGTTTGGGGTTAGAATGATCATGTATGAGGCCTTTCGTTTGCAAATATCATATTGCTATTTATTTTTTATTTGCCTTCTACTTTTCTAGAATTCACATCATTTGGTTGCATTTGTTTTTTATTAGTATGTGCTAAATGTCACCTGGTTAGAACCGTGTTCCTTATGTTTGTGTGCATGTGACACGACTCTCGTAGGCCTCCATCATCACACGAAAGAAGGAGTCAAAGGCCGAGGAGCTTCAGGAAGCGAGGGAGGAGCTGGCGGCAGCAGAGAGGAAGCTGAGGGAGCGGAGGGAGAGGACCGGCCACACACTCACTGCAGACGGAGAGGAGGTGGTCCGTGGTGACGAGGTAAAGCGCCCGTGTTGATTCTCACAGTCGCAAAGAAATGCGGGAAATAAACATCAACCATATCAGTGCATTTATTCCCAACTGGATTGATCTCATTAGTCCGGTCAACAACCAGAACAGAGAAAGACACCAGCAAACATCAACGGCTGAAACTGAAGCTTTTTATTTAAGTAAACAAGAAGATTTGCAAACCTCAGAAAAAAACGTTTTTTTTGTTGTTGTTTTTTCATTCTTATCCAAACACAGACCGGCTCACTGTCTAATGTTACTTCTGCCTCTTCCCTCCTCTCCCGCGTTCCCATGCACGGCCAAGTATAGAACACAAAAAATACCCAGATCAAGGAGCTGTAGTGGACAAACTTCCTGAAATCTGGTCTTTTCCTTAATCTGTAATCTGAAAATCTAAACCAGCTGGACACTTCAAACAGAGCCTGAGGCATAGAAACTAATTATAACCTGACGAGTGTGTCTTCTCTCCTTTTGGGGCATGTTCTACTCTGAGCTGCCGCAATGAGGAGCACAAATTAAATTTATGGGGGAAAAAGTCAAACGTCTCACAGTAAAAGTTCTTTGGTTGGATCTGTATCTTTATAATCTGCTGCCGGTGTGTGTTCATATCAGGGAGGTGAGAGCTGAAGCCGTATACTTATTACGTAAAATTGTCTTCCTGCTGTTGTTTTGTTACGGTGGGATGCCGTCTGACCCTTGACCTTTCTGTGTTGGGTGGAAAATGAACAAGTGGATATTTAAAATCTCAGTCTGTGTAGAGTTTGTATGTTCTTCCTGAGTGTGAGTGAGTTTTCTTCCTCCCACAATCCAAAAAAAACATGAATTCAAAATACATTTTTAAGGGTTCAGACTTTTCCTGACCTTTCCTGAGTTTAATGCATGATTTACATTTACATTTAGTAAAGCAGGCGGCAGAATGTAGAATATTACCTGTAGGACATGATGTCATGTAGTGTTGCTCCATAATAATTACCTGTTTAGTGACAATAGAAATCTCTTCATGCAAGTCTGACAACTTTAAATTTTCTGTCCTTTAATAGAGCTTTTGTGCATATATTGTGTTTATATTGCACATAACAATGAATCCCATCTCTTTTTTTTTTTTTTTTTTGCTGTCCACAGCTGAAACGTTTGGTGGGGAAGCTGCGCAGTAAGGGCACGGTGTACAAGAAGAACCGTCAGCAAATCGCCGAGCTGAAGGCAGAATATGGAGTCCTGCAGCGGACAGAGGAGATTCTCAAGCAGAGACATGAGGCCGTCCAAGAGAAACTGGTAACTACTTAAAACCTGAGGTTTTTTTATCCTTCTGGAGGATAAACTGATTCATAAAATAAAAATTGATGACGGACTGAGACCTGTAGGTTTTTATTTTTGTTGCTGTGAACCATGAGACAAAAAAGCTCAGATATGACTGTAAATCAGGGTTTGATTTGTGACTCAACCAGAAATGAAAGATGATGCAGGTATGATGAAAACAGAAAGGCTGGAAAATACATCAATTTTAACTCACATTTCATAATCAAAGCTTTATGGAGTCCAGTCCTGGAAGAAAAGCTCAGTCCGATCTGCGTTCGTCCTGCTGCCTTCAGGGCACAAATATAATCTGCTGTGATGCAGGAAGAACAGGATTAATAATTCCTATATTCCTTCATCAGACCTTTGAATACCACGTCGTGTCATTATCGTGTGTACTCACTTTCACTGCAATCTGAGAACCAAATTGCCCCTCGGGGGGAAAATAAAATGACTTTGAACCCGTAAAGAAGGACGCAAATAAAAGTTTGAAATGTTGAGTGAGCAAATATGTAGCTTTAGATAAGTAATACACGTATGTTCATTGTGATTTTTATATATTTCTTTTCTTTAAAGGAAACCCTGGAGGCCGAGAAGGGAATCTCTGGCTACAGCAACACGCAGGAGGAGCTAGAGAAAGCTTCTTCCATGAAGAGCGAGCTGGACGAGAAGAAGGGCCGGACCCTGGATGACATGTCTGAAATGGTGAAATGGTTTATAACCCCGTTACACATATACTTAGGGTGTCAAACATAAGGTCCGTGAGCAATTTTGCACACTGTGACCGCTTTAACGACATAATGACTTCTGTTGTTTTTGGTGTTTTACTTGATTTCTGTGCTCCTTACTTCTGCCCTGTGGTTGGTTACTAGATATGAAATAATGAGGGACGTTAATGGATGAAGCATTCTTTTATTAGTTAATTGGACAAATTCTTTGTTTTTTTTAGTACTCTCAATGAATGCAGTGTGTGGAGGCGTATCGCAGTTGAGTCAGTCTTTTGCAGTATGTGTTTGACGTCTCAATTACAATAAATTTGCGAGAGATTATGCAGCTCTAATACACACTCACATTCATCAGGAAAGGTATAGTACCGGTTAGCCTTAACGCACAGGGAGACCATGCAAACTCCCTCCCACTGTCCTCTCACCAGGATCTTCTGATTGTGAGGCGAGAGTACTTCATTGTTCCCTTTTGTAATAAAGTACATGGATACTTAACGTGGTCGTCCCGGCGCAGGTTGAACTTTCACCTTATTCTTCACTGCAAAAATCTTTGTGTCGGCGCACATAATGAAACTGCAGATTTCTCTAAATGATCCTGTAAAACATCCGACCTGACGGGACGCCTGCGACAGTTCAGCTCGTAAAAAGAGTGTGACGTTTCTCTTTTTGGTGAGCGTGGGCAACATCCACACTTTGCAGCTGAGAAATGTTGATCAGACTTGTCATCATTAGTCACTTTCCTATCATCTGCTTCCTGTTCTTCTCTGAATCCCTTCAAAGCCATGAATTTGACGTGTTAATCAATGTTTTTCTTCACTGTGTATATACAGCACTGTGCTAACGTTTCAGGCACGTGTGATTAAATCCTGCAAAGGTTTTGAAAATAGGAGTGTATTTATATCAATGAACAGAATGCAAAGAGAAGGAGCAGAACAGAAATTATCTTAATGTGTGATCGTAATTTGTCATTAAACCAGCATTAGATGTGTGGAAGAAAAAAACTAAACTTTCAGAACATAGTTTTGGAATTCATTTGGAGCCACTCAGCTGCTTTCCTGGTCATTTCACAATGTAAAGTCCTATTTTTTTGTCACCCTATCGTCGTCTAAATCTTCCGTACAGTTTTAATGCGGTGTGTGATTTTGGTCTTGTTCTCACAGGTGAAGAAGTTAAACTCCATGATCGTGGAGAAGAAGTCGGCTCTCGCACCAATTATCAAGGAGCTGAGGCCACTGAGACAGCGCCATCAGGTGAGCGTCATCCACCTCACAACGCATTCGGCTGGCAGGCCTTCCACGCCATATCAGCGCTTATTACGAGAGCCACCTGACCGCCTCATGACAAAAGATATTATCCTTCGGGTCAAGGCGGGTCACCATTCCTTCACCATGCAAACACACAAAGAGAGATGAACGGTCAGATTCACGCCAGCAGGCAAATCTTATCATCATCAAACGCTTGTTATATTACATGAGACTCCACGCGGAAAGTTTCCTCTCAGACTCAAACTGGGGATTTTGTCGTCTATAAATGAGGAGACCTTAACTTGTCAAATCTCTCATACTGTGTGGTGACGAGTCTGTCTCTCTGGTCCTGTGTTTGGGGTTACCATGGTAACAGGAGCTCAGCCAAGAGTACGAGGAGAAGAAGATGCTGTACGAGAGCTGTGCTGCTGGTTTGGAGAGCAACAGGTCTCAACTGGAACAGGTAGGCTTATTTATTTTAGGTGTTTGTACCATCTTCTATCCCCGATTCATCCGAGTCGGGGTCACAGGAGGCCGGAGCCCAAAGGAGGTCAGACTGTGGACGGGTCACCAGGTCATCACACGACACACACACACACACACACACTAGTTTCACATCACATAAAGCCCATGTGAGAGGAGGACCGGAGTACCTGGACTTTCAACCTCAAGAGTCCAGCAAAAGTTTATTTTTAAACTTTTTTTTCACATTTTAGACTCAAATCAACCTCTTTGTAAGGAATTTATGTTATGTTCTATTTGTCTGTATTTTTTTCTCTCTTCCGTATTACTTCTCTTATGTTTAGTTGTTTGTTTTATGATCTTGTATCACTGCTGTCTTGGGTAACTTTGTGGGTTTTTAAGGGGAAAGGCAAAATGCGCCTTGGCTTCTGCCTACACCCATTTGGGCTACAGATATTGTGAAAACAAAAAAAAAACATGTGCGTGAACTTCCAAGCACTATGAACTAAACGCACAAAATTCAACTTTTGAACTGAAACTGAAATAAACTATTCATTCATTCAATTTATATATAAACAGAATATTGTGAAACTTCACTGCATCACATTTCAAAAGATGGATTTTCTCTTTGGATCTCTGTGATGAACTGTACACATAACGGAGTCCTACTCATTAAGGTTTTGGATTTCTACATTGCTTTTCCACTGCTTCAGCAGTCCTCAAAGAACTTTTACATTCACATTCACCCATTTATACACCAGTGACGGCTCAGTCCGGATATTTAAAGCAGTTGGGCATTCAGTGTCGTGCTCAAGGGCACGTTGATGCATGAACAGGTGGAGATCAAACCTGTAACCTTGGGATTGAAAGAAAACCGCTCTACCACCTGAGTCATGGTCGCCCCTGACGATAAATACTGACTTTTTGAAAGCCGACATGCCGCCTCTTGCACCAGACGTGCAGAAGTTATGAAACGTGGTAATTTGTCACTGGAACAGGCTCCGCCCTCCTCAAACACAGTAAACAGTAAACAGCGTGTTTAGAAGGTGGGCGGATCGTCTCCCGCCTGATATGTTATGTCTCTGTTACAGTGACACGGTGGTTCTGTCCTTTTATTTACAGGATGTAAAGGCACTGAGAGACGAGACGGCACAGAGAGAAAACCAATACCACCACAACAACTCCATGTCGGCGGCAAGTATCTGAAAAAAACATAAAAAAATAAAGCAAACAATCCACCGTCGTTTTTCACTTTTCCAGTCAGATTAGGTCCGTTTCTAATTTACACTCCGACTCAGACTGGATCCGGATTATTCACTCTACGTACACTCTTGTCCGTCGCAGATCACCGAGATGCAAATTCAGCGGGCGGCCGAGGAGACGAAGGCCTACGTGTCCTCTGATCCGCAGGAGAGGAAGAAGACCATCAGGTGGCGCTCCCTCTTCAACTGGCCTTTTTACCCCGACGAGCTCTTATTGCATCACAGCCCCTTTGTTCTGTCATGCAGCTAAAACAGACCCGCCACAGATCCATCGCCACACCTCAGGAGATCATGAGTATACAATCCAATGAATGTCTCAAATAGAACTTTTTTACTTCTCTGCCTCTTTCAGGGACGCTTACATGAAGAACATTTCTGATCAGGAGTTACTCGGCAAGGTGAGGAGGGAGAGCGTCCAAAGCCTGACGTGTAGACGCAAAAGGTCCAAATCTTTTATTGTGTTAACAACTTCATTGGCGGAGAGACAGGTTTGTCAAGGACACTCATCTTGAGCCTCACGGAACACGACGACAGTGTCGCATAATTCAAGTTTTATTACAACCAATGACTCATGTTACTCACAAAGTATAACAAATACTTTAACAACCAGAAATACATCATTTTCACATAATAGTAATAATTATAATTATAATAATGACATATTTATTAGTGCCTTTCAAAACACTCAAGGAAACTGTAAAAAAAAACTTTTTAAAAATGCAGTTAAAAACAAGTAAAAAAAAAAAAATATTGTAGCAGTAAAACAAGACGTTCCGATATTTGCCATCCAAGGTTAATTCAGCACCATCCTGACCAGAGGGGTCCCTGGTTCAAATCCCTGGACTGGTGTTAAATCTTGGTAGAGAAAGTTAAACCCGCCACCTGGAGCTCTTGAGCAAGGCTCCAAAGATCCTTCAATGCTCTCGAGGCGCCACATCGCAGCTATATAATCAAAATCAAAATATAATCAACGCAAAACAAGTACTCATGACGTTGGTCCCGTGATTTGGAGTAAAATTAAAAGTGGAGCCGGAGGCAATTGTTGAGTTTTTTCATTTTGCTTGGAGCTTAGGATTCTTCTCTCAGGAACCTTTTTATTACATAACTGTACATCTATTTTCCGTATGTTTCGTTGGTAAATGAAGTTGAAAAGCTTCTGCAGTGACTCACATGTCTTCAGGTGTATTTGAAAGTATCACCATCTAGGAAATCCACTGATTTGACTCTTGAGTTTAAGGCCACGACAGAGAAAACCCTGTATAGTACTCATCTCAGACGGGACGTCTTACTGCACTGCAGACTGTTCTTCTGTCTCACTGACGACTCTTCACTTGTGTGGAACTGCAGAAGTTGCGCGAGGAGCAGAAGATGGTGAGGGAGAACTACGCCGAAGACATGGAGCAGATGGCGCTGTGGAGCGACCTGCAGCAGCTGATGGAGTGCAAGAAGCAGTGCTTCATCGAGGCGCAGAACCAGGCGTCCATCGGCCAGGTCGTCCAGGACGAGGAAAAGGACATGCTGCTGCTGTGAGGCCGCGTCCGGGAACCGGGTCCAGGTCCAGGTCCAGGTCCAGGTCCAGGTCCAGGTCCAGGTCCAGGTCCAGGTCCAGGTCCAGTCCAGTCCAGTCCAGGTCTTTGAAGCTACAGTTTATAAAGAGTTTATTGGTTCATTAGTTGTTAATTTCCTCCCATCGTTACACTCAGCAGTTGGGTCTCTTTGTTTATCTTGTTTGAGAATGAAATTGACATTTTTGGCTTAAGATTGGAATTCCAATTCAAGAATTTGATGGGTCTTTTGCTGCTTCGTAACTAAAATGTTTCTTATTGTTCAACCTGAACATCTCAGCCAATGTGATTATTGTGTGTTTCTATTAAATATATCTTCTGTTGACTCTGACTCGTGTTTCATCCTCTCATAAATTCCCAATTCTGATCTGGATTTGTTCACCTTTGAGTATTTTATAGCGAGTATATCATGTAATGTAGCAAGACAAGTGCAGTTTAGGAATAAGGAAATCTTTTAAATGTTCAGTTTGATTCATAATCAGTTAAAAAATATTTAAAAAATCAGTTTAACACGAAATTTTGATTGTCAAAACAGGATTTATCAACTAACAAAGCTCACGTCCGTCCACACTGACTCATGTTGTTCCAAACAAATGTCTCAATGAAAGTTAGTCTATCTTTATTCATTGGATCTAGTTACAATAACTCTGTGTTCGTATATAAACTGAGCTTTATTTTGCAGGTTCCTTCAACTTGATTGTACAGGGAAAATAAAAAAAATATTCTGGACTACAAATCACTCCAAATATACTGTTCACTGGTGTTACTGTATTTAAATTACTGTACAGATGTTTGGTGCAACACACACTACAGCCACTATCAATTCTACAAATAAAAAGCAATAGGAATATTTAATAAAACCGGATATAGAGATCATATAAATCCACTCTTATACCCGGAGAGGCGATTTATAATGAAAACACGGTAGACACAACAACACTGAAGTCATTTTGTCTTTCAATGTGTGGAGTGAGTACAAGGAGGAAGCAGGGCTTTGACACAAAAATTTGAATTATTTATTGTTTGTTTATATTTATTCACTATTTTTCTTGATAATTTTGATATATATTTGTTTGTAAATGAGTACAGAAATGACGACAGGGCTGTGTGTTAGAAAGACTTGGACTGTGGGGACTGAAGTTTTATCATTATTCATCATTGTTTTATTTTACCGATTATGTAGGTGTGTAGATTCTGTTTTAAGTTCATTTGGTGGTGGTTCGAGTGCCACCTACTGGCAGAGAAATGTCATTACTGATTTCTGGTACTGGGCTGTTCAGTTGACTATAGAACAGTGAAGTTAGTGTGCGTTCTTGTGTAATTATAAGTATTTCTAAGTATGTTTTTTTTAATTACATGTCCATGTGTTGTGTACAGTGTTTTGTGTGTGTGTGTTTTAGTCCTGTATTTTGTATGTTAATATTCATTGGACTACCATCTTGTAATTACATATTTGGGACATTTTCCTCATATAGTTCTGGTTTTCTGTTAATTATATAGTCTGTCAGTCCCTTAAGATAAATGTGTTATTGTTCCAATGGTGTAAATTACTCCAATTTCTGTAAATATCTGTTTATTTACAATAATCATTTGTAGGTTTGTACTTTTTAAGACCAGTAGATGTCACTGTTGACAAAGCAATATATCAGTCAGTCTGACAAATTCAGTTGGCGTTTACTTTGTATCCTGTTTAAATTTAAGATATTCTGAATGCGGTTTGTTATCATAATTCTGTGGTCCATTAGTCTAATGATTGTTTGCGTGATTGTTGTCGGTTTTGTTGTGTTTTATAGTTTGTTTTTGTTTTGTATAATTTTATTTGTTCAAACATGTCCAAAAATATAGATTTTTTTCAATGAAATAGATGTGTTGATTCATTGATGGAGAATTTATTAATAGATACACTGTAGGCTAAATTGAATGATTCCCGATGGTTATTGTGTATTTATTGTGATATTGGCTGCTTGTTAGTTAGTTTATATTGTGTAAAGGGACGTTAAGAAACCTAAGGAAATCTTTTTATCGAGACTGGTCGCTTGGTCCTTAGTCCCTTATTCCGTCCTCCTCCATAATTTTTAATTTTCTTAATTTTTTTTTAAATTCTTCTAACCAATAAAAACTGTTGTTTCGGTGCGGAACATGTGTACACAAAGCATTTCACTGCACATACTATGTATAATTGTTGTGTGAGATAAATAACAGACTTGACGTGTGAGGCACTAACCATCCTCCATACTATGGCACCAACCGCCCTCCATACTATGGCACTAACCAGCCTCCATACATGGTCTCTATGGCAGTATGTGTCTGTTGTCCTAAGCCAATCATAGCGCTGGGGGGGGCGGGGGGCTCGGGCAGGTTAGGTTGTCCCTCTCTCCGGGTAAATAACAAACCGCCCGCCGTTAGCTGAAGTGACCCGGATCCAGCCGAGCAGGAGTCTCGGGTCTGAGCAAGACTCCCGGGTCTGAGCTGGACCGAGCGGCACCGTTAGCGGGTTTGGAGGTGGCTGGTCCGGGTCGGGGTAAGCTCCACCGCGGGCTCCCTCGGCGAGGCTCCTCGTTAGCGGCTAAAGCAGCTAGCAGCTAGCAGCTGCGGGGCTCGAGCTTAGTGGTCCAACAAGTCCCGGACCAACAAGTCCCGGACCCGACAAATACCGGACCGGACAAGTTCCGTACCGGTCCGCTCCCGTCCCGGTCCGGACCAGACCGGCCCGCTGCTTCCAGGGTTGTGTTTTGGAGGAAGCCCCATCCGCTGCCTCGAGCTTCTTCCTCTTCCTCCTCTTCCTCCTCTTCAGGAGGCGATGAAGGTCTGACCGCCTCTGACCCGGACACACAACCCGATCACCAGGTCCGCTAGAGTCCAGGAATTAGGACCAGGGGCCGGGACTAGGAGCCGGGGGTGGGCCACCAGTTGATGTCCTGTCCCGTCCACCGACACCGAGCACGGCCCCCCCGCCCCAGCAGAAGCCGCGGAGCATGCAGGGTCCGTGAGGACGATTCCGGATTAGCTCGGCGGTCTGTCAGGACGTGAGACATGAAGAAGTTCTCCAGGATGCCCCGGTCAGAGAGCGGGGGTCTGGGAGGGGGGTCCGGCTGCAGCAGCTCCGGCTCCGGGGTCCACAGCTACCTGGGCAAGGTGTTCGCAGTGGGCCGGTACCACGTGACCGTGGAGGAGCTTATTGCCGAGGGTATGTACACCCCCCCACACACACACTCACACCTAATAATCTAATAATCAAAAACACAACAAAGTGTGTGACAATACCAAACGACTCACTGCTCACTGAACTAGTTTGATAATAAAATCCATTAAAGTCGACATGTGAGTCAGAAACTAGTTGTTAAATATTGATGGAGTAGAATAAATTCAAATCCACACGTCAGTCAGATGAAACAGGATCAAAGTTTCTAAAGGGAAATTCACATGGGGATAGTCCACTTTCATTTGGTTCGGGTGGTGTTCACATTCACTTTAGAGTCCGGATCAAACCGCCTTGGAAAATGTCGCGCAGTAACACCAGCTGCCGGTTTGGGGGCGCTGTCACCCGAAACAAACACTGACCAGAGAAGAAGTAAAGAAGGAACACGGCTCATTGATTGGTCCGCCCCATGTCTCCCACAAACTGTGCGCTTTGTACAAGAACGTATCTAAATAATCGTTTTTGCAGACTGTACGAGCTGAATCTGAGTCGACTCGACATGAATACGCTAGAGTAAAACAGCATAAGCATGCGCCATCCATTCAGGAACAATAAAGGCGCTAAACATGGACAGAACTTTTGCCCTGGCAGCTTTCTTAAGTTTGCAAAAAAATCCCCCTAAACAAGGAAGAGGAGAACGTGGCTCGGAAAGAGAGGCAAACTGGAAATGCAAATTTTGCAAAGAGAGTTTGAAGTAAGTACTTGTAAGCGTGTACTAGCATTATTACATCACTGCTGCATTTCTATTGGTCCGTTTGAGCCGACGTGATCGCAGCTGCCGCTATGACTCCCCATATATCAGACCCTTACGACCAAAACCTCGGCCGTCCCAGAACGGAGCACAGAGCTCCACCCATCTGAACCGCGACCGCTAATTTTTACCAACGACTCTCCCACCATCCGATCTTTTGTCTCAGTTTGCGGACGCCTTCAATCAGCGGGCCTGGGTTTGGTAATAGAGTACTTGGATTACGCTGTGTAACTGCCCATACAGCTGTGTTGTTGCCACCCCCCCCCCCCCCCCGGGGGCAACAACGGTCCTCCTCCTGTGTCAACATACAGCTTTGTGATGTTCCCTCGTCCATCGTGCTCGCACACGTTAGCTCCGGTCTGCTTTCAGGCACACAGCAAAGACGACTTCTTCTTCTCCTCCTCCGACAAAAGGAAAATACACACCTGTTTCACCTCTTCTTCAATAGATGTTTTTTACTGCTCTACACAAGAACAAATGTATCTGGAGCCAAAAACACAACGCTTTTCAAAACATTTTGAACCGTTTTGTTGTTTGACATGTTTACAGATTTAATTCTTTTATTGAAGAGTCACGTGTGTCACCTGAGAGCGAGATCAGAGGACGGTCTTTTATTTCCCACACTTCTGAAAACCCCCGCAGCTTTGTGCTGAGGAATAGTCGTACTCCTCCTCGCAACGAGTCGGAAGAGAAGATCAGGAAGTGCAGAGGAAAACCTACTCCTTCATGGAGGGTTCTGTGTGCGGGCTGCATGTGAATATCAGTGTAAAAAACACACACACACACACACACACACACACACACACACACACACACACACACACACACACTGACTCAAGGCCGGTTTGACTACCAGCAGGATCAGTTGCTCACGGTGACCTTTGATCATCATTCGCTCAGGCTCATAAAGTCTTTTATTCCTCTCACCTTGTCTGCAAAGTAGATCACACGTCAGATTAGGAAAGTTAAATGCTTCTCGGACATGACGGTAACCCCCCCCCCCCCCCCCCCCCCCCCAAAAAAAAACCCCATCTAAAAACAAAAGTTTGTACCATTCCACTCAGGATGGGGAAGGAGTTCAGGTTAATCCCAACAATTAATCCCATTAATCCAATCCAGACGCAAAAAGGAGGGTGTCAGTTATCTAACACCAGAAGAGAATAGAAGTACTTTATTGATCGCTGGGGAAAGTGATTGGCCCAATGGACCTGGCTGCCACAAGTAAGGCGCTCTATCCATCCACTGTGGCAGTTTGCTCAAGGACACTTCGACCTATTGGATATTGAGGCCCCGTTTACACCCCGTTTCTTTCACGGTTGCAATTCCCTGTTGCAGAGACTGCCGGAGGCGACAAAGTGCTGCTCCAGCACAATCCCGCCCCCGTGAAAAATAGTTCCTTCTGCTCATGTGCATGTAAACAAACGTGGTGGCATGACTCGTGGTCGTATTCTGGTTTTATCGTCCGTGTCGGTCGTTTAATAGTTGAGAGTCTCCCTTGATAGCATCTGATTCGTCAGCGTCGGGTTTCTTGCTTTTCTTCACGTTTATAGCGTATTGTTCTCTGCACACGTCTGTGTGGCTTCATTACAACAACAAGCGACAGCGCCCTCCCGTGGCCCGGCAGACTAACCGCATTGTTGTCAGTGTGTCCGCTGCTGCAGTGTAAACGCTACACTTTTTTTTTTTTTTTTAACGGATTAGGGGTCTCAGAATCAAACCCATGACCTTCGATAGGAGGACAACCACGTTACCAACCGAGCCGCAGCAGCTCTAACCAGTGAGAAGCTGAAAAAGCTCGTCAGTCACAGTGAACCATAGCCTCGTTTCCACTGCACAGAATGTGACGATACGTAAAGCAAAGCGTACCCAGACCCAACGCTGATGTGCGTTTCCAACACGGAGAGTACGGTTAAAATGTAGGCGGAGTCGTGAACGATACAGGTATATGACGTCATTACGCAACAGTAGTCTCTTCCCTCTCGGGACAAATGTGAAAGTTGAAGCTGCAAAAATAAATAAATAAATAAAACAATCCGTGCAAAGTGGAGAAATAAACAACAGAGGATCCATATGGAAGATGAGATATTAAATATTGCCGGCTTGTCAAGACTGACGTACATCACTGACTAATCAGCAGACGGCTGCGTTTTGCTCCTCTTTATCGGACCCAATCTGTAGTGCTGGGTACCCCAATAGAAGGGTGACCAAAAATGACAACGCACGAAAACCCGTCCCGTACCGTACCGGCACATACTGCACAGTGGAAACGAGGCTTACCAACATCCTTCCACCATCCAGCTTTTCAGCGTTTCAGTTGTTTCCATGTAAACAGACGTCATTTTCAAAATGTTGACGCGTAAACGCGAAACCTTTCTGGGACGAAAATGCAGAAACGGCGGGTTTTCACTAGAAACTTTGCATCAACTGAGTTTTAATGTGGTACTTTTTTCATCCCCAAGTAGACTTGAGTGTTTTAACAAACATTAGACAGCAGTGCCGGGACAGCTGATAATCCAGTGTGGAGTTTCCACTGCTGAGACTCGTTAGCAGTTTGGAGATACGGACGGTGGTTCAGCCTCAGGAGATGCTGCTTGTCATCACACTGTGGTCATGTGACACGTAAAAGAGGCCGTTTATTTAAAACAACAAAAAAGACACTAGTTCTGAGGAAAACACTTCTGTGGTTTGGTGCAGAAGTCACCATCCTTATCAAGAAGAAGACACACACACACACACACACACACACACACACACACACACACACACACACACACACACACACACACACACACACACACACACACACAGATAACCCCTCCTTCCATCCTTCTGGATATGGCAGATTGTTTTCTTGCATATTGTGTGTGTGTGTGTGGAGTTGCAGAGGCCTCTGACTTCACTTCCTCAAACATGACAGAAACACTGATGACTCTGTGCTTTCACTTCCTCTTTTCAGTTTTCAACTCAATCTTTTCTAATCGGATCACAGATTAGAACACAGATTACACCATTTTGGACCAAAACCAGTTCATCTGAAGCCACGAGACATTTTTAACCTTCACCATGAAGAGAAAACAGCGCATGACTTATTCTTGCGTATAGTTATGTCCACCAAAGCTGTAGCTTCTGTGGAATTAATGAAATGGAAAAACTCTAAAGAAGAACATTTCATCAGAACCTCTTTACAACTGTTTTGTAATTTTAGCTGTTTTACCTTATTCAGCCTTTATTACTGATTTCAGCAATCTGAGCTACTTTCTGATGGTTTTTAGCTACTTTACAGTTATTTTTCTGTTTTTGATTGAAATATATGTTTACTATTTTCTGGTTTTACCCCATGTTAGTAGTCCGATCTTTCTCTAGAAGTTTCTAGTGGTTCAAGCCATTTGTACCGTTTCTCTCCACATCTCAAACTTCCAGTTCCAGTTCCAGGCGCTGACCTGTCCCGTCCATCTTTTTCTTCATTTGATGATTTTCACTGAAAAGTCACAGCTCAGCGAGGCGCCTTTCCACTAGTGCCTACTCGGCCCGACCCGCCTCTACTCGACTCAGCCTCGTTCGTTTTCCATTACAATATTGTATCACCGCGGCGTGGGCGGAGTCATCAGAGCTTTTCCCCGTCGTGCACAAGTGATCACCTCCGATAGAATCGGTATCTCTTGATCCTGAGCGATTACGCATTTGGAAGATTGGAGTTACAACTCTGCTGTGAAAAGGGAACACTCGAGGAAGCCGGGCACCATTTAACAGGGAAACCGGTTAGTCCGAAACACCAGCGCTATCCTTGGCTCTGAGACCTCCTGATACTCGTAGCGGGTCGCTCTGTCAAGCTCCTGAATCCTCTAGTCGCCATCAGACACAGAAATGTCTTCAGCTCGTCGCTGCTCCACCGGGTTGATTCCTGTGCGTCGCTCTCTGTTTGTGAGGTTTCTGGTTGTGATTGGGTTTAAAAATGGCGGGGCAAACGTGACACTTTCCTGACTCATCTATGTCGTCATGCAACAGCCAATCAGTAGCCTGCCGTCTGCCGACGTCACATTGTCTACTCGCCGCAGCTCGCTGGGAACTTCGGCCGAGTGGGTACCAGGAAAGTACCTGGTGCTAATAGTGAGGGGGAAAGGAAAGAAGCTCAGTGTCAGCAGTCTTAAACTATGGCAGCTTAACAAGAGAATGATCCAGCGTGTCCTGAACCCCAACTGTAAGCTTTATTAAACAAAAAAGTATTAAACCTAATCTTCAAAGTAGAAACTATCAGCCTTAACTGAAACTGGGACTTGGTTCCACATGAGAGGAGCCTGAGAGCTGAAAGCTCCGCCTCCTATTCTACTTGTAGAAAACCTAGGAACCTCCGGTAAGCAGCACTCTGAGAAGCAGGTGTTCTTCTGGTTAATGTGGGACTAACAGTTCTTTAAGATACGGTGGATTCTGGTTAAGAGCTTCAAAAGAAGGTCTTTAAATTCTATTCAAGATGTAACAGGAAGCCAGTGAAGAGAAGCTCATTGGACTGACGTGATCTCTCTTTCAGGACCCTCGCTGCAGCTTTTTGAATCAACTGAAGACTATTTAAGCAGCAACTGGGACAAACTGGTAATAGGGAGTTACAATAGTCTACTCTGGAAGAAACAAATGCATGGATTAGTTTTTTTCTGCGTCTTTCTGAGTCAACATGTTCCTGATTTTGAATATTACGCAGGTGAAAAAAGGCCTGCAGACTTGTTTAATCTGGAGTTGAAAGATAAGTCCTTTTCCAAAGTAACTCCCAGGTTCCTCACAGTGCTGCTGGAGGTCAAAGTAATACCATCCATTATCTCTCTATCTATGAAAAGACATTAGTGATAAAACTACTTTAGAAACTGACTGAAAGCTGCTGCGTTTCGCTGGTCTTTATTCCGATTCAAACTGAACAGAGCCGGTCAGAAGGTTTCTTTGATAAGGTTTGATGCTCCTTCCTGCCCGGGGTGGGCGGTGAGAGTGCAGCTCATTTACATTATTAGCATACTGTACTGGTGATGAATGGGCACATTGTGCTCCTTTGTCTTATTCCAGCAGCGGAGAAAAGCTTGTACGAAGCAGTTCTTGGTGCTGTCATGCAGCTTTTGTGCCTGCTCATCCAGCCGCTCCACATGAAAGGTTTCACACCAGTTCATGAGCCCCTGATGTGTGTGTGAAAGTCCCCTGGTTTCATTTCTTGTACCTGCAGACTGAGGCTGGTGCCAAACGACAGGAAAGTGTATACTCCACAGGTCTTCTTAGGGAAGTTTGATTTCATTTTAGTGATCCCCTCCCCCCCCTGCAACACACACACACACACACACCTTTAGACTGGAAACCATGAAGAGAAGAAAAGTTAAAGGAAATATAGAATAAAAAAACGTTATTACACTAAAGCATGCTGCAATTGGAGCGTATTGGGACACATGTTTTGTCTCTGACAAGAAATCTGTTTGCGACGTCAGCAGATAGGATAGGAGTGATCAGAGTGATCGTGGCCATATCAAAACGTTTTGATATTTCAGCACTTGTGTCAAAGGAAATGTATTGATCCTGCCTGTAGCAGTGGTTCCGGACTATTGGGTGGACTAATCGCTCTATGACTACGCACAAAGCGGATACCGGTGGCTATGCTAACAGGGGAAGAGCGCAGGACTGCCCAGACCACCGGCTCTCTTCTCTGTGAATTGTGCCGAGCCAGTGAACGTCCTTTTCAAGTGTCAAACCTAAAAAAAAATTTTTTTAAAAAGCTGCTGTTGTAAGAACTGCCTTTGATATGGTAAAGGTCAAGGGTCGATAAATAAAGACATCTTTAATGAACTTGCCATCACTGAGTTTCTGTACACGCCGACATACAGGAGCAAACAAAGAATTATAAAAAAATGTTCTGTGAGGTTGTTCAGTCTATCATCCGGGCAGAGTTTGTAGGTGATTGTCATAATAACTTCAAACTCGTAGGAGTCAATATAAAGATTAGACGGACTTCCGAGCTGGGTGAGGCAGACCTTGTTGGAGCTTTAATCTTTCAGTTACGTTGGCAGCCAAGAAACAAAAGCCTTTGGCTGCATTAGTCTGTATAATACCAGATCTGGAGGATTTGTTTAATTGTCAAATCAAAAAGTCACCATTAAATTCCAAGGAGCTGTTGGCAGAGATCTCAAACCTGTGATTACAGTGTAATAGTCTCTTTATTTACAAAAACAACTCAGTTTGGCCTGTTGTGTTAATTAATTGATTGTAGCTTTGTAATTTTCCATCAATACAGATGAGATGAATGCAGACTTTCCGCTTGAATTTGGAAGTGATTAGTACAGTTAGTGGATTTATTATATATATTCTTCTTAAGTTTAGACGCCAGAAGGAGGCAAAATACCAGATTATACATGTATAATCTGTCAAACAGGTTTTCTTTCATACAATATCCCTTCGAAGAGCAGATATTTATGGAGCTGTCTGCAGCCCAGTCTACATTTCCAAACTGGGTGGAAAACTGTTTTTAGAAGAACGTATCCTCTTATTTGCCGCAATTGTTCACGTTGCCTGTAGGGAGAATTCCTCTGAATGTCAAAGGTCACAGTGATCTCATCTCTGGAAAAGTCTGCAGTTACTTTACCCTTCAAGTCTCCTTTACATAAGACCGAAGACATTTTAGTGAAACTACTCTTCATCCATGCGAGAAGCGTCTTTATTGTTTGGTCGTGTCATAGTTTGTTGATTTAAGAGTAAAGATGGTTTGTTTTTCAGTAAGTGGAATACATTTGGAGAAAATAAGTGACCATTTATTGATGGTTATTGTTGCTCATATCCGTCATCTAAACAGACTTCTTCAGACTGTACAATAGAGCTACGTGCAGTTGTTTCGGAAGGAGTTGCTCTTATCTTGTTTTCAGCCGAGCGCAGTGTGTTCATGTGAGGAGACGGGGGTGGGGGACCTCAAGGAGGAAATAACTCTTCGCCTTCAGAACGATCCTCCAAATAAAGACATTCTCTCTTAAAAGTAGATTTACAGCTGAGTGAAGCACTTTAAATCTAAACTACATTGTTCCTAACAAGGGAAGATACGATCAAGTTCAAGTGCTGTGTGTTTTAAAGTGAAATGGAAACCCGAGAGAGAGAAAGATGGTGGATTTTGTCGCCAGTGACGTTATGCTTCGGAGGAACAACATCTGGACTCGGTCCACAGAGCAGCTGTGTTTTCTCCTCCATCCTAAAACTGCCACTTCTCTCATCGTGGAGCAAACTGTTGCAGTCACTTCTCAAATATCTTCAAGTCTGCAGCCTGGCTGCTCCAGTCGGTTGGGCTTCTAAGATCCAGGCTGTGAGCTCAGTGTTTGTGGTGGATCACAAATTTATCGTTATTACAAGATGAATGAACGTATGAAAAAGGCTGAACTGCCGTCCCAATCAGATGGAGCCGTACTGCACTGGTCCTGCCCACTAGGTAGATATGAGTGTGGAGAGATTAGTGAGAGTCTGATAGAGGAAGAGACGACAGGCCGGAGAAGAACTAATGAATAACTCAGTTTTAAATTATAAAACCGCTTCTCCGGTACACATTTGATCCTTTATTGAAACATGTAAAACTGCCCATGAGGGCTGGATTTCAGCCTTGGTTTGTTGTGCAAACTGTTAGTAGAAGTAAACATTTAACAGAAATTTCAGTCTGTAAATATGTTGCTTGAAAAAACATGAGCATGCATCTCCAGCGTAGGCACCCTGGTGTAACGCTTTCTGACAGTCCAGGATGCGATAAGGTGACACAAACGGGGGGGGAAAAACAACTAATACGAACTGAACTGAAACCGTGGCCCAAAATTGAGGTTCAGATTGAACCGTGGGCTACTGTGTTCCACCCCTAATCTGTACAGATGTTTGCTTGCGCTCTTGTTTTTGCTCTTCTACTTGTCTTAATCTCTTTGCTCCCGTGGCTCTGACTGCTGAGGAGATTCTTTATCAGGAGACATTTCTGGATCAAGGCTGAGAAAAAAGAAGCAGATCTCCAAAGTACTCTGTGGCTGGTTTACACTTTGCCATGGGCTGCTGGAGCCCATTATCCTTTGTCTCATTATCTGCTTGTTCTGTTCTTTTAAATCCAATCTGGGCTACAGTAACTTTCACTGTGACCTGGTTTGTTGAGCCCGGCCTTCGGATTTGTGTACACAGGCTGCACTCATGTGAATGAAAGAATCCATTCTGGCTTTCTAGGTTGAACTCGCTTGTGCAGTTTGTCAAAATGTGGTATGGTCTCTTCTATGAAACCTGTTGTTGTCTCTGGTATTTCCTATACCTCTCTGCTGCTCTAAGGTGACTTTTCGACAGTCAGCACACCACTGAGGAACTTTTACCATTTAAAAGTTGCAGGCATGAATGGGATGTCCTTTCAGCATGACACAGTTGTGCCGTGGTTTGCATTGTGCCTTCACAGTATTTCCCCTGGTACTGCTGACTGTCTGTTCTGGATCGCTCGACCCACTGAGCAAGTAATTTCAAACTTGTCCTGTTTGCTTTCAATACCTGTTGGTGCAAACTACAGTGACATTTCCCAATATGAGATCCTCATCACACCCCTGGTTTCTCTTCTTTCTTTCTTTTTTGCAATTGAAAACACAGAAAATGCTCTGGTTTTATTTGGCTATGTAGACAAAAAAATGTAGAATCCATATTAAACACTTGAAGTCTTTTGTTTATTTTGTGTGTATGAAATTTTTGCACTGTGCACTTTCTCCCACGGACCCAATCAGACTCTCCGCAGTTCGGTTTTTGTACTCATGGAGGAAGTTTTCCACATTTCTACAAAAGACTGACCAGCTAGTGGAACCCGCAGAAATGTTTGAACGTAAATGTTTGTGGTCCTTTGTTCTCAGGGGGCTTCTCGGTGGTCTTCCTGGCCCGTACACACAGCGGGGTTCGCTGTGCACTCAAACGGATGTACGTCAATAATGTTCCTGACCTGAATGTGTACAAGAGAGAGATCACCATCATGGTAAGGAAGCTCAACATGTTTCTTAATGACTAGATCATGACCCCGGACTGAAGACACTCCCTTCTTTAACCTGCCGTTTGTGAGGCTTTACGATGAAACTCTTTCTTTTATCTTGTTTTAAAAGTGGTCATGATCTGCATGTTTTGACTTTCCCCCGTTAGTGCGGTCACGGTTACATCCGGGTGCTTCGGCTGGAGATGGATGCTGGTGTTTCCTTTTACTTAAAAAGGTCATAATATGCAAAATTCACTTTCCAACGGTAATAATCGTCCCCACACCCAAAATGGCCCCCGAGAAGTGAAGACAGTCTGTCCTCTCTCTCCCTGCCTTGTTTCAGATTTTAAAAAGTGTGTTGCTCCAACCAGCCAATCAGAAATCAAACCCTATATAGTGTCATCGGGGGTTTAGCCAATCCCAATCAAGGTAGGCCCTCCCTTTGGCTCCTTCCACAATTAAGCAGCTCTGCTCTGGCACATGGCACCACGAGAGGAAGTACTTCCTTGTCGGCCCAAGATGGGCATGTGTGGGCGGAGCCAGTCCAGCTCACACAGACACAGCAGATTCTGAATGCAGCTCCTATGATCCAATATTCAAATGGAGGAAAATCAAGGAGGAGCTAGAAACTTTGAATACAACGTTTCTGGACCTACAAAATCATGTGAAAATTTTGAAAAGCTGGATAATGTGACTCCTTTAAAAAGCTGTAGTGGAGGGGGTGAGTGGGCGGAGCCACAACAGTGGTTGGACATTAACTCGCTGGGGAGGGCTTTAATGCAGCAGGCTGAATCGGCCTCTGGACAGGCATAGGCACACACCGGGTGGCCTGCAAAGCATTAATGCAAAATTAATTTCAAAACCAAAAATGCGGCATTCATAGTGCGAACCGAATGATTGAATATTTTACACAGAACCGTTGCATGCCTAATATTCATGGATCCAGATTCATACAAATGGCTTTTTATCGTCACCCTGTTCCACCTGGAGACAGCATTAGACTTTTGACCCAGTATTAATCTAGAGACTGGTCTTTGAGCTCGAGTAATAATAGAAGTGTTGAATGTTCCCACTCGGATCCAACCTGTTGGGACATTGTGTAAGTCGTGTCAATTTGCACACTGGAGTCTCTCCACTTTGCAATTCCTGAAGGAATTCTATTCATCTGCATGTCAAACCTTTGTCAGGCGGTCGTCGTCTTCTGTCCACGAGGTTTTCATCAGGATTACTGTCTGGTTTTCGTCTTCAGATATCCCGATCAGAAAATTTGGGTCCCTGATCAGATTTTAGGAATTGAATATCCGATGATGCTTGTATGTCTCTGGTTTGCGGAGCTGTCAATAACAATAACTTAAGTGAACAGTGCAGCTTTCACACGTTTAAAGGAAAAAAATAATAATTTACCTTCACACCAGCTAAATTAGCTGGAATTATAGTAAAACACAGAAGAAATTCACTCTCAAAATGACGGAACAGCTTATTTAAAATTTATTCACTTACAAAAAAATAATCTCAGCTAAGCTTGGCGCCGTATTGTTAGAAATCTCACATCCAGTTCAATCTGAACAGTTACGAGGACTTGAAAAGTGTGATAACTAGTTTTGTCAGAAGAGTCCAAAAACAAAACCTTTTAAAGATGTTTGAAATCGTCATTTCTTCCCAGGATATGTTGTGGTCGTCCAAACCATCAGTTCCACTTCCAGCATCTTATCATCTGTGGTTTTAGTGAATGCATTACGCTCTTACACGTTCCAACAAATGAGTTGTATTGAACAAAGCTCCAGTATTTTCTGCTGCTTTATTTCAATGTATTGTTCATATATAGCCTGAGAATTTTTGAGCCAATCAGATGTATTTGCTGATCATTAATCGATTATAGAAATGTTGAAAGCAGCTCTGCTGTGATACTTTTGATCCGATCAGGAGGTCCTTTTGCAGGGGAAATCTGTGGGTCAGTTTTATGGGTCTTAAATGTCTTAAATAATATTATAATTGAGAAGAAATCCCGATTACGCTGCCGATATTTGACCAAACCCTACATTGTCAAACTGAATGTTTGAGTCAGGGCCGAGGTTACTGGTGGGTTACCTTTGTGCAGAATTACAAGACGTGTTCAAACATACAACAGCACTCACTGCACGCTTCCTGATACACTGAGCCTTTATAATCAGTTCAGCTTCACTGATGTTGTGTCAGCTCGGGTCACTTTGCTTGCTGTGGTGGATCCCTCCCCCTTGAAACCAGGCCGAAGCCCCCAGAGGACCAGATCTCACAGAGAACATCAGAAAGGAAAGAGTTTGCCCTCTGAAAGAACGCTCAGGACTCCCACTACACTTCACTGTCTTTCTGTCTTGTATAAGAAGAGCTGAGTACTTTTGAGTTTTATTGTCCTGATGGCTCTCATGTTCTCTTTCCCTCTGCAGAAGGAGCTGTCGGGCCATAAGAACATCGTGGGGTACCTGGACTCCATTATCAGCTCGGTGTCGGACAGTGTTTGGGAAGTGCTGATCCTCATGGAGTATTGTAAAGGTATCAAACACGTTCTGGCAGTCTCTACAGATCTGCAGCTCTTCAGCACATCCACCAGAACCGTCTGCTGGTTTTTCTCTTTCAGCTTCAGACACGTTTTTGATAACCTATCTCTACAGGAACGTGACAAACATTGAAAACTGTAGTTTGCGACCCACGCCACTAGTTGATGCTGATCTTTTATTTCGAATGCAACCGCATGCACACGTGTGCCCAGAACATTAGGAGGTAAACCGGTCGGCTCCTGTTCTCTGTTCTTCGTCAAAGTATAGGTTCTCTCAGTATCTGTAAATGACACATGGATTTCAGTCATACAAGCCGCTCAGTCCGTCCATTAGGAGCAGTTTGGATTTCAGAGTCTTGCTCGAGGACACTTCCACATGTGGACAGATAGGGAATCGAACCTTGCGCATTTTGATTGAGAGGCGGCCCGCTTTACCACCTGAGCCACAGCCGCCCCGCGGCAGCAATGTTCTCCCTGTATGCAGATGATGGTGTCAGCAGGAAGATGTCCTGCTCGAAGCTGGTGCAGGTGTTTGAGATGGAGAAAAAGAATTATGCACCATCCTTTTCAACGCTCCTTGTTTTAGCTACTAGGACGGTTCTAGATCTGGCAGATTCAGAGGTTTTTGACTATATCTACATAAGTAAGAAGGTTATTCTGTTTTCTTTAGCTGAAAAAAAAAAGCAGCGAAAGTAACTAAGTTTATAGTTTATTGAAGATGTTGTAAACATAAATTTTTTTACATTAGAAATTATGTGTATGTACTGTCATTGTTCCATTTCCATCATTTATGTCAACACAATGGTTACATGAACCTTTTATCCACCTTTTAGAATAGAATAGAATAGAAATAATTTTCCTGGGGGACATTCTCAAACATGAACCTGTTATTTACATGAACCTGGTCTTTTATTCTCGTTTTATGGTTCATCATTATTCAGCTCCTAACACAGAGTGAGAATCAGCAGCGAGGATTGGGAAGTTCTCCTTCACACCGTGAGGGTCTTGTCTGAGGGTCTGTCACTACTGACTACACGCCACTGCAGGAGTTTCTCCCGGTGAAGCCACTGTAAAATACTCAATATGTGAACGATGGTTATTGATCAATCGGGAGGAACCTTGTTATCGCCCCTGTAGTTTCTGTGAGTGGTAGACAAGATGATTATTTTCCAGCTTTCTGACCCTGCAGTTTTTAGTGGACGTGCTCCAATCTGTCTGTGTGAGTTCTTCTGCCCCGGCAGTGACTCTTGCCCTCTTCTGCCCCGCCCCCCCTCCCTCCGGTGCAGCTGGACAGGTGGTGAAGCAGATGAACCAGCGGCTGAATGTTGGCTTCAGTGAGGCCGAGGTCCTCCACATCTTCTGTGACACTTGTGAGGCCGTGGCCCGCCTGCATCAGTGCAAGACCCCCGTCATCCACAGAGACCTGAAGGTAAGCGGCACATTTCCCCAGAGCCCCCGGAGCTTCGTGCCTCCTGCGAGCAGCAACAGAGAAGGTGACACAGTCACTGGATATTTACCTTGAAATGGAGCTGCTACATCTTTCGGCTTGGTGTTGGACTGGACAAGTAACAACTTACTAACGTGTTGAAGTATTAATTGAATCAAGTCACATCTGTCAACCCTGGTGCTGACCTGCGTGGCGTCCAGATTTACTTCTGTCAACAACACCTTCTGCGCTCTGGGGCAAGAAACCGTCGGCAGACGGCAGTCTGATAGAGGTCACGTTTAAAATGTAATGTGAATGATCGGGCCCAAAAAAATCGGATCCCAGCATAAAGAATCTGAATTAAGCATCAAGACCTGCAATGTGACTCCTGATATGTTGAGCACACTCCTTGTTTAGCGGCCTTATTTTATCAACTAATGCAATTCTGAGTGGAGAAGGACCTGCAAACCATCCATCATGAAGCAGGAGGGCGAGAGAGGACGTAGCCCACCTCTGACCCTCCTGCTGCGATGATTGACAGTCGACATCCGACCAGTCAGCATCCAGAACATCAACAAAGAGACAAACTGGAGCGTCACTCAGCTGTGATGCTAAATCTTTGTCCATGTTGTTGACTTGATGTCTCATTAACGAGGGCCAAACCAGTTAATGATGCTGAAGTTCATTTATTAAATCTCCCAGTACTTAAATATCCTGTTAATGATGCTGAAAACAGACAACAAGATCAGATTCGAGTGAATGAGTAGACAAACTAACAAATGCAACCTGGTGGACACTCGCTAACAAGGACATTTGGTACTGGAAATAGATTATATGTTAAGATTTCTCAGAAATACTTTACTGTTGCTCTTTAAAAGCAACTTGTTTCTCAACCTGTGGATTGTATTGTTTGAATTTGGAATTTTAACAGTATCGTTAATTAGAAATACTCCTGTGAGCATTGCCGGGGAAAACGTTTTGAGGGTTTGTCCAGCAGCGGTAATAATGTTTGGAATAGATTTCCAGTTGACCGAGTGGCAGTCAGCCAGAACTAACCCTGTTTTGCTGATGCGGGAAGGTTGCTGCTAATTTTCCCAGCGTGGCTGAATTGTGCTGGCCGGTCCGTCAGTGGGCCGCTGTCCTCTGTCCAGTGGGCCGGGGCTCCAAACAGTGCAGTCCCTTCAGTTCCACAGGCCCGGCCTCTGTTTGCTGCCTGTCGGCTCGGCCTACACAGCTTACGTAACACTGCAGGAACACAAAGGAGCACGGAGGCCCATCGCAACCTGCCGGAGGAAGTGAGAGAGCAGAAAGTCCTCTTAACCCTGAGCTGGCAGTGCTCGGCTCACCCACATCCTGTAAAACTGGGTCTTTACCTCCACTCAGATCCATTATGGAAAATGTCTCCACTTCATTGGTTCATTTCATGGATCAATCAACCTCTTAAACTTTTAATGAAATAAGTTTCATGAAAATCTAATGAATTACACTACAGTTTTTGAAGTCAGTCAAAATGTTGTTTAAGGCCATTAATATATGATGAAGCCAGTTTTAAAGTGTAACTCTTGAGAAAATCACACTGAATTTTTTGTTTAAAAAAACGATTATTTTTGTGAAGGGTTATCGAGTACTAAAGTATTACAATTGGGTGAATTGCCAAAATTGAGTATTTTGTCATAGTGCTTGTTTTCCCATATTTCTAGGCACATAAAAGACACTTCAGTCAAATCAAAGTGAAAAACACAGTTTCTCTGTATATGACAAGTAGAAAGCAGAAGTTGGCCAAGTTCTCATTTTACTACAACTATGAATTTTTACTCATGTGCTCAGTGATTGTTATTAACTGTTTTTAGCCCAGACGAAGTTAGTTCTCAAATATGGTTAGTCAGTAAATGTCCACGTCCCATTAAAAGAAGTTTTGTATGGGCCCTCGCTTCAATCCTTACAGAGCGAGTTAGTTTTTATAAAAAAGTAGATTTCTTAGACTTTCTAAGAAATGCCACTGATTTTGCGTTTGGCACTTTTCAACCAGTTCCTGATGATTGCCTTTTTGCATTCGACACTCAGAACTTTGAAGAGATATTTTGTTTTGTCTTGTTTGGCGCATTTTATCAGGATCACAGGAACAACAATCCTGGGATCTTTGGAGATTCTACATTTAAGTACATCTCATAATGGTTGCGGCTTTCAACATCACCAAAAAATGTCTGTGACCGACGGGGTGATTAAGAGACTGTAGGTGCCCACATTGTCTCCAGCGTTGCAGAAGCATTCCTCATTGTTTTTAATGTGAGATGTAATGATAACTACAATTAAATCTTTCCATTAGAATTCCCTCCATCTTTTCAAGCTCATGGAAGTTTGGTGTGTTTTTGAATATAAAGCTGAAATCCAACATTAATAAGGACCACTTTGTTCCATCTTTCACGATCTTATTATTTGTTGTGTCATCTCTTGGGTGACGGAAGATTCCCACGTATGTTATTGATTTATCTGACGTTCCTTCACTCGTTGTTTATCTGTAATGTTCAACAGGAAGTGATTTAATCTGGAGTGCACATCATAAGCAGTTGAATAATGAGCAAAGTCTTTTTTCCAGTACATATAAAGTAAATTGTGCTGCAAACAGAATGGATTCAAAATGGAAAATAAAAATCCCTGGTTCATCCCGTCCTCTCCCCGGGACTCAGCCCGGACCAGGTTTCTACAAACGGAGAGGGAAATTAGACTCCTTGAAATGATTGAATCAGAATCAGGAAAACAAAAAAAAACTTTATTTATCCCCGAGGGGTAATTCGGTGAATGGTTTAAAGTTTTGTGCCGAACAAACACAAGTATTCATGTAGTAAGTGGACATTTTAGTCCCGAAGGATTTCAGAATGTGGTAAATGAAAGACGTCTGAAGGTGAAATCTCTATTTATGTCTTCTGTGTGGCCTCGTCCTGAAAGACCTCTTCACGCCTGCAGAGAACTTCACAGTTCTGTTTTTCACTTTCTATGGTTTTTATCATTTGTTTGTGTTAGAAATAGAAAAAATAAAATAAAAAATAACAGTGTGTGTGTGTGTGTGTGTGTGTGTGTGTGTGTGTGTGTGTGTGTGTGTGTGTGTGTGTGTGTGTGTGTGTGTGTGTGTGTGTGTGTGTGTGTGTGTGTGTGTGTGTGTGTGTGTGTGTGTGTGTGTGTGTGTGTGTGTGTGTGTGTGTGTGTGTGTGTGTGTGTGTGTGTTTTTTTTTTCTTCTCCCAGGTGGAAAACATCCTGCTGAACGACCAGGGGAACTACGTGCTGTGCGACTTTGGCAGCGCCACTCACAAAGTGTTGCTGCCACATAAAGAGGGCGTGAGCGCCGTGGAGGACGAGATCAAGAAGTACGTTCACGTCACTGACATGTCAAGTTGCTGTATGTATGGAGACGCATGTGTAAAATGTTCAGAGGTGTTGAGAAACCGCGCGATTAAAACACAAACTGCCTGGTCAGTTTTTATTTCAAAAGAACTGAGGTTTTAATCTGGGAGACATTCTCTTACGGTGCTCGTCCCACTGGGGACATTGTCACCTAAACAGTTTGAGATATATGAGGAGAATTGATGATGGTTTTTACCACCAAATTAAAAAAAAACATGTTTTTCCCCTCTCAAATGAAGCCCAAAGCATCTGTAGTTTCTTTTATACGTAAATAAACTGTCGGTTATGTTGAAAGCTCGTTTTTAAGAGTGTAGATATTTTATGACATTTTTAACTGCTGTTACTATTTTATGTGTTTTAAATGTTTTTCTCTGTGCTCGTGGTTTTTGATGGTTTTTCTTTTCAAAATATTTTTAATTCGGAGATCGGGCAGAGCAATACAGCATCATGCAAGAAGCACAGAAAATGAGTTGATATTTAAAAAAACAAACAAAAAAACATGGGGGGGGGGGGGTCCTATATATAAATCAGGAGGTAGTGATTGGAGAGAGTTGAAGAATGTCGTTTTTGATGTATTTTCACGGTTTTACTAACTAACCTCTTGTTCTGTTTGAGGCAGCCCGAATTATTATTTCTTTTTATATTGTTACCGAGTGATGAAAGTGCAGGTTGATTAAAATTAGTTCTGTTTCGTGACGAAGGCGTGAGCAGCGCCATGGTGGACATAGAGCACAGAGTGCTCACCTCTTTGTTCGGCTGTGGGACTTGCTTACAGGGACAGTGAGAGACCTGGTTTTCATTATATCAGCGTCCCAAAGGAAAGACGCAGAATTTAAATGATTTACCAGGACAGCAGCAGGAAATGCTCTTCAGACTTGTATTATTCTTTCCAGAGTGGACTCTTCAGTGTTGATAGACCAACCTGTACCTCCTGTAACTTCTTCTGTTGCTCCGTCTCGCAGGTACACCACCCTGTCATACCGGGCCCCTGAGATGATTAACTTGTACACAGGGAAAGCCATCACCACTAAGGCTGATATATGGGTAAGCGCCCGCTGTGACGGCCTCCTCTCAGGCTTTCTCTGCTGGAGCACGTCAGTCAGTGTGCACGTTCCCACCGCGACGAAGAGGGGGAAAATAGTTTTGACTCCTGATGTGATGAAGCAAGTTTACAGATGACTTTTTTTTTTTTTTTTTTTCTTTTTTCCATTCAAACAACACTGCAAAGATGACTTGGAATCGAATTGAAACTTTATTGTCATTGTCACCAGTCCAGCGAGATTAAAAAGTGGCAGCCCATCTGTGCATCATAAAATCAATAAAAGTACAAATAAAAACTGTTAAAAGAGAAGATAAAACAAACTGATACTCATACACACCAGTACATTCCTTTTCACTGTTCCTTTATTCAATATATTGCACATTAGTTGTGTTTTTTTTCTCACTAAAGTAACCGCAGTGTCGTAAAAAACTCTTTTGTTCTTGAGTTGCAAATTAGAAAAATTTCTTTTGAGGCTGAAAACAAACAGAAATCTTTAACCTTTATGGGCAAACGAGCAGCTTCACCTGCAGAACCTTTCAGCGTCCGACATAACACTTTTCTCCGCACATAATCAGACAGAGGTAAAGCAGCAGGGGAATGAGTGTGAGCAGGAGCCGGTACAGAGGAGCTAAAGAGCCACTCGTGTGTTTTCTCCCACAGGCACTGGGATGCTTGTTGTACAAGCTGTGTTTCTTCTCACTTCCATTTGGGGAGAGTCAAGTGGCCATTTGTGACGGAACCTTTATTGTTCCAGATAACTCCAAATTCTCCTTCAAGTTGCACTGCTTGATCAGTAAGTTCCTCCTGGCGTGGATGAATGAAGTCGGTCTGTGTCCCGTGGAGTCTTTCTGTCTGCTGTTGATCAGTTATTGAGTTTAGCAGTGAAGCGGTGACATGTTGTTTGTCCTCTTAACTGTCTTGTGATCTTCACCCCACTTCATCCTGTTTGACTCTGTCTCGTTTGCTCGCTTCCTCCTAGAGGCGCTTCCTCTTCTGGTTACATTGTGCAACAGCTCCACCAAGTGGACAGAAAGGCACACTGCGTCAGCCTCATTTATTTATTTATTTGTTGTTGGTCTTTTCCAGGATATATGCTCGAACCAGACCAGGAGAAGAGACCAGACATTTACCAAGTGTCCTACTTTGCCTTCAAGTTAGCTGGGAAAGACTGTCCAGTGCCAAATCTCTTTGTGAGTCAGCAGACGGAGCAGCAAGCTCGTCCTCAGCCTTCGCAGACGCGTTTCATTAACGAGACCTTAACGCTTCTTTTCCAGAGCTCTCCCATCCCGACATCGCTCCCAGAGCCGCTGACAGCCAGCGAGGTGGCCGCCAAGAAGAGCATGACGAAAGCCAGGTTCTCTCTCTCTCTCTCTCTCGCTCTCTCGCTCTCTCGCTCTCTCGCTCTCTCGCTCTCTCGCTCTCTCTCTCTCTCTCTCTCTCTCTCTCTCTCTCTCTCTCTCTCTCTCTCTCTCTCTCTCTCTCAGTCCTACAGTCTCTCTTCATCTGCTGGTGTTTCTGCAGAATCACGGACTCCGTGGGGCCCACAGAGCATCCATAGCACCCAGACAGAGGCCCAAAGCCGCCAACAGCAACACGCTGCCTCTGGCCAACACCGTTACTCCTGTCAAGATGACTGTACCTGCAGCACCTGTCAGCAATGGACAGAAAGGTGGGAGACGCGCGTCCCCGTCTCAGCAGAGGGTTCACGTCACAAATACTTAGACTGGGATTCTCTGACACAAAACATTTTTACCCTTTAAAATGAAGTTATTCACAGCTCCAGATGTCACATTACTTTTTAACATCCTCTGCATAAGATGTATTGTAAATCATGTCGTCATTGCAGTCCTGATCTGAACCCCCCCCTCCGTCCTCCCTTCCTCCAGCTCCCACTCCTGGGTCGGGGCAGCCGTCCTTGCAGCCTCAGACCAGCAGCCAGCAGCACCGGGTGCTGCAGCAGCTGCAGCCCGGAGACCTGCGACTGCAGCAGCTGCAGCAGCTGCAGCAGCAACATGCTAACGTGCAGCAGTTCCAATACCTCCAGGTACACACACACACACACACACACAGCATACACACACACACACACTACCTCCAGCACACACTCCTGTCACTGTCAGTGGAGTCATCACTAACAGATTGTCTCTGAAACGTTAGTACCAACAGGCTGTGCAGCAGTCTCTGCAGCTCCAGCAGCAGCAGCAGCAGCACATGATGATGCCGCCTCTGTACCAGCAGCAGGTGGCTCAGGCTCAGTATGCAGCCATGGTGAGTCCCTTCCAGTGAACCTCCACTTTCAAAATCCCAAACTGCAGGCAATAGTTTGATCAAGTGACAAACGAAGCAAATGGAGACACAGCATGAAACACCACCGAGTGGAGAATTTTATTTAATAACAGAGTGGCCTGAATTTGCTCTCCCTGCTCCAAATACTGGCAATCCAGTCTGGCTCGCCGCAGACTCTCCATGTCTGAGCCAAGCAGACGCTCCAACTTCCCACCGAATCTGTCCAAATATGCAGAAAACTCGTATTTACGCAGTAACTGAATCAAACACACAAACATAGGTCCTCCAAATGTGTACTGCAAGGGCGCCACCATTTTTAGTTTGTTTCAGAGCGAACACTTACCATCTGTTTTATTTCAGAGGCAATCTGCGCCGCGCAGAGCCACCAGGGGACAGAACACTTTACTCAAACTCTGCATTCACCCCACATCCGACTCCAGACGCTTTTAGTGCGGCTTTAACTGTCCCACCTTTTGTTTTAGCTGTTTTGAGACATTTAACCAGCTTCTTTATTTAAACTGTTTTAACTCTTAAAACTGTTTTGCTTGTATTTTTTTAAATTATTGTATTTATTTTTGACTTTTTCAATTCAATTCAACTTTATTTATATAGCGCCGAATGCAACAGTCATTTCAAAGCAGTTTTACTGAAAAAAAACCAACAATTCCATACGAGCAAGCCTCTTCTGTTCTTTCCTCTTTTAGCCTTTTTTTGTTTCTTGAACAATTTTGCATGAGACATTATTTCCATTTTCAGCGTGTTTCCCCCCTTTTATAGCCATTTGACTGGTTGTTTTCAGCTGTTTTAGACATTTTGCTGCTTCACATTTTTAAGCTGTTTGTGGTGATTTGAGCCGTTTTACCTTTTTTACTTCTGTGTTACGTACAGAATGTGTCAGTGGCTTCTCAGTAGACTTCTTGTGATGACGTTTAGTGAAAGAGCACAGTGCCAGATATTTAAAGAAACGTGAATAGTCTTCCTTCACTTGGGAATATCAGCGTGCGACAGAAAAACCTCACAAAGCATAGGACCGGTTTTCCCTGCCTTCAGGTTGCTCTCAGAGGTGAAATGATTGAGCCGTTGGAAGTGATGATGGTTCAGTCTGTCTTTGTCCTATTTAACTGTCATCCTTCCATCCCTCCCCCTCCACCGTATCCCCAGCTTCCAATCCAGAGCTGGACTCTCACAGCATTTTGTCATCAGTGCACCATCAAGTCAGCAGTCCATCCCTCATTCCCGTCCCTCTCTTGTCCCTGTCGTCCGTCCCTCACAGCTGCAGCAGTACCAGCAGGCGTTCGTCCAGCAGCAGCAGCAGCAGCAGCAGCAGCCGCCGCCGCCGCCGCCGCAGCAGCAGCAGCCGTCTCTCCCCTACATGTCCTCCCCTCTTGACTTCCAGATCCCTCTGGGCTCCTTTAACGCCGCCCCGCTCGGAGCAGGACCGGCTCAGATGGGGGGCCCGTCCCCTATTGGGGGGGCGTCCCCTGTCGAGCCTCCGTACACTAACCCCAGGTAACTATGATTAAAGCCTCTGTGGATGAACAGATCACACACCATTGGTTTCTTTCACTTTCTCAATGAAAAGTTGTTTCCAGTCATCATGTGTGATGTTTAGACTAAAAGGACTGTCTTATTGGTTTCTCGTTAAAATGAAAAATGTGGTTCTCTTTACTGAAAAACAAAAAAAATCACCTTTCTGCTCAGAGCTGAGTTACCAGTCCTAAAGCAGGGTTCTGCAAACTGGAGGAATAAAATGAATAGAATTGTTTCACCTTTAACATGACCGTAGCACAGCAGTCTGTATATTTACCTTCGCCGACGAAAGTTGGCCGAGAAGGTGATGATTTCATCTCCATTTATTTATTTATTTATTTATTGGTTACCGGTTTTTCGTGAAAACTATTAACCCAAATTCCATGAAGTTTTCAGGGATGATTCGTCATCATCAAAGAACCAACTGACTAGATTTTGTGGACGTTAACGACGAACCGTTTCCGAATAAATCCCCCAAAATCTGCGGAAAAAAATGTCCCACGCATGGGAGAAGCGCCTCAAAGGAGATCAGTGTCTGTTGCCATGGAGACGTTCCCTGCGCGGTGTTTCACACAGTGACGTAGCTACCTGACCTACCTTGTTGGCATCGATGTGAGCTAACGGCTACCATGCTAGTGATGCTAACTCGGTTCCGCAAACAGATGTGGTCGTTGGTGAAGGACTGCGCTCTACCGAGTGTAGCTCTAGTTTTATATATGTTCATACACACACCAAAACTTCACCTGAGGTTGAATTTACAGTTTAGACTTGGTTCTTTTAGCTGTTTACACTCCGTCCTGCTGCCTTGAAAGCTGTAAGGAAGCAGCGGCCTGTAACTGAAGTGTGTTTTGTCGACTCTCCGCAGCAGAAGCCCCCTGCTGGCCACAGAGGAAACACCCCCGCCTTCTCAGAGCTGCAGCAGCGCCGTCAGTAACCCCCCCGACATGTCGGGCTGGAACCCCTTCGGAGAGGACAACTTCTCCAAGCTGACGGAGGAGGAGCTGCTGGACCGGGAGTTCGACCTCCTCCGAGCCAGTGAGTCATCAGCCTGTTCTTCAATCACAACGTGTGGCCGAGGTTAAGAGAAAAACATCAAAATACTATTCATTCAGGTCAACGTGTACAAACCAGAAGTACTGCGCTTCACCCAAAGGTCAAAGAAAGATGAAGAAGACTGAACCAATATTATGCTAAAATCCGTCCGCATGGCCGAACTTATTCTAATTATTCAGTCTCTCTCACTTTCAACCTGTGACGTCTGTGTTTTTGAGAATATAAGAAAAAAAACCTGTGAATCCAACTGTCCCGACGGTTTTGCAAGAAAAACTAGAAAATCCTTTGAAACGTCGGCTCCCGTTGATCAGTGTGAGTTTTGGTAGCAGAGATGAGGAAACACTGCGGTTTTCAGAAGACATGAAACAATTGTCTCTCAGGTTAATCTGCTGTAATCCACACTTCTAATTCACGTTACTCATATTCATGAAGCTCTGTGTCGTGGTGAGATGCGTTTTGAGGCTTTTAAATTCTCTTATATTCATTAAAAAAAACATGTCGGTGACGGTTGAACATGAAACCTTGAGACAGAGGGGACAGGAAGTGACAGGAAGTGGGAGCAGTGGCGTGTCGGCCTCCAGTGAGACTGTGATGTCCTCTGAACAGAGAAGCCCGCCGAGCCTCCCTCCAGCCTGGACGTGGACCGAGCGCCGAGCGCCTCCGGCCGGCCGCCATCGCAGGATCTCTTCGGCTCCATTCCTTTCGTGGCCAAAGCAGGCAAGTCTTAGAGGGAGAGTCTGCCAAGAGGAGCCGGCGCTGTGGAGCCGCCGACACCAGACCCTCATCCAGCAGCTCAGTTGGTCTGTCGGTCGCCACATCATCCGTCCTGCTGCCACAGACGGTGGAAATCCACCGCTCGCTCTCCTCCTCTCCTCCTCTCCTCCTCTTCTCTCCTGTTCTTCTCCTCTCCTCCTCTCCTCCTCTCCTTCTCTCCTCCTCCCACGGCCTTATTCTCTTTTCACTTATTTCTTATTTATGCACCTGGAAATCTGCTCCGACACAACCTGAGGACACACACACACACACACACACACACACACACACACACACACACACACACACACACACACACACACACACACACACACACACACACACACTCCTCAAAGGGTGTGGTCCTCTGACACCACCGAGCAACAATGTGGTGGAGCGATGATTAAAACTTAATTATTTATTGAAGCAACACATTTTCAAAAGAATAATAAAACAAGTGTCGGTGTAGAAAGAGTTCCAGTCTGGATATTAAGAGCTGCCAGATTTCAGATTAATAATCTGGAACTAGTACAAGAACTCCTTCTCACTGCCCGTGGAGCTCGACAGCTGGTGATTATTACATCTTGTGATGTGGAAAACATCAGGAAATGACGGCTTTACAGCCGAGAGGAGGGGACTCGTCCTCCACTCTCTGAGAACGGAACATTTCTCCCTGACGCAACAATCGCCACCGTTTATTTTAGTAAACCTTGAGCTTTGATTCTCCCGCGATACGATCCCCCCAGATTCTAGATGTTCAGCTGTGTGCTCCTCCATCATCAGCATCAGTTTGGACCAGATCCACTTAACAGGGTGTCAAACATTTGCGTTCAAATATGCATTAAAAAGAACTGCTGGTTCGCGTTCACTTCACTGCTGCACGTCACATTGAAACAGGCTGACCCCTGGTGGAAAGAATTAGGAACTGCAGTAATTGGAAAAACTGCAGCTAAAGTTCTATTTCTTGCTTTTACTTTTTAGAAAAGTCATTCAGAGAAGTAATTCATCCCTTTTTGGGGCATTTTTTTTTTTTTTTTTTGCCTTTGGGCCACATGTTTGACACCCTTAATGCTTCCCTTCATCCTCAGACAGACAGACGGTGTCAAAGTACAGTGTTTCTCTAGACGTCGCAGCAATAAGCTTCATGCCTCTGTACTCTTTCTGCTCCGTCAATGTGAACTGGGTACCATTTTCATAGTCATGTAGAGAAAAATAAAATGGAAAAAAAACAAACTGTTAAGACATAGGAGATATTTATGAACAAAACGCTTTGATGCTACAACACTTGTTTCCAGAGGGCAAGTAGTAGATTTCCTTCTTCTACAGCCAGTTCATCTCTTGCAGGCAAAGTTAACAATGCAATATAAGCCTATAAGCACTTGAATTATAGGTGTGGGGATGTTTTGGTTATGTACTCGTGTTACCATTAATGGACCTAAACTTTTTAAGTTTGTTTGAGTAAAGTGATCCAGCTCGAGGCGGCGGAGTTAACGTAGCCACAGGCTGTACAGAGGTGCTCGGGTGTTTACAGTGGAACTTTGTGAGGATTTAGAAATCATCTGGAGACTCTCGAGGGATCCAGATTCCACTGATCCGGGACACGAACAGCAGGAATCAGCCTCCGGGGGGGTTTTAATGAGACGCACCAGCATCAGAGATGTGCAGCCACAAGTGGCTCTGCAGACCCTCTAGAGTGGATCCATTTATTTTATTCACACTATCGTTTAAAAGGACTCCTGGTAATAAGGGCTAAAAAAGAAAGAAAAAAATAAGTTCAGCTAAAACAGCTCAATGTTCTTAAATTAGTTTAAAAAAAAAACCTGTTTACTACAGCTTTAAACTGTTATGAAACTTCATTAATTGTTTTTATATATATATATATATATGTATATATATATATATATATATATATATATATATATATGTATATATGTTTGTGTGTGTGAAGCAAAGCTGTGCAGAAACTTCATGGAACTTCATGAGCCTGTTATTTTTCATTTTAAATCATTTGAAGTGGAAAGTTAGAAAAAAGCAGAATCTGATTGGGTTCACCTGCACACACACGCACACGCATACACACACACGCGCACACACACACACACACACACACACTGGACTCTTAAGTCGTTGCCATTCCTGTTTTCTTTGCGGCGAGACGCACAGCCCGCCTTGTGACTCCACTCAGATCCATACAATCCTGCAGGGCTGTATGTGTTTACAGTGCATGTGTTCATGTGGAGGTAAGTCTGCAGAGCAGATCCACGTTCACGCCTCCGCCCTCCGCCCTCCGCCCGCCTTGTCGCAAGTCTCAGTTCTTTTCCTTTGGCGCAGTTTCATTGTTGTCTTCAGACGGCCATACTCAGAAACATCTTGTTCATGTGTACTGGTGGATGAATCTCAAACCAGATGAAAACAAAAATAAATAAGAAAGGGATGACCAGAGCCTTTAACTACATTTATCCTCTTTTTTTTTTATGTGCAAAGAAAGAGGAGCATTTGTGGGATGAACAAGCAGACGTAGACATTGAACATGTTGTTGCATTTTGTTTACATTTCCAGGTTTTTTTTTAAATTTTTTGTGCTTTGTTTTTTTTGTTTTTTTTAATGTTTGGGGTCGTTCTTGCCCCATTTTGTACCTCTCGGCTGTACACCCTGTGCACAGGCGGTAGGAGGACTAAACGTTTGTTAATTCTTGAATAAAGAGGTTAGGATTGGGAGTGTGGCGCGGCTCCTGGTACGACCAAGAGCTCACCGGTCCTCTTCTACATATCCTGTTTCTGCAATAGACAATGTCAAAGGTCCTGTATCATACTGTGAGTGTGAATGTATATCTTTATAGAATGTTACTGATAAATAAAATCATTGAAAAGCAATATTCACCCCTGGTTCATTCTTTGTATAGATCCTTTTTTAAAAGCAGAGATTTGGCTCTCTCCACCACTACAACACAAGCAAGATGTTCCTGATGCTATGGTGGCTGTCTTTGTCAAAACTTTCTGTCTGAACGTACCGCAGATCAGCCAGACCGGCGCCACGGGGGGGGGGGAACGTCGATCCCACAGCTCGCTCTCCGCGGCTGGACGATCAGATCAGAGCGACACGCAGCTGGGTTTCGGGGTCACTTGTGTCAGAAAGTCGGGGGTTATTGGCGCCGGTGGAGAGCAAAAGGCTGCGGAAATACACCGAGCACAAACGTAGTGATTCGCCCGCCACATTCTTCAGATCTCAACTCGGTCTGACGTCCGCGAGGAGCCTTTTATTCTTTGATTTCTGATCCAGGTTCTCGTCTCTAAGGAGGATCTGCATTCTGTCGGAATACATTTAACTACGGACGTGACAAACGTGTTCTCTTAGATGCAATAAGAACCTGTTTGAGGGAACGTTCTCTCTATAGTCGTTCAATGAAATCAAGAGGAGTTAAAAACCTGAGATTGTGCGACATGTAGGAAACTCCAGACGTGGTTCTCGAGGTGAAGATGTCCTGATAGAACCAGATGGTCGTTTAACCAGAGGATGAGTCTTGAGTGTTTCAGAGCTCTCGCATAGAAAACATCACCACAACATCTGTACTTAACAATCATCCTCAGTCTTTTTCTTGGATTAACTTCTTGAAACTCTTTAGAGGAGTCGTCTTCTGTGTTCGACTGCCTCTGAAAATGTTCTATTATAACAATTATTTTGATCTGGATCACCACAAACAAATGTATTGGTTCTTCCTTTCATAAAAATGCACCAATTTTCATGAAGATTTCATTATTTTTTGAGATATATTATATTATAACCTCTTGGTGGAATTAAAACAAAACAAAAAAAAAATTCTAATTGTTTTACTCTGTGAGATAAATAACAATTCCATATAAATTAGTAAAATGACTATCTAAAATTGTATTAAAAAAAAAAAAAGTGTAAATCACTGGTGAACGAAGACGGCAGAAAAGTCAAAATGGCTTAAATCTCTAGAAACAAACCTAAAGTAAAAGATCCAGTTTGTCCTGAAGCAGCTCAAACTAAGATTTATTAAATAGAAAAGTCTTCAGTCGAACCTTCAGAGTAGAAACTGTGTCAGAAAGAACTCGGGATAAATAGCATAGAAGTTAAAACGTCAATATGACAGGATAAAGTTAGATAAACTAGAGCTACACTCGGTAGAGCGCAGACCGAGTTAGCATCGCGAGCATGATAGCCGTTAGCTCATATCTCCTCCATGAGGTGCCTCTCCCATCCACGTTTTTTTTTTCACAGTTTCTCGAGGTTCATCCGCCAACGATTCGCCGTTAACGTCCTTGCTGGATTTCATGGAACTCGGGTGGGTTGAGGTCAGATCCTCGCCTCTTAGAAAACCACATGAACCTGTGTGATCTTCAGGTTGATGGACGCTGCGCTCCACTTTATCCTCCTCCCGCCGAAGAGAACAATCACAGAACCTGTTTCTAACCACTTATTTGTATCTGCTGGCGATCCGGCGCCGCTCTGTAATCCTGAGAGGACGGAGGACAAAACCAATCTGTACCAACCTGACATCTTCTCTCCTGATTAAACATGCTTCCATTGTTTGGACCACGATTACAACTTGTAATCTGTGAGCGGTGAACAGATGCAGAGCTGCTCCTAATTCCTTTTTTTTTTTTTTTTTTCTTTTGTTCCTGGGTCCTCGTCTTTATTCTCGTTGTTTCATTTATCGACGAAGCTTTTTGGCTAATCTGCCGCCGCGCGCTGCCAGCTTGGACGCTCCAGGATGTGGAGACATTTCCATTCTGGTGTTCTCAGCGGGGGGTCTTCTCCCTCTCTCTCTCTCCCTCTCTCTCTCGCTCTCTCTCGCTCTGCTCTTGATGTGGAGCTTCCTCCAACAGGGAACAATGACTTGGCTCGTCGCGTGCGGCTCGGTTTATTTTCAATTCAACTGGAAACTGTCCACTTGCTAATGAGGCTAATTTCTGAAGTCGCTATTATACAGAATCTCTTGGAAATAAATTGACAAGTTTTTTTTTTTTTGTTTGTTTTTTTTCAAAACAAATGCCGATTCCAGGGAAGAATTTATAGACACGCGAGAGTGAGGAGAGGAACTGACAGAACAAGGTTTTACTCCTGAAGGCCGAAGGCGGAGAGGAGAAGCCGGGTCATGGCTGAGAACTCGCGGCAGCTTTCACAACATATTGACTCGGCTGCTCCTTCTGCTGCAGCGTCACCAGAACCGCCGCCACAAGTCGAATCCTCCCGAGGCCACGTGTCAAAGGAAAAACCACAAGTCTGCAACTCCTTGTGTCACAATCCACCAATTCACATTCATCGAAATGAAAACACAACTCAGAAATCTGGATGTACATTTATATACTCTGTAGAGTCACTACAGAGTTGCTACAGAGACTGTAGAGTCGCTACGGAGCCGTTAGAGACTGTAGAGTCGCTACAGAGACTGTAGAGTCACTACATAGACTGTAGAGTCGCTTCAGAGACTAGAGTCACTGCAGAGTCATTACAGAGACTGTAGAGTCGCTACAGAGACTGTAGAGTCACTACAGAGACTGTAGAGTTGCTACAGAGACTGTAGAGTCGCTACAGAGTCGTTACAGAGACTGTAGAGTCACTACAGAGTCGTTACAGAGACTGTAGAGTCACTACAGAGTCATTACAGAGACTGTAGAGTCGCTACAGAGACTGTAGAGTCGCTACAGAGTCGTTACAGAGACTGTAGAGTCACTACAGAGTCGCTACAGAGACTGTAGAGGCACTACAGAGTCGTTACAGAGACTGTAGAGTCACTACAGAGTCGCTACAGAGACTGTAGAGTCACTACAGAGTCGTTACAGAGACTGTAGTCACTACAGAGTCGCTACAGAGACTGTAGAGGCACTACAGAGTCGTTACAGAGACTGTAGAGTTGCTACAGAGACTGTAGAGTCACTAGAGTCATTACAGAGACTGTAGAGTCACTACAGAGTCGCTACAGAGACTGTAGAGTCGCTACAGAGTCGTTACAGAGACTGTAGAGTCACTACAGAGTCGTTACAGAGACTGTAGAGTCACTACAGAGTCGCTACAGAGACTGTAGAGTCCCTACAGAGTCGCTAGTAGGAGCTGTAGATCCAAATGCCTCGGGTATCAGACCTGTGTTTGACGCCTCATGTTGAAGTAAAGCTGTTAACGTGTTGTTTGTGTTGTTTGTGTTGTTTGTGTTGTTTGTGTTGTTTGTGTTGTTTGTGCAGGTGTGGCTGTGACGACGGTTGATCAGACGATGGATGAGGCTGCAGCTCCACCGGCTTCAGTCCCGGATGAAGAGTTGCAGTCGACAGCAGCCAAGGAGCCGAGATCAGTGAAGAAGCACAGCGGCAGACCAGGTGAAGAGTCAGAGAGCGACTTCGAGTCCGACCCTCCTTCGCCGAAAAGCAGCGAGGACGAGGACCCGGAGGAAGACGAGGTCGTGAACAGTGAGCACGGCGAGGACACCGAGCCGGAAAACCTGGGACAGAGGCCGCTGCTGATGGACTCTGAGGAGGAGGACGAAGACAAGCACAGCTCGGATTCGGAGAACGACCGCAGGAGGGTCAAGAGCCTCTCGAAGAAATCCAGAGCCCGCGGAGGAGTTCCCGAGGCCGACTCGGGCCCCGCCCCCGTCACACCGCCCGCCTCGCTGTCCAGAGCCGGAGCCACGGCAACCGTGGACGTGTTCGGCGCCATTCCTTTCCTCAGAGGCGCCTCGCCTGTCGGACCCCCAGATAAAGCCGACATCTTCACCAAAGCGCCTTTCAGACAAGTCGGTGAAGACCAGCGGGCCGCGGACGAGTTCGACGTTTTTACCAAAGCGCCATTTAGCCGCAACCTCTCGAAGACGGGGAAGAGTGGCGACGACATGCCGGGGGGCCAAACTCCGCCCCTGTCCCCCGAGGCCATCGACATCTTTGGCTTCTCGCCGTTCGAGCCGGGACCCGCCGCGCCGCCGCCCGCCACCTCCAGGAGCGCAGAAGACCTCTTCCGCTCGCCGCTGGAGGAGTCGGCGAGTCCCCAGCAGCAGAGGCTCAAGCAGCGCAGCCTTCAGAAGCTCTCGTCCCGCCAGAGGAGAACCAAGCAGGAGCACGCGGCGGGGGGCAGCAACGGCAAGCGCCACCACGGCACGCCCACCGGGGGGCGCAAGAGCGGCAAGCCGACGTACCGCACGCCCGAACGGGTCCGGAGGCACAAGAAGGTCGGCCGCAGAGACTCGCAGAGCAGCAACGAGTTCCTCAGCACGTCGGATTCCAAGGAGAACATCAGCCTGGACGTGACCATGGCCGAGGGCAACGAGAAGGGCGCCGTCCTGCCGGGCGACGAGGCGCCGCTCGACCCGTTCGGAGCCGGACCCTTCCACCCTCAGTACCAGGCCCTCGGCGAGGGGAGGAGCGAGCTGGCCTCGGCCACCAGCAAGTCCCGGTCGGGCTCTCTGCACGGGCTGCTGGCGGAGAGTCACAGCATGGACGACTTCGGCGCCGTTCCCTTCACGGAGCTGGTGGTCCACGGCGGCCAGCAGCAGCAGGCGCAGCCCGGCGACCTCGACCCGTTCGGCGCCGCGCCGTTCCCCTCCAAGCAGTGAGCTCTCCCGACGTCTTCCTGCCTCGATGTTCCCCCCCCCCAGCCCCCGGGGAAGCGTGGCTCCCGAGCTTTCTTGGTTTGGGTATTTTTTATTTTTTATTTTTGAAGAAACCATCGCTAAAGGAATCCTAACACTTCTTTTTTTCGGTGCACACGTACCTTTGGATGAGAAAACTGGAATCCTGTGGAGTTTGTCGGTGTTTCCAAATATCGTTCGGCTGTAGCTGTTTGCTGAAAAGCCTTTTATGCTGCGTCAGACCGAGGGAAATGGAGAAAAACAAAGCCAACCCTACCCTGAAAACCAGGCTGTGATTTGAAGCTTCGATACGCTCCTCATGGCTTTTGCCTTCTGATTCTACCGATATGGTTTTTTTGTTTTCTGATTCGCACCACGAAGCCTTACGAGAGCTGGGCTTTGCCTCGCTTCATAGTACCTCTGAAACCAGCATGCAGCAGCCTGCAGCAGCCTTCTGTGCAGATTTATACCACGGAGTTAAACCACTTTGTTTCTGTCCTTACTAGACTCTTCTCTATGCATCCTGTAACAGTCTTTATGCAGCCATATGTGGGGGTTTTGTTGGATTATTACACTTTGAAATGCTCAAAGGGATCAATTTATATTGTACTTTAAAAACAAGAAAGAAGAAAAAAAAAAAAAAGGTTTTCTCTAGTAATTCTCCAGTTTGAGGTTTTCATTTACGTCACATTCTCTTCAACATGTGGAAATAAAGCTTTGGATCGACCACCGCTGTAGGAAACTCACATGTTGGTTCTCTTCTGTGCGCAAATCTCACGAAAAGACCCAAAAAAAAAAACGAGTTAACGTGGCGACGGCTGAAGCTGAAGGCCGTCTCACATCCGGTAACAGGATCAGAAATAGACGTTCACACTCTTAAAACTACATCCAGCAGAGCGGAACGGGAGGATCCGTCTTATCCAACCCTTCAGTGGGCAAATTAAAGGATATTTAAAACTTTACAAGCCGGTGAAGTCTGATCAGTAGCACCAAACTGACTCAAACACAATTCCTACAATTTATCAGTAAAGATCATGTACACACTTTGGATCACCTCCATACTTGTGTGTGTAATTTGCATTAAAGTGTAAAACCATCATGTGTCACAATTCAAACACTTTGATCGACTCTTCATATTGTTGAGGTTAGAAGTTGTGACCGAGAGAAAGAAGCTTTTTTTTTTTACTAAAGCAAAGCTATGGAAGCGTATTGCATTCACATGAAAAATAAAATCGACAGGTTTTTTTTCCCGAATTAATGGCATAATTATCTCATAATTATGAGAACAAATTTATTATAAAGAATGTTTACAGTTTTTTTTAAATTTATGAGCTAATGGTTTTCTGGGGAAAAAAAGTTGTTTTTCTGAATTTCTGAAATAATTATCTCATAATTATGAGAAACAAATTTATTATAAAAACATTGATTCTGTTTTTTTTAATTTATAAGATAAATTATATATTTTATTATCTCATGAGATAAATTATGTATAATTATATATAAAAATATGATTTATTATCTCAAATTCAGAAAAACTATTTTTTTATAATGTTTTCTCATAATTATGAGATAATTATTTCATAAATTCAGAAAAACTAAAAAAAAAATTCCCAGAAAACCATTATCTCATAAATTCAGAAAAACTGTAAAAAAAAAAGTTTATGAATATTTTCTCACAATTATGAGATAATTATGTCATTAATTTGGAAAAACAGTTATATTTTTTTATATAATTATCTCATGAATTCAGAAAAACTTTTTTTCCCAGAAAATCATTATCTCATAATTCTGAGATGTCTCATAATTCTGAGAGAATTATCTCAGATTATCTCATAAATTCAGAAAAACGGTAAAAAAAAATTCTCATAATAATGAGATCATTATGTCATTAATTCAGAAAAACAGTTGATTTTTATTTTTTCATGTGAATGCAATACGCTTCCCTACAAAGCAACTTGACTGTTTGGAAGAAAGAGGAAATGACCAAATATGGTCCGTGGAATGTTGAGCCTCATTTATTCTTAAACATTCTGAACACTTGCGAGTTCACGGGTGTGTGAAGTTCGAGGAGCTTCGTCTCTGTCCTCTCCACGTCAACATCACCTCCTTCTTCTTCTCTTCCTGGTTATTTGGAGATTTATCGTGATCCAGAGCGTCTGGTGGACTGAATACCAACAGACTGGACCCAAACCGAAGCAGAGGTCCAATCGGTCCTCAGGTCTCGCTGTGGATCACCGACTTCTCTTTGATCACAGTAAACACCACCACCTCCTCCTCCCTCACCACTTCATCTTCCACTGTGTGCATCACTGCTGTGGGGCAATAAAGAAAGTTTCCTCTCAAGCCGGAGTCTGAGCTTTGATTCGGACCGAAGCTCTTTCTCTCCTCGGACTTTGGGAGTTTTAATCCCCATGGAGAAATTATCTCTAAAATATCTCCTGCTTTGATTTTGATGTAAAACATGCAGTGCTTCAAAAAAAAAAAAAAGAAGTGACGTTTCTCAGAATGAATGCGTGACGAAACCCAACGTTGAAACATTTATTTATTGATAACTTAGAAATCATCCTAGAAAACACACAAACACGGGATTTCAGAATGAAAAGCCAAACAACCGAGCATGACTCAGCAGAAACAACTAGTGTACGTTTAAAAACGCCGACCATGATTCGGTGCGTCAGTGATTCAGACTTTCAGTCGCGAACAAATAAATCCCGCAAAACAATGCGGATTAACAACAACACAGTTAAAAGCACACGCTCCACACCTCTGTAGAAAAAACCCGGTTCTATGTAAAAGGGTTCAAATGACCAGAACAGAACCCACCTCACGAGCTTAAAAACATCATTTTGTCAAGAGTGCAAAAATAGTTTCTACTGTAGCAGTTCAGCTTGGAGTTCTCGTGAGTCGTCCTGTGGGTCGGACCATGCGATTGGCCGGGTCGGACCATATGATTGGCCTGGTCGGACCATGTGATTGGCCGGGTCGGACCATGTGATTGGCCGGACGTGTGACGGTCCTGTTAAAGTTTTTACTCCCAACTGCAGCAGAGGAAGACTTTCCATCTTCAAATCAAAACAAAATCAAACATCTGCAACCACAAAACATGTTTCAGCTTTAAAATGAGGAGGACAAACTGAGGAAGGTCACAGAATCATATTTGTGAAGTTTAAAGAAACTTTTATCACGTTGATCTTAAAGGTGCAACATGTTTGGTGGCTGCAGATTAAAATTGATCTGTGATCTATAGAAGCAGCGGGGCAACGTGTCGGAACCACAGTGGACCTCGGGTGGTTGTGGGAGGAGCCGGGTGGTTCTGGGAGGAGCCAGTGGTCCTCAGGTGGTTCTGGGAGGAGCTAGGTGGCCCTCAGGTGGTTCTGGGAGGAGCCAGGTGGACCTCAGGTGGTTATGGGAGGGGCCAAGTGGTTCTGGGAGGAGCCATAGTGGACCTCAGGTGGTCCTGGGAGGAGCCAGGTGGTTCTGGGAGGAGCCAGTGGACATCAGGTGGTTCTGGGAGGAGCCAGTGGACATCAGGTGGTTCTGGGAGGAGCCATAGTGGACATCAGGTGGTTCTGGGAGGAGCCAGTGGACATCAGGTGGTTCTGGTAGGAGCCATAGTGGACCTCAGGTGGTTCTGGGAGGAGCCAAGTGGTTCTAGGAGGAGCCATAGTGGACCTCAGGTGGTTCTAGCAGAGTGCGGAGGCCCGTTGGGACACGGCTCAGTGAGTCGGTGGGTCATGATGAAGCCAGACGTCTGGTGCCACCAGTAGAACATGAAGACCAGCAGGACGTGCCACACCTGGTGGCTGGAGCCCACGTAGTTCAGCTGACCTGAACGCACACGCACACGCACACGCACACGCACACACACACACACCCTGTGTGAGAGATGGTCAGGTGAACAGTGCTCCATGTCACCTGAGGGAACGGCGCCCTCACCTGGGAAGTAGCGTTCAGGGACTTTGGAGACGTAGAAAACGAGGGCTAACGCTGCGATGACGTACATCCCCAGAACCCGAGGAACGAACGCCTGCAGAGCGTCGACACGGTAGCATGTTAGCACGTTAGCACAGTTCACACGGCGACTCCTTCACCCCTCCTTTCATCTCAAACATCAAAATCCAAACGGTTTTAATACAGAAAGTTCTTTTCTATCTTCTCTAAACCAGAACTCTGCAACCTGCAGCCACACGCCACTCTACAGCCCCTCTGTGGCCACTCTACAGCCAGCCCTCCATGTGGCTCCAGGTTGCACCGCTCTAGTTCAGGATAATAAAATTCAAACGACACATCCAATCCAGGAGGTTGTTTTCATGACGAGGGTAGAGCCGCCAGCGGCTCACCTGGACCCGACTCACCTGGACCAGCGGGGCCGAGAAGCCCCCCGTGAGCCAGATCCAGTGGACGGTGGGGACGAGGCCGCAGACCGCCACCGAGCTGAAGACCAGCCTCCACTTCTGACCCAGGTAGTGAGGATGGATCTGGGCCAGGAAGACCGCCAGGATCATGGCCAGGACCGCCACCAGGTACACCTGCCTCCAGTACTGACACAGGGGGCAATTAACACATGGGGAGGGGCAGTTAACACCAGGTACACCTGCTTCAGTACGACATAAACTCAATGAACTGGATTTGATATGTATTTAATCTAGCTGATCAGTTTTCAGACCAGGTTGGACTGCATGTTCTTTCTTGGGGAGTCTGGTTGGTGTTTTAGTGAATCTCAGGCTCTTTTCTCATCGTTGGAACATAAATCATTTTCCTCCCTGCAAGAAAACGTTCCTCCTTTAGTCCTCCTCATGGATGCAGATTTGGGAAACACAATGCAGCAGCGGCTTCAGAACTCATGAGAGGAATCGGAGACCACGACGGAGAGGGGCTGGTCGGGCCGAGGATCAGAACGAGACGTCTCCGGATGCGAGGGAGCTCTGAAAAGTGTCCCTGTTCTTCACCAACTTCCTCCAGAGTGTGTCGAAGTGTGGAGCGGCTGGTCCGGTGTTCCTCCTTCTGTCCGTCTTGCGTGGAGGATGCAGGCCTCGGTCCAGTCACACGTCCTCGAGCGGCTGAATTTCACAGTGAATAAATTTGCGGCGGGAACGAGGCCTCGCTGTGCCGCGGCCAAATCCTCCAGCTCCTTGTCGTGGAGAGAGAGAGAGAGAGAGAGAGAGAGAGAGAGAGAGCGCGAGCGAGTGAGCGAGCGCACTCGCTGCCCGAGTAGAAGAAATCTGTTTTTCTTCGGGGACTTGGCGTGCCTCGGGAGCGGAGCCACCCCAGAAGCACAGCCCCGCTGTTGGCAGCCGTGAGGGGGAGGGGGAGGGGGAGGGGGGAGGCTTCGCTGAGAACGTGCAAACGTCATATGGTGGGCAACAGGAGTGACGAACCGCTCTGTGAAAGCAGCCATCTGGTTCGGGCTGGAGCAGATTTCAGCTCCGTACCGGGGGCAAAATAACCCGGCACTTCCAATATGTGGGAGAAGAGACGAGGAGGCGGCGCAGCCAGACTTCACGCTGCTCTGTGGTGGGCGTCTGCACGCTGCTGCCGAGGGGCCGTGGTCCAAACACTGAGGGAGGGGGGGGGGGGGGAGACCCAGAGTCCACCACAACCGGGGAGGGCTGGAACCCAGAGTCCACCAGAACCAATCTGAAGCGTCTGCAGTCACTCATTCACCTGCCTGTACCTCCACAGACCAGCAGGGGGCCCAAGCTGAACCGTTACACTGCAGAACGCACTCCAGGAGGCGTCCCAGCACCGCAGCATGTATGCACACACACACACACACACACACACACACACACACACACACACACACACACACACACACACACACACACACACACACACACACACACACACACACACACACACACACACACACACACACACACACACACACACACACACACACACACACACACACACACACACACACACACACACACACACAGCTAGTCGTCCCTCCTATCTCCTTTCTCAGGATGACTCAACGCAGATCATGGAAGTTACCAAAGCAATAATCTGCCTTGAACAACTTTAAATCATCTAGAACCCAGATCCCAACTCGGAATGTTCTGGATGTTGTAGAACCAACACAGTACGGTTTTTGTGCAGCCTATTCTCACTCTGATTGGTTCTTTATTCACCTGGTTTACCTTTAGTTCCTCTTTTCTTTTGATTTACATTCAAACCATGTGATATTAGAGATTATATCAGTGGTTAGAGCCTCAGGGGAAAGTGAGAGAAATGCACTTTTTGTAGTCCATTTTTGGAAATTTGTAGTTTATTTCACCACGGTTGACGTCATTAACCTTCGCTGTCGTTGGATTATTATTACATGACCTAGTGGAAGTGTGTTCAGATTGTCAAAACAACGTGATCGCCTTTCCCAACTCCTTTAGGAAGTATCCCAACACCTTTCCGTAACCCTGTGACGTCATCCACGGGGTTAAGGAAAGGCCAACCTGGACGCTCACACACTCACGTCGTGGCAGTAGAAGGTGTAGAACACTCCGGGCACGTAGCAGCCCAGGATGCCGATGGAAACCCCGGCGCAGTCCAACGCCATCCAGCGGCGGCTCGTCTTCTCGGAGCGGTGGCAGCAGAAGAGGTGAAAGCCCACCGAGCACAGCATGCACAGCTGAGAGAGACACACACACACACACACACACACACACACACACACACACACACACACACACACACACACACACACACACACACACACACACACACACACACACACACACACACACACACACACACACACACACACACACACACACACACACACACACACACACACACACACACACACACACACACACACACACACACACACACACACACACACACACACACCTCGGTGAAGTATGTACTCTTCATATTATGTTTTTCTAAATCTTTGTATAATGCAGCTGGACAGACTCCAGAATTTCCCCACGAGGACAACAAGAGTATCTCTCATCTTATAGCAGAGCTCACCTGTCATAACCAGGCTGTCAGAACATAAATGACATGTCAATGCACAGTAGAGACGGTTCCGTGTTCATACCAGAACAGACTTTAAGGTTAGTTTATTGGTTTTTAAAGCTCTTCACGGTTTTATTCCTCTCGATCCGTCAGATTGAATCATCTGAGCCTGTAACAGCTCTCGGCTCCTCTGCTAGTCTTTTAATCTGATCAAAACATAAAGCGGGAAATCCTTTCAGTACCGTGACCTCCACCTGTGGAACGGGTCACTGAGGGCGCCCCCTGCTGTGCAACTCTTTCTGGCGAGCCCTGAACCGAAACAAAGCGTTTCATTGTGTTTTACAGCTTTAGCCGGGGTTGTTTATTCACGAATGCGACGTCTACCTGGAGACAGAAGAGGCCGATGGAGTAGATGATGTAGTCGTCTCTGGAGGCGCCCGCTGCCGGCAGCACCAGCGCCATGTTGTACACCCCGAGACAGAAAAAGAGCAGAAAGCCCAGCAGGTGACTCCAGATGTTCACCGTCTCGTTGGACAGGACGAAGAGGCTGAAACAGGATTTACAATCATCACTGCAAACACAAATGTAAGTCATCAAGCGGCCTTTCGTCTCATTGTAGAAAGCGCTGCGTCTTCTGGGCGACGCGAGAGAATTTAAACCTAAAACACTTCAGGTAATTCAGAGGGATCCACATTTAACTTCAAAAACAAAAAAACTCATGAGTGGAATAATAGATATGAAAAAAAAAAAAGAGACTGCCCATTCATTGCTGGAGTACGCTCACAATGGCTGCCATCTTGGATGAGGACCCTCTCCTCAGTACATTCACTCCTATTGATGAAGGAGATCTTTAAACTACCAAAATAACCTGAACTGAGCTGGCGTTGTGGGCATTACCTCTTGATGCAGAGTCTGGAGGGCAGGTAGGCTCTGTATCCATCTGTGATGTAGGGGTTGTCCCTCAGGAACACGGGGATCTGTTCATACGTGTACAGCCTGATGCCCCGGGGCGCCAGCACAGGCCAGTACTGATAACTGCCCAGCTCCATGTAGTGTGTAGTGTGAGCATGTTTCTGGACTTTCTGATGCATGGCTGACCTGGAGGCATCAGCTTTACTCTGACCTGGAGGAGGAAACAAAACATCAGTCTCAGCTGGAGTGAAAAGACAGGAGACTCAGATTTTACTGGATCAACTCTTCAACCTTTCTTTACTTTAAATGGAACATTTGGACCTCCAACTGGGAGAAAAGAGGAGTCACTTGAGTGGAGCTGTAGAGTCACATGTGGCTGCAGGTTACAGAATCTGGTTTAAACCATTAAAACAGTCAGAATATACAGTTACTTTATGTTCCTCCAGAGGTGATCCAACATCAGTCTGATCTGTGATCCCTTGACGGGAATTAAATGTGTAAAACGAAGCAGATAATATCAGACTCCGCCCATAATATTTCTCACAGTCTACAGATTGATCATTCAGATTTTAGAATGTGGAATTTAATCCTGAAGCTCTAAAATGTCTCAATAATGAAATGCTAACATGCTAACGAGCTAAGAGCAACAATGGAAAACATCCTCACATAAGGTTTTTTCTTCATAACACTGCATCAAAAACCTGTGTCCGTGTACAAAAATCTAATTAAACCCCCCCAAAAAAAGTGTCAAGTGACACAAGATCGGAGAAGCTTTAAAGTTCTAAACTTTCAGAGTTGTAAATGCCAACAGGCTAACAGGTGCTAACAGGCTAATCTAGGAGAATCACGGAGGAAAACCAACCTTTCAACGTGCTGAATGAGCACTGCGGGCCATGCTGGGCTTTGTGGGTAGTACTGCGCATCTGTCAATATTGACTGAATTTTAACTTACACTTTCATTTCATTTATCCTAAAAACAAAAAGATTAACAAAAAAAAAAAAAAAAACAAGAGTCAAGTTCCTTAAGACACGCTTCATCGTGACGTCAGTACGCCGGACCCCTTCTCAAGCGTGACCGCATTCTGCCTGAACATAAATTAATAAATAGATAGATAGATAGATAGATAGATAGATAGATAGATAGATAGATAGATAGATAGATAGATAGATAGATAGATAGATAGATAGATAGATAGATAGATAGATAGATAGATAGATAGATAGATAGATAGATAATTGTCCACTTGGTGTAGTGGTTAACAGTAAATATATCACTGGTCCGAATCAAGAATTTTCCACAACTACTATGAAACGTCACAGTAGCTGTATTTTAAACATCATTAAATTTAGTTCCAGAGAAGTCTTGTTAAAGGCGTTTATTAAATATGGTGGCACTTAGGCATCTGAGGTAATCCTATATTGTTGGGTGAAGTAATAAAATAATGACAATCTGTGGTAGAACTCGTAAATATTGACATGCAAAACACCAAACTTTCACATCTGCGTCTTTGTTAGATCAAATAGCAGTAATGGCTGGCCAATAGAGGGGGAAATCCTGTTTATTTTTTTACTTTCGAGGATTCTGATTGACTACCGTGGATTCATGCCTCTCGTTACACTGCCCCCTATAGGTTTGGCATGGTTATAGTAGATCTGAACCAGGCGCATACGCGGTCCATGTCAAGAATTTATTTATTTATTATTTTTTGTAAATGTGGAGGAGGAAATAAATATCAGTTTTTGTGTAAACGTGGCCTGATGAATATGAATCTGTGGTGGAAGGAGTGTTAAGTGGAGTTCCCAGTCTTACAGTCATTAGCCAGTGCACTCCGAGACCTTTCAGGTGTGATAGATGGAGGCAGATAACCTCAGTCATGATCATCACTCTGCTGTTTGCGCCGCGCTTTAATTACCCCACTGTCGAGTGGAAGCGTGTTGTTCATTATCACTTGTAACACACCTCTCAGCACATGCACTCTGGCACAGACTCAGCTGCCACAACAACTTAAGAGACGGGCTTGTGTGTGTGCAAAGACAAACAATAGAATCGCCTGCTGCCGTCGCGGTTCAACACATTAATTGATTTTGCAGCCTTACACTTGGCAGAGATCTGAAACTAGTTATTTTACAGGAGGAAGAAATCATAATAGAAATTGTATATTTTCTTTCTGTTCTCTGTTTTAGGATGGATTCTACGTAATTTTCCTTTGTTTTCTTGTTAAGTATAAAGACAAAGACACAAATAAGTAGTGATGCTTTAGAGATTCCATTGTTGAGTATGGCTGCAACTAACCATTATTTTGCTAATTAATTAGCCTTTACATAATTTTTTACAATTATACGATCAGTTTTTTTTTTCATAAAACAAACATTGTTTAACCTTTATTTACACAGGTAAGTTACAAACATCATCTCCTTTCGACAGCTGCCTCCACCATCTTGTTAAAAACTGACCACGTGGTGGCTCACGTGATGCAAACACAGCCACAACATGCTCGTTACTGCCACACTGTGGTCGCCACTGGAACACATTGGTTGAAAATTACAAAAAAACAAAAAAAGATAAAGGGCCACTCACATTAAAAAGTGTTATTAACCAACTCATGGATGAATGAATTAGTCATTGAATTAATCGATTTTAACTGATTAAAATTGATTAGTTGTTTCAGCGCGTATGTTGAGTTTAGATTTGTCTTTCAGTCACCAGTAATGATAAATAAACAGATTTCTTTCGACAGGCTAGCGGTGGATCTGCTAAATAAAACAAGCCAATTATTTCTGTCTCTGTGGCAAAAATGTCCCTCCTGCGGTCAAAACAACCCACAAAACAGATAAAACAGTTCATTTCGACTCCCCAGAATAAATTCATTGTAAAACTTGACAAACCATGAGTCCATGGGGTCATTACAGTGTAAATATCTAAAACCACATGATTAGTTCAACATGTAGTAATTTTGCTGCATACCAAAAATGAGCTCCGATAGATGAATAAAGTACATGATGTACTTGACGTTTTGGTATTTTTCCTCTTCTATTCTTGAACCCGGTTTAGAGGGTAAATGTTAGTGCGCTGTGTTTATTTTTCAGTTAATTTAATTCCAAATTTTTCCTCTCTTTTTAGTGGGATTTAATTTTTTCTTCTTCTGATGTCTGTCCTCACTGCGTCTCCATCTGATTGGTTTAATATGTTGACCAATAGCTCGATTGCACCGTGCTATGAAACATGCAAAAATCATTTATCACCGTCCAGTATGAAAAAGGCCGATGATTTGTGAGGTATGGTGCAGCCTTATCTTATACCAGAAGAATAAGATGGAGAATGTTAAGTCATTGCCATGAATGTCGTCTGGAGGTTGTTTATGGCCCCGAGTATTTCAACCAGTAAAGATTTCTACAATGTGAGAGTGAAAATTCCTCTTGGACAAATCTTCAGCGTTCCGGGCAGGAAGTTAAAATAAACGTGTGAGCTGCTGAGGACAGAAGAACAGTCTCTGGTGCTGCGTCTTCGCAAACCATCCGAGAACGCACAGATGGCGTCTCAGTCTGATTGTCTGTTTGGGGACTAAAACAAAGTCCATGAACTTGTGATGAAACCGTGTCATATTGATAATCATGCTGTTCCAACCGCAACCTGCTCTCGGGATCGGAGGAGATTTCACCAAGTGGACAAAAGCACTTTGTTCTGAGTCTCTGCAGTTTCTTCAATCCATCTGCCAAATGACGATGATGTTGGGAGGAGGCCGGAGTACCGGGGGAAAAGGTCTCCGTGCTCAGGGAGGACATGCAAACTCCCCCCGGCGTCAACCACCTCACCAGAACCAGAACTTTATTCACCTGAGGGGGCCGACGGCTGGATCCCAGCAGGTCAATCATATCACTGAATGAGAGGTACTTTAATATTGCTTTTTATCGTAAATCTTTGTTTTATTCAGTTTTATTCAAATTGTTACTGTGAGATCTGATTTGTCTGTGTTGAAGCTGAACTTTTCTTCTTTTGTCACTCAGTGATGTAGCGACCTGACCTAGCGAGTTAGCATTGATGTGAGCTAACGGCTATCATGCCAGCAATGCTAACTCGGTTCTGCAAACAGAAGCTCTGCGCTCTACCGAGTGTAGCTCTAGTTTAACTGGTGGTTTCACTGGTTTTAACGGACTTAAATGGTTTAGTAGATTTAACTGGCTTAACAGATTTAGTCGTGGTACAGATTTAACGAATCCTCAGCTATTTTCTGACGGTATCATGTGACGGTCAGAAGAAGAATCTGTCCTGTGACAGAATTTCACATGTTTGAATCCTGAAATTGAAAGTCCACCAACGACACTGTCAACATATTGTCCATCTGAGGGATTACTGGTCAGACCCGACTGGACTTCCATCACACTGCTGGTTCCCTTTCTGCCTCCTCACTGCCCCTCTGCCCCTCTGCCCTCTGATAGGCCGAACACAGAGACGTGATCATCCGAGGGGAACCGGTCAGGACCCACCTGGGTCTGTCTCTCATGGACGCCATGTCTGCAGAGGGAGTGTGTGACTGCTGCCTTCATGTTTGAAAGTGTCTGCCCTCGACAGGAGTGGCTGTTTCAGCGGCTCAAACAGAAGTGGACAGGCCCCCGGGCTGCCCGTGTCCTTTGGGATTGTCTGGGTCGTCGCTGAAACGCCGGCCCTTCTTCTACAGCCGCAGCCTGATGGTGAGAAAACCTCTCATCACACCGAGGCAGCTCACAGGAACAAACGCGCCCCGATACTTCGATGGTGCTTCCTGCGGGCTCCAGTTGCTCTGTCACGGTGAGGTAGTGGTGAGCGCACACCGAGGAGTCCCGGGTCCAGATTTCACAACATTTTTACTTCGTTTGACCAAATAACAATCCAGGGACACGGAGGACGTTTAACATTCCAGACGAACAGAACACAGCTGCACATACAAAAACGTTGCATTCATCAGTTTTCATAAGAACAATTTTGAACAGAAAACATCCTACCTGTTATTACATTTCTAGTTATTTTAATCATATTACTCAACTTAAGTCATTTTGTTTATCTCTTTAGGGTCTGAGCTCCTTTAAATGTTTCCTAGCAGTTTTAACTGGTTCACATTTTCATCATTTCCAGTGGTGTTGGTGTTTATTTCATACATTTTGTCTGATCCTTGGCTTCCCCTCCTCTGTGTTTGATTGTCATGTGATGGTTGGTTTGTATAGTCGGTGTGTTCTGGTTGTTAGTCTATCTATGTTTCTATGGACCTTCGACTGGGAGAGAAGAGAAGCTGTAGAGTCACTAGAGAGAGACTGTAGAGTCACTAGAGATAGACTGTAGAGTCACTGAAGAGACTGTAGAGTCACTAGAGGGACTGTAGAGTCACTAGAGAGAGACTGTAGAGTCACTAGAGAGACTGTAGAGTCACTAGAGATAAACTGTAGAGTCACTGAAGAGACTGTAGAGTCACTAGAGGGACTGTAGAGTCACTAGAGAGAGACTGTAGAGTCACTGAAGAGACTGTAGAGTCACTAGAGGGGCTGTAGAGTCACTGGAGAGACTGTAAAGTCACCAGAGAGAGACTGTAGAGTCACTGAAGAGACTGTAGAGTCACTAGAGGGGCTGTAGAGTCACTGGAGAGACTGTAAAGTCACCAGAGAGAGACTGTAGAGTCACTAGAGGGGCTGTAGAGTCACCGTAGAGGAGATTTACAGTCACATGTTGCAGACTTGTCTTCCACTGGGACCTGTGACGGTGAAGCTGTAATGAAGGAAGATAAATTCTTCCCTCCGCTGTTCTTCTCTGAACTACGCTGATTGAAATGAAGATCTCAGTTTGCGTCTCGGAGTTCGAGCGCAGACCTTACAGGCGTCGCCTTCTCCAAATGTTAGCTTCCCCGCCATGCCAGGACTCGACAGGCCCTTCGCAGAGCCTCTCGCCGCCTCTCGCCGCCTCTCGGCGGCTTGTGCTCGTCGGCGGCCGGCTGGTCTGTTTGGCTTTATTTATAGTCGGCGCCACGAGACATCTGCTGGAGACGAGGTTCCGTCCTCTGCGTCCGCACAGCACCGCACAGAGGGAGCCTGTCAACATTTCTTTATTTCTTTTTTTTTTTTTTTTTTTTTCCAGGGCAAAGTGTTTGTGAGGAGGGCCGGAGAAGGCCGCCGCCTCCTCTGATAGGACGCTGTCCCGTCCGATCAGCGGCAGACGGGAGGCTGGTGTGACGCTCTGTCGAGTCTCGTGTGTTACTCAATGTTTACTTGATCTGAGGGCTGTTGTTTGTTTGGTGTCTTCAGTCTGCTCCGTGCTCGCCGCTATTTTGGGAGCCTGACGCTTGGAAGCAGCTCGGTAGTCATCTGACCCCCCCCCCCCCCCCCCCCCTCCACTGTGTGACTGAGTGAGTCTGAAGGGGGCGCCGACTGGATGAGCTCCTCAAAACACCCAACAGGATGCAGATAAAAGGCTGTGATTACCTTCCAACCAAAGTTGGGCAAGAAATGTTTTTGTCTGCGTGTGTTTATTCACTGGTATGCATGTATTTGACCCAACTTTTCGCAAAAACTATTTTCCTACTGACCTGAATTGCATGAATTATCATCATCCAAGGACCAATCGATTAGCTTTTGGGACGTTAACGACAAACCGTTTCAGAATAAATCCCCAAAAAACAGCGAAGAAAGGTCCCATACAAAGTGGATGAGAGAGGCTCCTCATGGGGGGGAGATCAAAGGAGATCAGCGTCTGTTGCCATGGAGACGCTCCCTTCTGAGTGTTTCGCACAGTGATGTAGCTACCTGACCGAGCTAGTCAGCATCGATATGAGCTGATGGCTAACATGCTACTGATGCTAACTCGGTTCCTCAAAGAAATGTGGCGTTGGCGAAGGTCTGCGCTCTACCGAGTGTAGCTCTAGCTCAGCTCGTTTTTCCTCGTACGATGTGCACACGGCAAACGGAGTTCATTAGACTCATGTCGCTCAGTGTTGCGACCTGTGAACTTAGAAGACTGTTGAGAGGAACCTGCGGAGGTGGGCGGGGCTTACTGCTCACCTGGCTGCGTTAAAGTTGCTCCACATGTTTTCTTTCAGGTCGCGTCTGTTTGAAACTTCTGAAATGTTGAGCCATCCTTCGTGTCAAAATAAATAAATAAAACACCATTTTTGTGTGAAAACGTTGAAACATCATAAAATGTGTTCATCAGTTCACACGATGCTGAAATACTAAAACGGTTTTCGGGTTCTTGTTCTGGTTCTGGTTCTGGTTCTGGTTCTGGTTCTGGTCCTCGTGTTTGCTGGAGCTTTGATGCTCTGTCGTCTCTTTACGCCTCCGACGCTTCATCTCCGTGTGAAGAGTCATCAACACCTCACAAACCCAAATATCTGATAAACGGTTCAGAATCAATGAAAGAATTCTCCAGAGTTCCTCGGTTCCTCCACTTGTGGAAACGAAGAAGCTGAAGCAGAATCTGGCGGCGTGAGATTCCTTCGTCTCCTCGTTTGAAACGATTATTTCTCTGACTGTGAACGACGAGAGTGAAAATTCATCACCTCGTTGGTGGAAACTTTCCCGTTTCTCACGAGACAGAATGAGCGCACAGTGAATTACATGTAAAATGTTCAATGTCACGAAGAACGAGCCGAGTGATGATGGAGTGAAAAGAATAAATATAGAAACATGTAACTTACAGCAACAGAAATAAACAGAGAGATTCATAAATAAACTCAGACTGAATGATGTTATGGAGCGTGTTTGTCTTCTTAATCAGTTAATAGAGGGTTTAAAGGCACTCGGGCAGGATGTTCATGCAGAATGAAAGCTGCGTGTTGAGCACTTTATCTCAAACTATTAACAAACAAACAAACAAACAAAAAAAAAAAAAAAAAAGGAGAATGTTGCAGCTCTAATGCCTCCTTCATCCATCCTCCAGCATCTGGGCTCATCGCTCGTTCGGGGAATGAAATTCTGTTGTTTCAACTTCTTCTGCATTTTTTATTTTATTTTGGCGGGGGTGGGGGGGGGGCTTTCATCTGTATAACAATATTGAAAAGCATTAGTCTTAATCTCCAGGCTTCCTTTTACTTTTCAGTCTTGGCACATCTGGTTCTTTGACTTCCACGTCCCCGACAAGGTCCCAAAGAAAAGGGAAAACAATTATTTTACCAGAGAGCTGGATTAGTAGCGTGAATGAGATTAACATCAGAACAACACTTGTTTCCCCTGAAGCTGCAGAAGTTCTCGTAATCCTGATGGATGGGAGGTGGTAAGCCCGTCTTTAAGCTTTTGGACAGAAAGACTGTTGCTGCAAACTCTCCTTGTTTTATTTTCAGAACAACGCCCCCCCCCCCCCCCCCAAAAAAAAAAGAAATAAGCCCTTTATTAAAAAAAAAGAGAGTGGAGTGGACTTACATATGCACGGTCACTTATCCTCTTTCTGCAGCTCCACATGGACACAGATTGTTTTTCTTTTCTTTTTTTTTTTTTTTGTTATTGTTCCAGAAGTCTCCAAAGAAGATTTGTCTTATAAAAAACACGACGTTCAGTTAGTTTTAAAAGCTTTCTGTGGTTTTTCATGAACTCGTCACAAAACATCTGACGTCAGCTGGAGGGAGAGGAAGAGTCGAACTGCATCAGTCAATTATTAAAGTCAAACGTTAATCATCTCTGACTCATTTTGTTTGTATTAAAATTTACGGCTTCAACTTTTATGAGGAATCTTCATAATTATAATTTATTTAAAAAAAATTCAGTTTCAACTCAAATATTTCCATTTATTTATTTTTCTTCATTTTATTTTGAGGACGCGCACACACACACACACACACACACACACACACACACACACACACACACACACACACACACACACACACACACACGTTTTTTTTTTCCATATTATTATAATACACATACATTAATTGTACATCAGTAGCAGGTAAATAATCTCTCGCTCCAATGACCTCCGATTATCCCTTAAACAATATTTACACCATCATGATGGTGCAGAAAAATATTCCAGAACTACCAGCCTGATTTTTTCTGTAACGCAGTAGTCAGGTGGAGAATGTGTGTGTGGTCTCTGTGTGTAGAAGTTAAAGTCTGGCTGACGTGCGTCATCCGCGTGCGGAAATCAGAAAAACTCCGATTTTAAACGTGAGATGAACACAAACCTGTGATTGGTGAGGCTGCAGTTCTGCTTCCATCCTGTAGAGGTCAGTGTGTACCTGCAATGGACTACTGTCCGTTCAGCAGCCTCTCTCCCTCTCTCTCTCTCTCTCTCTCTCTCTCTCTCACACACACACACACACACACACACACACACACACACGCACACACACACACACACACACACACGCACACACAATGTTCCATATTTTCACTGAATTATTTGAGTCTTTGACCCAAACCCTGGATGATTCTTATTATTATTTTTCTTTCGGTTTCTACATTATTTTACTTAATAGTCTGAACTTCTCCCACAATGACACACCTAACCCTTTTTTATTACAACATTTAAAAGCTTGTGTGTGTGTGTGTGTGTGTGTGTGTGTGTGTGTGTGTGTGTGTGTGTGTGTGTGTGTGTGTGTGTGTGTGTGTGTGTGTGTGTGTGTGTGTGTGTGTGTGTGTGTGTGTGTCCCTCCCTCTGGAGGCTGCAGGTGGCACTATGACTCCTCCCTCTCAGGGCACCTCTCGCTTTCTCTCTCTCTCTCTCTCTCGCTCTCTCTCTCTCTCCCCCCTCCGTTCCAGTGGGAGGTGTTCTCTCTCTCTCTCTCTCTCTCTCTCTCTCTCGCTCTCTCTCTCTCTCTCTCTCTCTCTCTCTCCTGCTGGTGGCTCGGTGCTCTGAGGGTCATCTCTGCCATCATATGCAGGCCAGTATTAAGATGGATGCTGCCTGATCCCATCAAGATAATAGGTTTCATGTCTCCTGACATCGAGGAGTGGCTGGGGGGGCCGCAGAAGACCTCTGCACATTATTTCTTTTGTTTCTACGACTCACCACACACACACACACACACACACACACACACACACACACACACACACACACACACACACACACACACACTGCATGCTCTGTGTGAAACAAGACGTCAGGGGTTAAAAATAGAGCCGACAGGTTTAGAAAGGTTATTTATGTTTCACTGTTTCAGGTATGAGGAACCAAACTCCTGCACGTTTATCTGTAAATCACCATGTGAACGATCACTAATCACCATCAGGTTACATTATCTGCCTTTTAGTGCTCCGTTTGGATTCAGGTGTTTGAAAGTGAAGATTACGGTTACCCCCCCCCCCCCCCCCCCCCACGCCCCCCACCGCCACCCCCACACAAACACACACACACACACACACACACACACACCATGCAGACCGACGCCTCAGATCTGAAGTGACCTGAGTGCTGAATGCTGAATGCAGGAATCTCGCACTGCACCTGTTTGTGTTCTTTTTTTAATTTCAGGTTGTCAGAGGGAAGCAGCTGCAGCAGGCAGGACTCAGAGACGCACTGTGGAGGATTCAAAATCATGACAACTAGTTTATCTAATGCAGGAAACCTGTGGTGACACGACAGCAGAAGGATTCAGTGACACACAGTGATACAAAATACACTCCATGAAGTAACAGTTTATTGTGAATGCTCCACATCCTGAATGTAACTACAGCTCACCATGCTGACCGTGTGGCTCCACAGCCCCATTGTAATGGTTACACAGCACTTCTGTAGTGCCTTGTTGTAGTGGCTCCACAGCTTTGCCGTAGTGACTATACAGCCCCACTGTAGTGGTTCCACAGCCCTATTGTAGTGGCTCCACAGCCCCACTGCAGTGGTTCCACAGCCCCACTGTAGTGGTTCCACAGCCCTACTGTAGTGGCTCCACAGCCCCACTGCAGTGGTTCCACAGCCCCACTGTAGTGGTTCCACAGCCCTACTGTAGTGGCTCCACAGCCCCATTGCAGTGGTTACACAGCCCCACTGTAGTGGCTCCACAGCCTCACTGTAGTGGATCGACAGCCCCACTGCAGTGGTTCCACAGCCCTACTGTAGTGGCTCCACAGCCCCACTATAATGGCTCCACAGCCCACCTGTAGTGGCTGCACAGCCCCACTGTCGTGGCTCCACAGCCCTCACTACATTACATGGAAGCACAGTTTCTTAAGTTATTAATTATGGTTGGATATTATCAGCAGAGCAGAATTTCTCTCTCAGCTGAATTCTTTAGAATAAAGAAAGGTTGAAGTAAAACCTCGGTCTCCTGCCATTAACTGTGTTCACATCCTCACTTTTTTGCCAAACAGATTAAATTCTTTCCGATTAAAGGATCAGATTAGCCCGTTTATATGAGCACTGAATAAAGTAACTGGAATATTGTCTCAGCTTATATGTACCAAGATGTGGCATGTAAAGTGAGCATAGTGCACTTTTATTTTTTGGTATGGCCAAACTGACCAATTGAGCATTCCATTGTGATTTAAAAAGTGTGTTGCTCCAACCAGCCAATCAGAGATCAAACCCTATATAGTGTCATCGGGGGTTTAGCCAATCCCAATCAAGGTAGGCTCCTCCCTTCGACTCCTCCCACAATTAGGCAGCTCTGCTCTGGCACATGGCACCACGAGAGGAAGTACTTCCTCCTCTTCCCAAGATGGCCATTTGTGGGCGGAGCCAATTCCAGCTCACACAGACACAGCAGATTCTGAATGCAGCTCCTATGATCCAATATTCAAATGAGGAAAATGAAGGGAAAACTGGATTTGGGGAAATAACAAAACAACGACATCATGTGAAAGTGTTGCAAAGCTGGATGATGTGACTCAAAAGGGAATCAGACTAATGAGTTTTCCTGGCCTGAACCGGTGGCATCACCTCACTGTCCTGTCAATCAGCCCCCCCCCCCCCCCCCCCCCACCTCCCTCGCCCCACCCCCCACCCTCGGCACAGAGACTGTTTATTTCCGAGCGGGCCTCTTAATGTGTTTGGACTGGCAGTAATAAGACATTTGCATGGCGAGCACAGCGAGGTGTCAGCGATAACCACGGGGTTGTGACATCCCCCCAGAAATATGCTGAGCTTTCGCTAACCTCTCATCAAACACGCT
>NC_137638.1:2849120-2863828 GCF_963383615.2 Lipophrys pholis
GCACGCACACGGCGGAACTGCCTCGTGTACAATGAGAGGAGGGATGTCAGGTATGAATACTCTGCTCTGTGGTGGTTGGAGTCGCGGTGATAAACACACTGGGTGAGAACGGGATCTCTGTCGTCAGTGCACCATTGGGCTAATTGTGCCATGACGGTGCCAACACGCACAAACAAAACTAATCCCGAAAACAGAAGGTAGTGACGACGCCTCGAGACTCTGTGGTTATTATTGTTTGCTGTCATTTCTGCAGTCGGTTTATTTAGTTTGACTGTATTTTGGTTAAATTTGGTTTCTCGTGGTTTCATTTTTTGGTTTCTTTTCTCTTTTGTTCGCAGAGTTTTATAAGGTGTTTTCATGTTAAATGAGTCAGAGCACATCTTACATATAAATCTTTGTCTCGATACGGGTTTTTACAACCACCTCTTCTCCAGGCTCAGGGTGTTAAACATATGGCCAGTGGGTCTGAAGAAGTGCAGAACGGTTTGTTTTCTTTCTCCACGATTCGGTGTATTTTTAACCAGGATGCTTCGTTAAAAGTTAGAAAAAATACCACATAAAGATCTGAATATGAAGGTTTTCATGGTGCTGTTTTACTCCACTGGACTTTTCTGTAAACTGTCCAAGAACTACAGTCTCATGTTTTTAATGAAATATTGTAGTTCTATGACAGGATTGCAGATTTTTGTCTCATTTAAGTTATTCCTGCCTGTTGTGTTAAGTCTGATCCAGCTCACACAACACACACACACACACACACACACACACACACACACACTCACACACACACACACACACACACACACACACACACACACACACACACACACACACACACACACACACACCCTCGTGATACTCCAACGACCCAGCAGCGATAAACTGTCATCAGTCCAATTAATAGGAGATGGCTTTGAATCCATTACAACAGATATAATAAATATATTATATTAACCTGTAATCTCTAGTCTTATTCTATCAACATAATTAATTGAGAGAATTTGCAAAGTGCTATTTGTATGAATAAATGATGCAAACATTTAAATATTAAGCGGCTCTATTTGTCCGTGGACCTCCATTGTTCTGCAGAGCCGTGGATGTGAGTGCATGTGAGGCTGCACGGGTCATTTCATGACTTCTGGAAGCCCCGAGATCTCGTCACTCCCTCGAAAAGACTTTGTCCTCACTCATCTCAAAAGGAAAAAAAAATTAGACGGTGGGTTTCTTATTTATTGATGGCAGAAGAGTCGGTTCCATCGCCTGAATTCTGCAGAATAAACATTTGAACATGGTTGTCACCACAATATGATGACAGATACTGTCTCCATGGATGAAAAGGTCACAGGAAGGTGGGATCTAGTGGTGATTGTCATGATTACAACAACGCAAGAAAAAGCTGTAATTGTGGAGGACATCAGCTGTTCAGGCGCCGATCTCAGGTGACTCCTCATTGAGCAGACATGTTTCCTCCACCTGGAAGAAATGAGCCAGAGAAGATTGTTGTGTCGGAGCAATTCAGAAATGTCCAAATAAGGTGATTTTTGGTGAGTTCTGGAGAACCCGCAGATGGGTGAGTAAGATTTTTGTCAATAAATTAAATTAAATTAAATTAAATTAAATTAAATTAAATTAAATTAAATTAAATTAAATTAAATCGTATTTTATTTTATTTTATTTTATTTTATTTTATTTTATTTTATTTTATTTTATTTTATGTACAAAGCATCGATTACAACAAGACACTTTTGTGTGGAAAGGAAAACCTCTGATTTTTATCAGAAGAAACCTGCAGAACCGGGCTCAGAGGTGGAGACCTTCGGTTGGGGTTAGGAGATAGAAGGAGAGAAACGGACAGAGAGACAGAGGTCAGGGCTGGAGGGCAGCTATAACTCATCAATGAAGTAGTAAAATGTCGCTGCAGCGTCACAGCTGGATGAGCTCAGGTCTTACTGTTGTGTTGTGTTTTGATTAAAAATGGTAAAATCCAGTAAATGAAGAACACTTTTTAGAATCACTCATTAAGCTTGTCCTGCAGTGCTGGTTAGACCCTGTGACGGGCCGTGTGTTGAAAACGTATATGGTTATACCCTTCAACACCCTGATCAGTGGAACCTATCAACTGCATTAAAAACCCGCGTGAATCGTCTGATATCAAAGACCGTTCACCAGAAGATCTCCAGCATCCACAGCCCACCAGACACAACAAACATGACTATTATAAGCAGATTCTAAAGAGAATTTGGAAACGATAAACTGGTCCAATGTGTTCAGTTTGTCAATGAATGACATTTGGATTCACAACAAAAAGTGTGACTCACTCCTCTTTGTGACAGTCTGAAGTTTCTGACACTAAAATAAAAGTAAAAACATATTTGTTCTCCTTTCACTCGGACGTTGCTGATTCATCCCCGAAGCCCATCTGAATGAAAAATAGCCCCGCTGCTCACACTGATCACCCTGATGCCTCCACTGACGGGGGGCAGGTGTGGGTCCAGGTGGGCCTTCCAGCACAGGAGCCTGACACTGACCAACGAGGGGTCTGACCAGGTCAGGGGTCAACGAGGTTCTGCTGTTACTCCCCCGACAAAGCTCAGCAAGCCTTTCCCCCGACTCAGGCCCCGTCCACACCAGCCCAAAACCACCTTTTCTTCTCCCCGTTATTCTTAAAAACGATGTAGTACATATGCCAGGCTGACAGGTGGCGCTGTAAGGCGAACCACGGAAACACACCAAAACTGGAGAAGAAAAAATAAAAGTCCTCGTGTTCCAGAAAATCCAACATCTGGCCTCATTAAACTAAATTCCTGGTAGTCCGCCATTGTTGTTGTTGCTAAGTGACGTCGCGGTGTTATCGGGTCGAGAGGTGGGGCGACGACATCGTCGTTTTCAGAAAATGTGCATCTTGCCCGTGTGCACGCCAAAGCCGAAGCGCCGTTTTCAAATTGCCCCGCCATAGAAAAAACAAACAAAATAATATTTTCAGGCTCTTAAAACACTCTGTCCCTCTCTCTCTCTCCCTCTCTCTCTCTCTCTCTCTGTCTCTGTCTCTCTCTCTCTCTCTCTCTCTCTGTCTCTCTCTCTCTCTCTCTGTTGTTGCTGATGAACCCTCCTGGAAGACGACCATTAGTGAGTCAAATACCAGCACAAATGACCGCCCGGGATAATGGCTGACATTCATCTCTGTCTGACTTTCGTCCAACTTGCTGCTAAACACTCACACAGCCAGCGAGTGTGGTCTGACCCCCCCCCCCCCCCCCCCCCTCTGGTGAGCTCTGGTGAGGGTACGAGGCGGAGTGCTCTCACACTGACCCCAGCAGGGAGACCCGGTCTGATCCCGGACCTGCAGCTCAACACGCCATCAGCACATATGAGAGAGAGGGAGCAGCAGAGGAAGGAAAGAAAAGCTTGTTGCGTAACATTTTATCACTCCTCCACTTCAGTGTGATCCATCAGACACCCATGCACCGTCCATCCCTCTGCCCCCCCATCTGTTAGTGCCAGTGCTGTCCATATAACAGGCGCCTGTCAATTTTGCCCGCTTTTTATTGACTCATCCTCTGAAGGGTTTAGATCACAATTATCATTTTTTATGAATACATTTTCATGAATATATTAGCATCCTCCCCACCACTGCCTCCCACCACACACATATACACACACACATTTGGTGGAGTGTTGTTTTCTCACAGTTAATCAGTGGCCAGATAAATCAGAGGCCATATTTGCAGTCCATCTGCTGGGAAGGTGCTGTGGGCTGCAGACGCCATTCAGATCTGCTGGACAATAACAGGAAGAGAGGAGAGAGCACACACACACACACACACACACACACACACACACACACACACACACACACACACACACACACACACACACACACACACACACACACACACACACACACACACACACACACACACAACCGATCCTCCAGACGTCTGCAACATTCAGGAGTTGAAGGAAACAACTTTTCAAATCAAGAGACGCTCATATGGTCAGTTATATACACACACACACACACACACAAAAACTGCATTTAGTATAACTGAGTTGAGAGAAAGTACTTTTTTCTTAACGATACTTAAACTGATTTAGTTCTTCTTCCCTGTTTACCTTTTCATTTGACTTTAGCTGTGTGTGTTTTTTTTTTTTTAATTTTTAGTTGTTTTAAACATTTCAGCATTCTGACATGATTAATATTTTGAACTGTTATTTCTTTTTACCTTTTGTTTTGGTTTTATGTATGTATGTATGTATGTATGTATGTATGTATGTATGTATGTATGTATGTATGTATGTATGTATGTATGTATGTATGTATGTATGTATTTATTTATTTATTTATTTATTTATTTATTTATTTATTTAACCTTTTCCATTTGTAAAACAGCAGGTCCATCAGCCACAGTAAATGACTTCTTCCGCTTTATTTATTTGTATTTGATATCCCGGTCATCTTACCAAAAGGAGGGTTTGGAATCTCTACATTTCTCTGCTGAAGTGAAAAGCAGGAGAATCAGATTTGACTGGATCAACTTTTCCACCTTTCTTTAATTAAAGGGAAAAATTGGACCTTTAGGAAGACAAGTTGCTGTATGAATGAAATAAATCAAAAGGGATGGAAAAACATTCTCTATATACATATATATATATAAACTAATTAAAGCCTGGCGAGATGGGCTGTGGATCCACATGTGTGTTCGTCCTCCTTTCAACCAGAGGATGGATGGATGGACTGACACCTTGTTGGGTCCTATGAGGAGACATGTTGGAGATGAATAGTGGAATAAAAAGTGGAAGAAAAAAACCGAACAATATTACCTCAAAGAGGAGTGTCACAGTTGAGAACAGAGAGAAGAAGTCGCGTGGTAACTCTCCGGACGCGGCGGAGGAAAAAAATAAAAATAAAATAAAAAGGCACAAATGGGAGGTGGGTGCTTTGTTATTCCAGATGGCTTTATGGGTCATGAAAGAGTGATTCACGCATCACATTAAAAGTGCTTGTCACCGGCCTGCCATCCAACCGTTCCTCTCCTTAAAAAGCAGGAAGCGCCCCATCAATTATTTGCTAAGCAGCCATACTGAAGAGCTCACTTTGAACAGTGTGTGGGGACGGCCGTCCTGTCAGAGCCGTGATCGATGCACCGGGGGCTCACGCTGCCCCGCGTGTGTGTGTGTGTGTGTGTGTGTGTGTGTGTGTGTGTGTGTGTGTGTGTGTGTGTGTGTGTGTGTGTGTGTGTGTGTGTGTACATGAATGGGAGACACACACACACACACATCATATTTCACAATTCACCCATGATGATGCTATGAGGAGAAGCTGGAGCCACAATACAGGTGAAACAACTTTTAGAATCAAACACATGGGGTGAATATAAAGTTTGTATTTATGAAGTTTCAGAAGCACAATTTAGATCTATAGACATTTGATTACAGTTTAAGTTGTTTTAGCCATTTTTTTTTGGGGGGGGGGGGGTTTGATTATGAACTATTTTATTCTTTAGCTACTTTTCTTTCCGTCATTTTACTTCATTTGGATGTTTTAACTTTTGTTTCATTCAGTTTGCAGTTTTAGCTGTTTTGCAGTTTTATATATTTATTTTTCAACTATATTTTCACCCACATATACATATATATATATATATATCCCATTTTAGTTATTTATACTGTTTCATCCATTTAGATTCCCTTTGAAAGTTTATCTGCTTTTCATGCTGGGGGGGGGGGGGGGGGGGGGGGTCAAGCCTCTACTTGTGCTACTATTTGCACTGGCTGACACTTTAATGTGCAGAGCAGCCAGTGCCAATCCGACTGGGTCTGCGGAGAATTAATCGAGCATTAATCAGCATGCGCTAATTAGCTAATAACCTGTTAATTAAATCAGATATTTAAAGTCCTGTGACATGTAATGCTCATTTAATTGCACTGTAGAGAGAGGGGGAGTGTGCAGGTTACGGCAGCCATGACAACAAGTCTCTTCACATGTCCCCTCGTGTCTCCTTTGGGATTACCCCCCACCCCCCAACCCCCGCCCCCCCCGGGAGGAAAACTCTTCCAGATCAATGCTGCTCGCTGGTGACCATACGTCCTGCTGAGCTGATGGAGAACGACACTTAGCCGATAGCTCCGCTTCATATCAGTGAATTATCCGCTGCTGCTTCCTGTAATGTGAAATCAATACTGAGGGAGCACCGCTTAACCTGCAGCACAACTCCTCCACCCTGCTCCTGCTCTGCTCCTCCAAGACTGAAACGACTCCTCCACCCTGCTGCTGCCCTGCTCCTCCAAGACTGAAACGACTCCTCCACCCTGCTGCTGCCCTGCTCCTCCAAGACTGAAACGACTCCTCCACCCTGTTCCTGCTCCTCCAAGACTGAAACAACTCCTCCACCCTGCTCCTGCTCTGCTCCTCCAAGACTGAAACGACTCCTCCACCCTGTTCCTGCTCCTCCAAGACTGAAACGACTCCTCCACCCTGCTCCTCCAAGACTGAAACGACTCCTCCACCCTGCTCCTGCTCTGCTCCTCCAAGACTGAAACGACTCCTCCACCCTGCTCCTGCTCTGCTCCTCCAAGACTGAAACGACTCCTCCACCCTGTTCCTGTTCCTCCAAGACTGAAACGACTCCTCCACCCTGCTCCTCCAAGACTGAAACGACTCCTCCACCCTGTTCCTGCTCCTCCAAGACTGAAACGACTCCTCCACCCTGCTCCTCCAAGACTGAAACAACTCCTCCACCCTGCTCCTGCTCCTCCAGCACCAGAATCTTCATGAGCATCAAACATGTTTTCAATCCCCAAACTGAAATCATGAAGAATAAAAATTTCATGCTTCAAAAAACTGATATAAAACAGAACTAATTCATGATTTCATCAACTTCTGGGTGAGAACTAAAGATTAAAATGATCAAATGTTGAAGAATTATTTTCACTCAAGAACATTACAACCTGTTTATAAAGTTTTCTTAATATAATATTATATATATCTATATATATATAATTGGTTTCTCATTGAAACCATTGTCCTTTCTGCTGTAAAACATAGAATTGTAATATTATGTGAAGCTTTTTTGATCAAATCAACAGCAAATTGGTCGATAAATGTGAGATTATAATTTCTTTTTCTGTGCACAGTTCAAACCGTCACCATCACGTCTTCGGACTGGCATTGAAGGGGTTAATTCTGATAATCGATCCATATTTGATAGTTTTAGTTAATCAAAAGATTTACCAGAGAATCGGTGACGAGACATTCGGCCACGTGAAACATGTTCTGCCGCTGAAACAGCAGCTGGAGAGGAAAAGACTAAAATGTCCACGACGACGCCTCGTGGTCAACAGAGTTTTGTCTCACTTTTCATTTTCCCGGGGACAAAAGCTGATATTCGTGTGACTTCAGACGATTTAAATTATTTCCTCAATGTGTGTGTTTTTTGTTTTTTTTCTTTTCACTTTGTTCAGAGTCAAATCTGGCGAGTTGAGATCTGTGAAGCCGAGAGCACATGCACTCATGGAGGCTTCCTGCAGAGCCGCGGCGCTCTGTCAGACACACTTCAGCATCCGACCAATCACGCGCTGACGAGTCCTCCATGTGTCCCCCCCTCCCCCACCCCCCACCTTCCACCCCCACCCCCACCGCCACCCCCCCCCGGCCCCCGCGCTCACACTCGCCTCACCTTAAAGGAGGAGGCCACAGATCAATACATTTGATGGGGAGACAATAAGCAGCCCTATTAAGTGACAAAGGTTTACTCTGTAACAGCTGGGCTGGCGCGAGAGCCGAGCTTGTCTGACTAATGAATCGTGAAACAATCAGGCAGTAGCCATTTGTGTTTAGATCTGTAAATATGGCGCGGTACAAGTGCCAGACCATCGCTGGCACTCCAGCTGGGGCCACAGATGGTCTGGATTGGAGGCGAGGCGCAGGCAAACCGTCAGCTCCTCCGGCCCACACGGCTCCAGCACCTCCTCTGTCTCTGAGTGACAACTTCACTTTCGCGCTAACTTAGCCTGCGTGGCCCACATCGGGCGCCAGGACCAGGGGAGGAAAAAAAAACAGAAAACAGCCCTGACAGTTCCTGAACGGGAGCCCAGCTGATGAGTGGCCCTGCTGCAGGGGGGGGGGGGGGGGGGGGGTAAAGAGCCAGGTGAACGAGAAGAGCAATGATCACCCTGCTATTTGAAGACATGATCAACCTAATTAACCTTGGGATGCCAGCGACTAATTCTAAAGTGGCTATTCCGCCACCAGAGAGCCAAGGTGTTGCCCCATAAATCTCACTAATAAGAAGCACTTTTTTTTTTTTTCACCCTCAAATGGCGGGAACGCGGGCGCACAAGCTGGCCGGCTCTAGAAGAGGCTGAAAATACTCCATGCGGAGGGGAGGGGGGGGATAGGGGGGTGATAATGTGGCGGCGATGCACTGTAATTCACCTGCTGACAGCTGAGTAAATACAGCAGAATTCAAGCAGACAAATAAGACCTCATATTAAAGAGCTTTTGTCATTTTGCTGTGGCGGTGATTGAAAACAGAGACAGGATATATTCTGTGTGTGGGGGCGGGGGATGGGGGTTTGGGGGGGGTGGGGTGGGGGGGAGAAGGGGGTGTCCTTGAAGATAGAGCTGTGAAAGAGATAAAAGGTTTGTTTAATCCATTTTCAAGGTAAAATGATCTTCTGGCACTTTACTCTACACATTTGGTGCAGTGAGTGTGAAGCAGTACAAAGACATTACAATAACCCCCCCCCCCCCCCCCCCCCCCCCCCCCCCAAGTCTATTAAACTGAATGACAGACGTTGTTTACAACCCCAACTGCCTCTGCAACTGCACCATTATCGCTGCATACTGATGCGCGGCCCAACACGGCGACCCCGTCAGCTCTGCAGGCTGCATCCATCAGCCTGCACCGGGATCCAGGGCTGCTAATGACGGCAGATTACTCTGATTACTCCCGGTAACTAGGGGAGCGCACGCTGACATGCACGCTGACATGCACACTGACATGCACACCAACACTGACATGCAGAAGGTCACTGGCTGAGCTGCAGGTCTGATGAAAACGAGGTGAAACACCGAGGAGTGGCGCAGTGGATTGTCTCTCAGTTGCACGATTGCAGGTTCGATTCCACCCCAAAATCCGGTCTCCACATGTTCAGACGTCCTCGGCAGTTTGTCCCAGAGGAGACCTGGTGTTTACATTCGTTTTGGGTGATCAGAGCACGAGTGACGAAGTGTGAACAGGCACCAAAGCGCTTTCACTCCAACAAATTCCCGAGGCGTTCGGGGTCGCATGTGACCACAGAGGCTTTGTAGTGTGAGCAGCGTGAGCAGCATGAGCAGCGTGAGCAGCGTGAGCAGCGTGAGCAGCGTGAGCAGCGTGCTTCGCGAATGCGTCCTGGGAGGGTGGCATCGCCGGAAAATACGTCATATGTGAAATGGAAACGTCATCAGTGCGCGCCACGTTTTCATTTAAGAGAATGCGTCACATTGAGTTGAACTCTTTAAAGGTTTCCACCAGACACAGACACAGACACAGACACAGACACAGACACAGACACAGGCACAGACACAGACACAGACACAGACACAGACACAGACACAGACACAGGCACAGGCACAGGCACAGACACAGACACAGACAACACAGACACAGACACAGACACAGGCACAGGCACAGACACAGACACAGACACAGACACAGACACAGGCACAGACACAGACACAGGCACAGACACAGGCACAGACACAGACACAGACACAGACACAGGCACAGGCACAGGCACAGGCACAGGCACAGACACAGACACAGGCACAGACACAGGCACAGACACAGACACAGACAACACAGACAACACAGACAACACAGGCACAGACACAGACACAGGCACAGACACAGGCACAGACACAGACACAGACAACACAGACAACACAGACACAGACACAGGCACAGGCACAGACACAGACACAGGACCAAGTCACACATGTGAGTCACAAGTCATTTTATTCTTGGTCAAGTCAAGTCAAGTTACCTAATTTTCATGAACTATTTTAATATGTATTTATTACCTTTGCCAACGAAATACTACTACGAAGTAATACTTTTGTCTGTGTGTATTTATTTATTCTTTTATTGGTTTATTGGTATGTATGTATGTATGTATGTATGTATGTATGTATGTATGTATGTATGTATGTATGTATGTATGTATGTATGTATGTATGTATTTCACGAACTTCTTGGATAGGGAAAAATCATTCCTGAAAATTTCATGCAATTCGGGTGAATAGTTTTTGCAAAGAATTTGTAAAATACATACATACATACATACATACATACATACATACATACATACATACATACATACATACATACATACATACATACATACATACATACATACATACATACATACATACATACGTACATACGTACATACATGCAGACAAAAACATAACCTTCGCTCCAACTTTCATTGGCGATATATTGGTGATAACTTTATTTTAGAATCCCCCGGGGCCAATACTGCAATGTGATTTAGTGTTGAATGTTGTTGCTTGTAATGTTTGACTGGTATGTCATGAGGCAGAAACAAGTCGTGTTTATGACACTAAACTCTGCATGTGGCTCTTTCACTCATTAATATTCCGATTTTTACACAGCAGTTATTTTCCAAAAATACTTTTATTTTTTAAATCTGTCTAGTTAAAAAGGCTTTGAAAAGGTAAATCAGGTGATAGACCAAAGCAGCTTGAAATAGAAAAATGTCAAAAACATCTAAAACGAAATTAAAGAATATATTTAGGAAACAAAATACAACAATCACAGTTAAAAATAAATAAATAAATAAATAAATAAATAAATAAATAAATAAATAAATAAATAAATAAATAGATAAATAAATAAATAAATAAATAAATAAATAAATGAATAAATAAATAAATAAATAAAATAGGACAGGAAAATAAGGTAACTTGACTTGACTTATTCAATAAAAATAATAGTTTTTCTCAGGAACAAGTTTTCAGGTTAGTGCAGGACAATTTGTGTATTTTTACTGACAAATTTTACTTCTATTGGGTTTTTACGGTTGAAATACTTTCAAATGTATTGGATTTTGGAATAATTAAAGTTTGTATAAGTGAACACCAATACAATGAATTTATATTTAATAAAATCTGATGGAAATTGAGCAAAACAACTTTATATTTTATGATTTACAGCAGAAAAACTAATGTCAGAGCCTTTAAAGTTTTTTTTATCCCCCCATGAGTTATTCGTCATTGTTGGCGAAGCAGAAGTGTTTTCTCTCTATTTCGTCATTTAATATTCACATATATGTGAATTATTATTTGTCGTATCGTGATTTCAGTTCTCAATATTCTCCATGTGACCAGTAAAGTGTCTCTTAGCTTTCAAACGTAATGCGTGCTAAAGTTTCTGGTACTTTTGTATAAATAATCTATTGTTGTTCAGGAAACCGCTGAGAATTGTGTCCATCTTAAAATCTTTCTAAGCTAAAAGCATTGAAATGTGTTTGATTTCGGTGGGTTGAATGTTTATTTAAAAAAATAAGAAAGCGAAAGGCCATATAATGTTTCTTTACAGTGAATGATTGAACGACCCCGAGAGAAAGATTCCAGTGAACGACCTGTAAAAAAGCTTGAAATGAGCTTTGCGTGACTGTTTCCGGTGTCGGGTCGACGTTCACACTCCCTCCTGTGTGTGTGTGTGTGTGTGTGTGTGTGTGTGTGTGTGTGTGTGTGTGTGTGTGTGTGTGTGTGTGTGTGTGTGTGTGTGTGCGCGCGGCCTTTTCGTGCAGCTCTAATCACGCCGGGCTCTCTGTCCTTGCCCCCTTCGGCTCGGCGGATACGAACCTAAGCAATGGAACTTTTTGCGCAACGTTAACTGTCATGACCTACGGCGGCGGCTGGAAATGGCTTAACTAAACTGTCAGATCTAATAAAGCCAATAAAGGGATCAGATAAATGTTTATTACATAGTGGGAAAAGATCATTTCTGGACAGAAATTGAGGATGACCTTTGCGGATAATTCCTGGCTGCCTCTGCTCCCCCTCCTTCTGCTGGATAAATCACCGGCTCCCTTTTGTTTCACGGCTGATGGAGCCTTGCTGACGTGGGATTGTTAAACCCTGGCTGCCTCCTATTTCTTCGTCTGCCCAATTACGGAAGCCCTCCAAGTCCGAACGCCGCCTCGGCGCCCGGTGAGCCGCGGCGGGGGGGGGGGGGGGGGGGGGGGCAGGTGACGGCAGCTCAAGGTTTGCATTCACTCTCGTTTCGACACGAAATAGATTTTAATATGTACACACACACACACACACACACACACACACACACACACACACACACACACACACACACACACACACACACACACACACACACACACACACACACACACACACACATCTGCAGCCACAAAACATGTTTCAAATTAAGAAACGCTGCTTAAAGTTTGTATATGAATTAGAATGTTTTGACTTAAATCATGTTAATTGTGCAATTTTAGCCATTTCAATTTTTTTTTATTTTTTTTTATTATATGATAATTTTAAATGCTGTTTTTAGTCTCGAGCCATTTCTAGCAACTTTATTAGTTTTTGTTTTACTTTCACCTTTTAGAAGGCTTAAAGTAATTTTTTTTTAGCCATTTGAACATGTTCAGCTGTTTTAAAAGATTCAGCTCTTAGTATTTTGATTTAACTTCTTTAAGCAGCTGCGAAGAGTCAAACAAATATGATAACAATGTTTATTTCCAGAGAATATAGTGGAAGAGTTCCTGGAGTTACTGCAAAGGAGCTGCAGAGTCATTACAGAGGAGCTGTAGAGTCATTACAGAGGAACTATAGAGTCACTACAGAGGAACTATAGAGTTTCTACAGAGGAACTATAGAGTCATTCCAGAGGAGCTATAGAGTTACTACAGAGGAACTATAGAGTCACTACAGAGGAACTATAGAGTTACTACAGAGGAACTATGGAGTCACTACAGAGGAGCTATAGAGTTACTACAGAGAAACTATAGAGTTACTACAGAGGAACTATAGAGTCACTACAGAGGAACTATAGAGTTACTACAGAGAAACTATAGAGTCACTACAGAGGAGCTATAGAGTTACTACAGAGGAACTATAGAGTCACTACAGAGGAACTATAGAGTCACTACAGAGGAGCTATAGAGCTACTACAGAGGAGCTATAGAGTTACTACGGAGGAACTATAGAGTCACTACAGGGGAAATATAGAGTCACAACAGAGGAACTATACAGTCACTACAGAGAAACTATAGATTCACTGCAGAGGATCAATAGAGTCATTACAGAGAAACTATAGAGTCACTACAGAGGTGGTATAGAGTCACTACAAAGGAACTATAGAGTCACTCCAGAGGAACTATAGAGTCACTCCAGAGGAACTATAGAGTCACTACAGAGGAACTATAGAGTCACTCCAGAGGAGCTATAGAGTCACAACAGAGGAGCTATAGAGTCACTCCAGAGGCACTATAGTGTTACTACAGAGGATCTATAGAGTCACTGCAGAGGAACTATAGAGTCACTCCAGAGGAGCTATAGAGTCACTACAGAGGAGCTATAGAGTCACAACAGAGGAGCTATAGAGTCACTCCAGAGGCGCTATAGTGTTACTTCAGAGGATCTATAGAGTCACTGCAGAGGAACTATAGAGTCACTACAGGGGAACTATAGAGTCACTCCAGAGGAGCTATAGAGTCACTACAGAGGAGCTATAGAGTCACTACAGAAGTGTGTCAGTACAGAGGATCTATAGAGTCACTACAGAGGATCTATAGAGTCATGACAGAGGAGCTATAGAGTCACTACAGATAAGCTATAGAGTCACTACGGGGGAGCTATAGAGTCACTACAGACGTGTGTCAGTACAGAGGGGTCTGTCTGGAGCCTCTCGGAGGATCTGCAGGTTTGAACTCGTTCAACATCAGCCTGTTGTTGCTCTGAGCAAAGAGTTCCTGACTCTGCAAAGTGAAGTCAGACGTTTCAAAGTCACCAGGGATGCAGATGAAGGCGCCTGGACTGAAAAACAACGTGAGATTCCAGCTTTGCACAGGAAACCTGTAACACTCGTCACACGCAGATGACAACACTGAGCCGCGAGCTCCTGCAGGGTTCAGAGCCCAGCAGATGTGGTGTGATGAGATCAGGTTAGAGGCTCTTCGAAGGGACTTTTTCTCACCCGATCTCCCCCCCCCCCCCCCCTCTTACATCCCTCCGCCCTCCCTCTCCCCCTCCACCCATCCACCCCTCCTTGGCCTGTCCTCTGAGCTACATGTGGCGTGGTCGCCTACTGCTTCCTGTGACAAGCCAAGCTGTCCACTGACCACTTCATTTTTGATTCTGGCAGGCGGAACTCAAGGCGTGGCTGTGTGTGTGTGTGTGTGTGTGGGGGGGGGGGGGGGGGGGTACTTGAGGGGAACATCATCCAAGAAGAAGAAGAGTTTCCAAATGACCAAACACAGGCTGCTCGCTCGCTTACTGTTTGCCTCGCCTCTTCTTTGTTTTCTCTGTCTTTCTTTCAGAAGTCCATTATTGTATCTCTGTTTGCTTTTCATTTCCATTCTTTCTTCCTCCTCTTTCTATTTGCTTTGCTCTCTTCCTTGGCGGCTGTTTCTGTCTATCTTTAAAAAGTATTTCTGCAACTTTCCTCTGGTGC
>NC_137638.1:2864028-2964028 GCF_963383615.2 Lipophrys pholis
TCTGCAACTTTCCTCTGGTGCGGTTTCCCCTGCTCTTCCTGCCCTTCTGTTTTACTTTGATTGATTTTTTTTGTCCACGGTTTTATGTTTTCTTTGCCTTGTCTGTCCTCAGTGTCTGTCTCACTTTTTTTTTATGATCCTCTCTAAAAGCATTTACTTTCTTTCTCTTTACTTTCTATTTTTTTTTACCATTTTCCTTCCTGCTTTGTTTGTCTTTTCTCCTTTTTTTTTTCCTCCATTGTCCGTCACTTTTATTCAGTTTGATTTGTCTTTGTCCTTGAGTGTGTCTCACAGATGATCCTGGTGGTCCGGGCAGACCCTGCAGTCCTGCGCTCAGTGTCATATTGTGGATGATTACAGTGTTTTAACCACAAGCCATTGTTAACATGCCCCTTGTGTTGCTGGATAGGATGAGAACAATACAATTCCCTAATTAGAATAAATCAAAGTACCGTTAACCCTTCACGAGACGCCCGCTGAGATCATTTGCTGCTGAATGTTCACACAATTTCCAAATGTGATTTAAAGCCCCTTGAATGATTTCCTATAGGCTACATGATGTACTGTAGTGCTACAACTACTGTAATATAATGTGTTATTTACATAAAAATGCACTTTACAGACTAGACAGCTTTTCTGTGCATGCATTCCCTTTTTTTTTTTAAGAAAACAGCATCTGTTGATAAGAGATATTATAATCTGGTATTTATGCAACATAAGATATATATATATATATTTATTCTCCTGTTCTGTCTGTATATTGTGTGTGTGTGTGTGTGTGTGTGTGTGTGTGTGTGTGTGTGTGTGTGTGTGTGTGTGTGTGTGTGTGTGTGTGTGTGTGTGTGTGTGTGTGTGTGTGTGTGTGTGTGTGTGTGAAGGTGTGTAGGTGGAATAGATGGACTATATGAGGCAGAAGGGCCTCACCCAGTCCATTAGATGTGTGCATTGGCCTGTGAGATGTTGTATCACTTTAATTAGTGGGGGGCTGTTGGGGGGGTGGGGGTGGGGTGGGGGGTGGGGGGGGGGGGGGTATGGAGCTCGGCCTCTTTTCCTTTCTGCTGTTTAAATGATCACATGCGAGTTCGGTTTCCCAAGAAAACACCAAAACAAACTGTTTGCCACTTTCTGTGTGGCCTATTTAAACATTTTAATTCCCGTGGTCGTTACGATCCCTTTCTGTCCCTTCAAGCTCTCCGCAGCGTCTTTAATAGTTTCCGTCTGAAGGAGCCTCGCTCTGCCTCCGGACTCATCTGAATCTGTGAAGACTGTCACACCTTCCAAATACAATTGAAAATAATGAACGTTTGAGATAATTAAAGCGAATCAGAGCTCGGTTAATGCTGCTGGCAGCGAGCCAGCCGGGGAACGGGGATTGTGGGTAATTGTAGGCGCTAATGAAGTGATTCAGTTCAAAGGAGGATTTCTGACACCAGCTAAAAGTCTTCCAACAGCTTGGAGCGCGAATCACAACAAACGTAAGAGATGGAAGAACAAAGATGAATTTATTGGATTTGATGCTGATTTTCACAACAAGAGTCCAAATGCTTCAGTTCATGTTTATATATATAATTTATATAAAAATAATTCAATCACACTCATCAATTATTTCATTGGAAAAAAAAAACCATGATAATATATGAGTTGAGCTCCATCACACGAGTTAACAACAAAAAACCCAACTGTTTTTGTGTGTTGGATGCTCCTGTGTTGGATGCTCCTGTGTTGGATGCTCCTGTGTTGGATGCTCTTCGGTTGGAAGGTCCTGAGTTATATGCTCCTCTGTTGGATGTTTGTCTGTTGGATGCTCCTGTTGGATGCTCTTGTGTTGAACGCTTCTGTGCTGGATGATATAGTGTTGGAGGCTCCTTTGTTGGATGCCTATGAGCTGGATGCTACAGTGCTGGATGCTCCTCTGTTGGATGCTCTTGTGTTGAATGCTTCTGTGCTGGATGCTTTAGTGTTGGAGGCTCCTTTGTTGGATGCTCTTATGTTGGATGCTCCTGTTGGATGCCCCTCTGTTGGATGCTCCTGTGTTGGATGCTACACTGCTGGATGCTCCTCTGTTGGATGCTCTTATGTTGGATGCTCCTGTTGGATGCCCCTCTGTTGGCTGCTCCTGTGTTGGATGCTCCTGTGTTGGATGTTCTTGTGTTGGATGCTCCTGTGTTGGATGCTACACTGCTGGATGCTCCTCTGTTGGATGCTCTTATGTTGGATGCTCCTGTGTTGGATGCCCCTCTGTTGGCTGGTCCTGTGTTGGATGCTACAGTGCTAGATTCTCCTGTGTTGGATGTTCTTGTGTTGGATGCTCTTGTGTTGGATGCTCTTATGTTGGCTGCTCCTGTGTTGGATGCTCCTGTGTTGGATGTTCTTGTGTTGGATGCTCCTGTTGGCTGCTCCTGTGTTGGCTGCTCCTGTGTTGGCTGCTCCTGTGTTGGATGCTCCTGTGTTGGATGTTCTTGTGTTGGATGCTCCTGTGTTGGATGCTACACTGCTGGATGCTCCTCTGTTGGATGCTCTTATGTTGGATGCTCCTGTGTTGGATGCCCCTCTGTTGGCTGCTCCTGTGTTGGATGCTACAGTGCTAGATTCTCCTGTGTTGGATGCTCTTGTGTTGGATGCTCTTATGTTGGCTGCTCCTGTGTTGGATGCTCCTGTGTTGGATGTTCTTGTGTTGGATGCTCCTGTTGGCTGCTCCTGTGTTGGCTGCTCCTGTGTTGGATGCTCGTGTGCCGGATGCTTTGGTCGGATGTAGCTTCGGTCGGATGTAGGACCTCAGGCCGGTCCGCAGCGCGCCTCTTTATTGCCGCCATTAAAGTTTACAGGAGCGCCATCTCTCAGCATCCATTCTGACAGCAGTTTGCAGAAGAAGCCAGGGAGACAGAACGTCCAGGCTGAGGAGACGCGTCTCCCTGTAATAGCCCAACTAAAATATAGACTTATGGAAAATGAAATGAGGCATGAATGACCATAAGCGTGAAGACAATTACACCCTTCGGAAATCGTATATTTGTGAATGTAATTTCTGGGGGGAGTGAGCTGGGACCCGGTGGGGTTACGGAATCTTCTCCCCGCTTGAACTCTCCTTGAACTTTCCAGGAGTGGATCCGACTATCTGCTCCTGCATCTGCTTATTTTAGCTGCAATTGGCTGCCTAATGTCACATTCATCCTGATCTATGGCTCCACTCACCTCTTTAATGGGTCAGTGTCAAAATCAGCACAATTACAGGAGCGAGGAGGACGAAGCAGCCCTGGCTGTCCTCCACTGCTGACTGAAGGATGTCTTTTTATCGGCTCTGTGAGTCGAGATCCGAAAGAAAAAAACACGTCCCTTCAACGGTAAAAGAGAATAGATGTGTCATCTGTATACATTAACAAGCAAGCTTTTTTTTTTCTTTTCTTGTATATATATGACATGTCGTTAACAAAAATAGGACGTTAACCTGAACCGACCACGCTGCTAGCTGCTAGCTGCTAGCTAGCCACGTTCAGACTGCCGCTCTGGGGTCGTGTGGCTCCTCAGCCCCGCTGTATTGGCTCCTTGAACCAGTCAGAAATATATATGACAAATAAACATTTTAGTTTAATGTACAAGAATACACTGACACCAAAGAAACATTTCATCCACTGAACTGAACATCGCGCTAACGTGTCAACCAAACCTAAAATAATGTTAAATAATCGTCTTCATCGTATTTCAATTCCTAAAGCTGGTCTCTATAGTCCCTGTTAAAAGCTCATAGAAATAATAATGATGATGATGATGATGATGATAATAATAATAATAATAATCCAACAAACTAAGTGACCTCAAATTCACTTAGAAATGACTGAGTTGTATGTGGCGCTATATAAATAAAGTTGAATTGAATTGAATTATAGTCTCTGTGGACTGGAGGGAGTTGTTGCTCCAATGGAGTGATGTGAGGAGAAGCTGCAGAGAGTGACAGTGCCCTGCTGAAGCCTCCTGGGGCCTCCTGAGACCTCATGAAGTCTCATGAAGCCTCATGAAGTCTCATGAAGCCTCATGAAGCCTCCTCCATCATGGCGTGGCTCTGCTCCCTCCCTGTGCTGTGACTGGGACAAGGATGAGTGGTGGCAAAGGACAAACTCATGAACACCCGTCGGGCTCCCAGAACCAGCGCACATTATTCTCCCCCCCCCCCCCCCCCCCCCCCCCCCCCCCGAAACAGAAGTGAAGAGTCGGTCGGAGCCAGCAGCCCGTCTCCGCCACGGCGTCGCTGGGAGAAGCAGAAACAGATGGCCACCCCCAGCAAGACATTAGCAGCGGAGAGCCGAAAACATCTTGACGCGTCTGCCACCACAGAGACTGTGGTCAGGAGGCTAATGGGAGGAGAGTAAAACAAAGCATTAAATGGTGAAAAGAGCAGGGATAAGAACAACGGCTGCCCCGAAAAATTACAAGGGAACCAAATGCTCCACGGTTTGTTCCTCCGGGCCGCCAGCGTCCCATTCAACAGGCCATCGTCTGTCCAACACGGCGGAGCAGCCGGGGCCACAGGGACCATCGCAGCACAGCTCCCCACTCCAGAGATCGCCGGCGCTCCAGTGACAACCAGCAGCCTGGGTGCTAAGGAAGTAGCATGTAGCATTAGCGAGCATGCTAAAAGCTGCAGAAGGAAACAGACCGTTGACCTCTTCAGTCTGACGAGAAACACCCTGGATATGAGCTTGTGAGCAACATTCCAGGTTCCTCGTTACAGTTTGAGTTAAAAAAGTCAAGATTTCCTGGGTTTTTTTTTTTCTTCACGCTTAAATGGACGTTGATGTTCATATACACTGAGCAAAGGTTTAAACACAACACAGTCATTTATGAGCTGAACTCAACGATCTAACACTTTTTCCACAAAATATCCATTTCTCTCAAATATTGTCTCAAAAATTTATATTAGAGTATTTCTCCTTTGATGAAACCATCCATCCACCTGACAGGCTGATGAGACGGCAGGGTTATTACACAGGCCGGCCACAATGATTACTAATAGATGCAAAGGAATGCAGTTAAAAAAGGCTAAAAACACTTAAACTCAAACTCCATAAAAATGACGACACCAGTAAAATAATGATAATATGATAATTCCTTAATTTGATACTAAAATGTCTACCATTGTGTGTTATAGTGATGAAATGTCATAAATGCAATCTAAGGTAGTTAAATTCACCAAAACTAACAAAACTTTATGAGCCGGGATTTTTTTCTTCTTCTTCTCTTCAGGTTCTACATGTTTAATGTTTAATGTTAAAAACGTCTATTTTAATCCACGAGGTTGCAGAACTGTCGGCAAGAACTATAAAATCCCCCCAGGAAATGTTGTGTGCCTCTTCCTTCATCTCCCCCATGAGGTGCCTCTCCCATCCACTTTGTATGGGACATTTTTTTCACCGTCTTTTGGGGATTTAATCAGAAACGTTTCGCCGAATAGTTAGAAAATGTCATAGCAACATATTCCTGAACATTCCGCGTCCATTCTGTGTCCGTGCCCCCAACGTGCCACGAATCATGCAGCAAATAAACAGCCTAAAAAATTATAAAATTTAATGGCCGCCGAGGATTGTGATCGTTGTGCCACTAAGCCAGGTACAAGAATAACGGACGCACGCACGCACGCACGCACGCACGCACGCACGCACACACGCACACAAGCACACACAGGAGACTGATACAGATGTTAAAATTTGCTCTATGAATGAGCAGCGGTGAGTCTGGGGTGAACAACGACTACCGGTGAGTCTCCCTCCGGACGCAGGAGGGGACAGAGCGGACGACGGAGCCCAAGGTGACATGTTTGGTGGTCCAGCTCAGCGGCTGTGAGCTGCAGACACTTCTGAACAGAGGGTCCGTCTATTCCTGGACATAATCTCCACACCTGCGCCTGGAGAGCGCGGCGCTGACATTTCAAACTTTATCACCTGTCACAAGAGAGAAAGTGGCTGGTCCTGAGAGCTGTGACCCCCCCCCCCCCCCCCCCCCCCCCGACACCCCCCCGACACCCCCCCCCCCACACACACACACACACACACACACGCTCTCAGCCTCGGTGTGTGAGGCTGCAGCAGGAGGACTTCCTGTGGGAGCGCTGCAGGCTTTCATCCACCCGACGTCTTCATCATCTACATCACCGTTTTACACACTCGCATCCAAATAATGACGTTTTATTTGAATCTGTCCTCAAAACAACCTCTCTGACCAAAAGAGTTGTTTGCACTTTATACCAACTTATTTAAAAAAAACTTTGCTGGATTAGGGTGAAAATGATCATAAATGTGTGGAAAGTTGCAGCATTTGACCTAAAGACTTTAACACCAAGTTCTATTTGAACACTTTACCTATTTAATCAGTTTAATTTGTTGTTCACAGTTTGTTTTGGTAATTAACTCTTATATCTGCTTCAATCGTCGTGGTTTCTGGCGTGAAAAGGAGAGATTGGAATCAATTTGAAAGATTATCTGCTGGATAACTTATTAAAAATCTCTTTGAAAAAAGAGAAAGTCGGTATAATCTGAAAGGAACAGACATCTTTAAAAAACCCAGATTCAGAACCAAACTCATGGAACGAACCATTTCAGTGAAAGGAATTAATATGTGGAACGGACTTAAGAAAGAAATTAAAGAGTCAAAAAACATAATGGTTTTTAAGAAACAAATCAAAAATATGATACTCAACAAATATGAGAATCCAGATGAAAGTTGATATTTTGTGTTTTGAAAAAATGAAAACTATATAAAATGTATTGTGTGTAATGTAGATAATATATGTATAAATAATGTATATGTGGAAACTGACGACAAAAATCGTATATTTGTATAAACTGTAGAGACTTAAAAGAAGTAGAAATATTTTATGCTCATGTAAGTTCTGATTGCAAATTGAATCATTTGTAAAACTGTAAAAGAAACAAAAGACTGAAAATGTATAAAGGGGTAGGAAACATAAGTTTTACTTCAACCTACTCCTTTTCGAATTGTATGTACAGTATATTACTTTCTTTTTATTTTATTTTTTTTAATTTTTTTTTGCATTGTACAAATTCGAAATAAAGACTACTACTACTACTACTACTACTAAAAATAAGATAAAAAGAGTAAAAATTTCATGGAGCCATTACAGAGGAGCTGTAGAGTCACTACAGAGGAGCTATGCCAGAGAAGTTTCTTTTCAACCTGTTAATAATCCAATCATATCAACATTGATGATAATCTCTAAAGTGAGTGACTTTACGTGATGACATTGTAAAGATGCTGAGGTGGACTGTGGAGTTTAAACAGGTGTGTCTTACTTTTTCCAAACAGGTTTTAAATTTGCACGTAGAAGGAAAACGTGAAAAGAAACAGAAACATGAGAAGTCAGTGTAAAACTGACGTCATCAACTGGCTCACTTTTACTGTACAATGGAGGTGTGATTCAGTTTGTTTCATGTAAACTTAACGAACTCGTCTGTGTGTGTGTGCGCGTGTGTGTGTGTGTGTGTGTGTGTGTGTGTGTGTGTGTGTGTGTGTGTGTGTGTGTAGAGTCTCCACAGGGCACGCCGATCAAGGTGACATGACTCTCCGGGGTCCACGGGGGGTGTCTGGACCGCAGAAGGCCATGAGTGTCACAGCAGCACAGCCGTGGACCGGATGATGTCACAGCACACACACACACACACACACACACACACACACACACACACACACACACACACACACACACACACACACACACACACACACACACACACACACACACACTGCTGTCACCTCCAGTGGAGAGTGGGAAAGGTTACGACTTTACGTCTACATGTGGAAGAGTTTCCTCAGACTTTACAGGTTCTCCTTCAATCGTATCGGAAAAAAACTAAAATGCTTTGTTTCTTCATCTTTTGGACATCTTCCGTATTAGTTAGAAACACCTCTGAGTTTAATTTAAGAAATATGTGTGTGTGATAAAAGGAGAGCGCTTCGGCCATTTTTAAAACTTGATCACAACCAGAACTCACAAACTGGTTGAGAGACGCACAGAACTCAACCCGGTGGAGCAGCGACGAGCTGCAGACGTTTCTTTGTCTGGTGGCGACCAGAGGAGTCACGAGATCGACGGAGCGGCACGCTGCTGGTCTCAGGAGGCCTCTGAGCCGTGGATAACACAGGTGTTTTGGATTTACTGGTTCCCCAGTTAGCTGGTGACCGGCTTCCTCCAGCGTCCCCTTTTCACAGCAGATGTTAAAAACCCGACCAACATCTGTAGCTGCCCTGGCGAACGCCGTACTGTTTGTTTGTCTTAGTTTAACATCAGCTGCTGCTAACGGCTGGGAGTCACCAGTTAACATGGGCACCAGTTAAACCAAAACACCAGACAGTGAAGCACATCTTGATAACAAAGCGTAATTCTAACAATCCGCGTCAGGAGGTACGGATTCTTTCGGGGGTGTTTATTTGTGTGATGGGGAATACTCTTATGACTCCGCCCACGCCGCAGTGGTACTATGTTGTGATGGAAAAACCAACGGCCCAGAACCGAGCCGAGGAGGTACTGGTGGAAAAGTGTCACCAAAGGACCAACAGCGGTAGAAACGTGCGTAAACCAGCCGTGACGTTGGTGTGAGGCGTCGCACATTTTCACGCTCGTTTCACTCTGGAGACACGGTGAAGAAGAATGTACGCTACGTTTTTTGTGCGAAGACGCTCTTTGTGCTTGAGGCCCATGTCGTCTCTTCTTCTACAACACATGGTGCTGGTCACTGAAGTACAGCAGGGATGTGTTTGATTACTCTCATGAAGCTAAAGCAGTTGGCGGTAAACAAAGAGGAAACCAGGATCACTGAAGAGTCACACAACATTAAACTGGACTTGTGACGGGGAGGGTTTGTGAGGAAACACAGCAGATCCAGGGGGATGGAGGTCGTCATCATACAACCAGTGAAAAGAAAACACAATAATCTCTAGATACACATTTCTAGAAAAGCCTTGACATCCACACTGTATTTACTCATTTATGGTTTTATTCTACTTCGTATAAAGTCCTGATTTTACACTATTCTATTCAGAATTCATCAAGACAAAGTTTCAATTAAATTAGATAGATTACCACACAGCATGAGTTACTTGAAAGTTAAGCAGAAAATAACTTATATTTCTGGATTTTTTTTACTGATGGAGACATTTTTTTGCATCATCCAGCAGCGTCTTATAAATCCTCGACCAGTGTGACTGAATGATGATGAATGAGCGAGCGAGCTTCTCCTGCAGTCTCACGAATGTGCCAGTTCAGCTCTGTGCTGTGTTTTGTCCTCCAATGAGCCTAAAGCGTCGGATCCACACCAAACAAACAGCAGTTAAAAGAAAATGCCTTCACAGTTAAATGCACATGTGGAACCTCTGGTGATCTGGGTTTGGCTCGGCTAAAAGGGAATTAATGTAAATATTTGAGGTTCCCCAAATAATCATTAATTGGAGAAAGGTAAAATCTTTAGTACTGAATGGGAATAGGGTGTGTGTGTGTGTGTGTGTGTGTGTGTGTGTGTGTGTGTGTGTGTGTGTGTGTGTGTGTGTGTGTGTGTGTGTGTGTGTGTGTGTGTGTGTGTGTGTGTGTGTGTCAGACTGACATCTGCCCACACAAACACCCTCCATGGCACACATCCCCCTTCTATCAGGAGGGGAAACTGTTGTGTGATTATGATGAACTGGTTAAACTGTAATTATGCGGCTGAGCGATGGGAGAAGAGACGACAGCAGTTTAGACGACAATTTGAGAGGCGTCTGCCGTGGCCGCTGCAGCTGGGGCCTGTTTTAATGCAGTAATTGATAGACTCTGCCAGTCACTAGTGGCTGCGGAATTAAAACTCAAATTATCTTCATTAGTAACTCCATCTAATTGCTGCATCAAATGTACATCAGCATTTTGGATTTTTTATTTTTTTTTTATATTATTATAAAATGACACTTGTGTTATTTAATTTCATCAGCTGCACTGACAGTGTGTGCTTCTTCCATGATTGGACGAGGAACTGTGTCACCAGGGAGCCAAACACCACACACACACACACACACACACACACACACACACACACACACACACACACACACACACACACACACACACACACACACACACACACACACACACACACACACACACACACACACACACATTGCAGCGACACACCAAAAACACGCTGTCAACACTCATTTTGGTATGAAACCACATGTGGCTCTACAGCTCCTCTGGAGTGACTCTACAGTCACTACAGTGACTCTATAGCTTCTCTATAGTGATTCTACAGTCACTACAGTGACTCTACAATCACTGTAATGGCTCTACAGCTCCTCTATAGTGACTTTACAATCACTGTAGTGACTCTACAGCTCCTCTATAGTGGTTCGACAGTCACTGCAGTGACTCTACAAGCACTGTAATGGCTCCACAGCTCCTCAATAGTGGTTCAACGGTCACTATAGTGACTCTATAATCACAGTAGTGACTCTACAGCTCCTCTGTAGTTATTCTACAGTCACTATAGTGACTTGACAATAACTGTAGTGACTCTACACTCTCTGTAGTGACTCTATATGACTCTACAGCTCCTCTGTTGTGACTCTATAGTTCCTCTGTTCTTAATCTTTGAAGCTTTCAGTTAATCATAATAAATCATCTTTAATAGATAAATATTTTTTGCAGTTCATTCAGTTTATTTGTTTAATCTTTTTTGGGCCATGAAAAGATGCTTTGTACCAGATTTAGCTGCGGCTAGTTTCCATCTGCAGGTAAAAAGAAGATGACAATATGCTAAAATAACTACAGTTACTACAGGAAAAAGCAGTTAATATGGCCAAGACAATAAAATAGCTTTTACTTTAACTGTTAGTAAGAAACTTTGTAAGTGCGACATAAGAAAAGTATTTTTTTGCATGTGTATGACTGTATTGTATCAATACAAGGTGATATTATCTTCATTGGAATGTTTTTGGTGGAAAGTGAGAGAAACTGTGAGGACAATCACATGAAACCAACGCAGACCGAGTTATCAGGAGACGAGAAGAAAACAGCAGACGTATTATTAGACCTGCTGTGAAAGTGAGAGAAGAAACTGTGGTGTCCAGAAGGTCCACACATTACACATCTCCGTGGAAACACACAGCGATACACAGCTGTGAAGGCCCACGGTCTGCCGCCATCTGCTTTTACAATCACTTACTTCTGTGGTCGTCACAACTTCTGTTTCACTTCTGAGTCATCAAAGTTTCTCAAGTTCAGCAAGAAACAATGGTGTGTGTGTGTGCGTGTGTGTGTGTGTGTGTGTGTGTGTGTGTGTGTGTGTGTGTGTGTGTGTGTGTGTCTGTGTCTGTGCATGCCTGTGTGTTTGTGTGTGCGTATCTTTGTGTATGTCTGTCTGTGTGTACATGTCTATGTGTGTGTGTGTGTGTGTGTGTGTGTGTGTGTGTGTGTGTGTGTGTGTCTGTGTCTGTGCATGCCTGTGTGTTTGTGTGTGCGTATCTTTGTGTATGTCTGTCTGTGTGTACATGTCTACGTGTGTGTGTGTGCGTTCATGTTGTCTTTCCTTTGATCTCTTCATGTCATGACTTTGATTTTTCTTATTCAAAAGTCAAAATAATTCAACCGGTTTTTTTTTCATTCAAAATTGAGGTGAACTTGAAAGTAAATCACCTTTTCTAAAATATTTATCAAATCAGTGTGAACTGAATGTTGATGTGTTGGAAATTACATCAACAAAAACGTGAGAATAAAAGATTTGTTGACAATTTGGACCTTTGTTCTTTGAGTCAGCCGAATGTTTAAAAGGATCCAAAGGAAACGACGAGCCGGGTCACCTTCAGGTTGAGCTTCGTTCTGTGTGGGTTTTTTTTTTTTTTTTTGTGCAACACAAAGAGAGTTGGCGGTGTGTGTTGTTCCCCCACTAAAATATGGGCCAATTAGAACATATTAATGATTGTTAAACGTGCATATGCTGAAGCTGAGAACGGGAAGGTTAATACGCAGGCAGCATCATGCGATCGCATTTATCAGTTTCTATTTATCTCTCCTTGGGAGGTGGCAGGTTTACAGTAAATACCTTCTGTCCCCCTAATTTCCTAATGATGGAGATAATGATGGAGAATGGTGCAGTCATTAGTAAGGACAGGCTCTGTGCATCACTCTGTCAGCCACGTCTCTCCCAGGCCCGCGATGAGAAGTGATGGGGCCCAGCTGTTCCCCACTTCCTCTCCAAACCAACTTTATCTGACTGATGGGGCGAGGGGGGGGGGGGATGGGCGAGGGAGGAGGGGGAGGGCCGGTACGTAAACGAGGAAACAAAAAGGACATAACAGGGACCCCCACAGGACAACTAACAAAACCGGAACCTCCAAAATAACAAATACACAACAACTGAAGTGAGATCAGCCTGTACAGCCTCTGTGATGTTTTCAGTGTTCACAGATTCGTCCTGTTATGAAGTGAAATGACAAATATAGTTTCCATTTGGTGGAACCAGAGGTCTGCAACCTGCAGCTCCAGGGCCACATGGGGCTTTTGCAGCAGAAGATTAAAAAGATAAAAAATTAAACGTGGTCCTAGGAATAGTAATCTTTACGCCTTGCCACTGGCTAAGCTAGTTAGCGCGTGGCTAATGGGTAGCCACAAACAACCGTGATATATAATCTTCAGATCTTCAGGCCTGGCCTGTCCTGGCCTGGTCTGGTCTGGTCTGGTCTGGTCTAGCCTGGTCTGGCCTGGTCTGGTCTGGTCTGGTCTGGTCTGGTCTGGTCTGGCCTGGCCTGGCCTGGCCTGGCCTGGCCTGGCCTGGCCTGGCCTGGCCTGGCCTGGCCTGGCCTGACCTGGCCTGGCCTGTGTACAACACATGTTAATAAAACTAAAACATTATGTAAAAATATCGATCTATTAGCAATTTAATAAAATCTACTTTGCAGCCACATAAAGACGCAGCAGCGAACAGAATAATCTAAAGCCTTGATTGAAAAGATCCGAGTGTTGGGGCCGACATTTAGTACTGAGTACACATAGTAACTAGATTACATCATAAAGGAAGTTCCAGAGAATCCAGTGGCAAGCAGTGAAGACTACAACTAAAATGACTTGCAGTACTTAGAAGGAACAGGTAAAAGTACTACGGGGGACACTTCATAATAATATGACATTTTGACATGTCGTAGTTTGTGACTGTCGGAGGAAGGTGACGTCCTCTTCACATCCGATTCAGTTCTTTTTCATATACTGGTGAGATCGCAGCTGCAATATCCACCTAACACCAAAAAGTATTACCCTTCCTCTGCATCTCCCCCATCGCTCACTCTGGCACTGGCTGTGGATCTGCAGTCCATACACATGAACCAGTGTTGGCCTTGCAGAACATGATACAATTAGAATGGATAGTCAAATATTCCTCTTTTCCAATAGATTAATTTGTGAGTGAGGCTTATTAGACAAGCCTCGCTTGGCAATGTGTGCTTCCAGTAAAAAGAATGCAGGCTTAAAGACTCCTTCCATTACGAGAATGAAAGTTAAATACTCCAATCACTGCAGAGCACTGCGACTAAACCGTCTAATTTGTCTTCCTTTCACTTGAGCAGTAAATTCTCCTGCTAATCGTCTCTGAAACATTCAGATGTGCACGTTAGATTAGAAGTGACGCCATGACCGACCGGTTCAACAGACAACGGCGTGGTGATTTCAACAGTCCTGATAATAACGTTCAAAAGAATGTACATAGTCCAACACGAAATGCTGCTGGCGATGAGGGCAGCACATCCACAACCCCCTCTACCAGTAGTATTTTACAAACAGGGTGAAGGAGTGACATGTATACATTTATACTTCTTCCCATAACGTTTTATGGCCCAATTTTTATCAATATAATAATAATAATAATAATAATAATAATAATCACATCATGTTCTATTTATGTTCTAAATAAATAAAATAAAAATTCATATGTGGATAAAACAAAAACGATATTCCAAGACAAAAAAGTCATAATTGTCAATACATTTAAAGAAAGTCATTATTGAGAATTTTTTGTTAAAAGAAATAAAACCCCACAACATATTCCTAATGAAATAAACAGGACAAAAAAGGTCACATTTCAGTGTAAAATTAAGAGAAATTACTCGAGGTAAATAAATGTGTTAGAAAAAGGACATACTGTAATTCTCAGACAGAATGTTTTTGAAAAAAAAAAATTCTAAGAATAATTTCAGAATTATTTCCTCATAATTATAATCTAAAGAAGTATCAGAATTGAATTGGAGACGATGAGTTTTCCTGTTGCTTCATAACAACGAGCCTGACGGAGAAACCAGCTGGAGGTGAAACGTGAGCGGATTGTTTAACTACCAGACACAAACAGGTTTTGCGGCGTGACGGCGGCAAAGTGAAAGACGCTGGAGGAGCGACTGCGGCTCGTCGCCGGGCGGCTGAAGCCTCAGACGCGGTGTGTCCTCTGGTTTGAAGCCTGTGCTGAGGCCCGAGCTGACAGATGATCTCCGACTGCTTCACACTGTGTTGTGACTGCAGAATGACAAATGAATCAAGTCTCTATTTTTACCTCTGGGTGGGGAACTTGTGTCACTCCCGACTACTGCACCCAAGAAAATCAAGCATGAAGTTTGGTTTTGGGCGATCTGACCACTGACACCGCCGAGCTGTCACTGTGATGCTCTTACCCTCCATCAACCCATCGCACCTGAGCGGCGGTGGGGCCGTGGCGGTGGCGGCGGCGGCGGCGGGCCCAGAGCGTGACTGACACCTCACCCGTCCTCTGAAAACACCTGGAGATCTCAGCCCCTCCAGCTCGTGTGAAAGAGGCCTCGGATGAAGGCTGCTGGCGCTCGCCGGGCTGCAGCTCAACTTGTCAGAGGGAGTAACAAGATGCTGAGTGACTTAGCACCTCTGGAAATGTCAGCCTGCCAGCGGAGAGGGGAGGGGGGCCGCACGGAGCCCACAGCGACCGGCTCAGCTGCTTCCTGTAAGGAGCAGAGCAAACCAGCAGCAGAGAGGAGGCCTGATCAGTCCACCCCCCCCCAAACATTTCTGCTCAAACGGAGCGTCGCTGCCCGAGCGCACAATGTGCAGCCGATACGGGTCTGATGGTGAGGCCGGCTTCCCAGACGTCCGCATCACTTCCTGTTCCCCACAAACGCAACGCGGCCGGTTGGTCAGACTCACACTGAGGTCTGCACCGCCGCCGGAGAGCTGGGAATGTGAGCGAATAAAGTCAAAACCAGAAAAACATCACCCTTTTCTGCTTTAAACATTTAAAGGTCGTAACGTCGACCCACCTAACTAAACTTCATGTTCTCAGTGATTTGTAGCTGAACCCGTGGTGGTCACTTTCAGATATTTCTTTAAAAAAAAAAAAAAAAAAAAAAAAATATATATATATATTTATATATATATATTTATATATATATATATATATATATATATATATATATATATATTTTTTTTTTTTTTTTTTTTTTTTTTTTTCTGCATCGAGCTTATATTTATTAATTTTTTTTAAACTTTTTATTAAAAAGAATTTCTGGGGAAAAAAAAACAAAAACTAAAAAAATGACAACATTCCCCTCTGGACATGTAAAATCAAAATCTGTATAAAGAACAAATATAAATACAGACACCATGTTTGATTATTTGAAGACACATTCTCTTTCTTTTGCATCATCCCATTTCAATTAATGTCCAAATATCACTTTTTTTTTTAAACAATGACTCAAGCCATAAAAAGCAGGTTGTAGGTTATAAACGTACATAGTATCGGTTATATTTACCCTATATATTATATATTTACTAACGAAGTTGGCCGCGAAGGTTTTCGTCTGTGTATTTATTTATTTATTTATTTGTTTGTATGTAAGTATTTCACCAACTATTCGCAAATATTACTCACCCGAATTGCATGTAATTTTCAGGGATGATTAGACATCATCCAAAGACCAATCGATTAGATTTTGGGACGTAATCGGCTGAACGTTTCCGAATAAATCCCCCCAAAAACTGGGAAAAAAAATATCCCATACAAAGCGGATGAGAGAGGCACCTCATGGAGGAGATCAGCGTCTGTTGTCATGGAGACGCTCCCTGCTCAGTGTTTCAGTGATGTAGCTACCTGACCTAGCAGGTTAGCATTGATATGAGCTAACCGCTATCATGCTAACTCGGTTCCGCAAACAAACGTGGCGTTTGCTCTCTACCGAGTGTAGCTCTAGTTCATGGCGTGATCAATAAAGCATTAAAATTTAGACACATTTTCATGCAGTAAATCTTGACATGTCGGTTGGATATATGGCACATAATGATTCAAATATGTTGTTCCAGTTACTTGAAGTGATTTTGGGTGAAATGCTCCTTCAGACAGTGGCAGAGGTTGAACTCTTCCGGCACGTCGGTGGGTGATGATGAAGGGCGATGATGAAGGGCTGGCCTGAGACAGCCCACACAGACAGACAGCGCGCAGACAAGCACGTTTTTCCTGTAGGCTCATGGGCGGATAATTCAACATATTTAGTGCTCCATATTTGTAGAAATGAAGCAGAAAGTCAGTTTACTGAAGCATCGGTGAATGGGGGGGACGCAGGAATGACGGCTCTCCCTCACTTTGAGCGAGGAGAGCGCCTCAGGAGCGTGATGATGCTCACAGTAAAATCTAATGGGCTGTTTACTCGCTGCCTGCTGAGATCCACAATGCTACACTGACTCTTGATTTATATTTTCTGATTCATAGAGGCGCATGCATCCTACTTTAATCAAGGTTCTCCCTATCACCCTCCCCCTCCAAACCCCCTCCATCTCACTGCCTGCCATTCTTTTTTTCCCCGCAATGCACATTAATAGCAAAAATATAATCAGTTTTATGACAGTTTATGTTTTTAGCACATGATGGGTGAATATAGCATTTTGAAAATGGCCCGTCCCCATCTTTAATCTCCAAATAGATCCGTTGGGATGGAAGGCAATATCAGCCGAGAGGACACCGTCTCAAGGGTGTGTGTCAATGAATAGCTCCAATCTCACACCTGCTATTTTTCATGTTTGTTAGCAAAACGCAATTTAAGGGAGGAACTGATAGGAAACAGGAGTATATGCACGAGGAGGCAGGAGCGCGTGGTTCGGTCGCCCACAAGTTGAGTGGGAATTAATGTTGAATCTATCTCCATCGGCACAGGAACACGGAGGGAAAGGGTGCACTTTGACAACTTTTTCTCCTGTGGAATTGCCCCCCCCTCCGGAAGAGAAAGTTTATAAAAACGATGGTCCAGACAGCAGATTAAGGCTGGGGATTTCCCTTGACCTTTCAGCCAAATGTCATGTTGTTTGAGGTGTACGATCATAATGGCAACTGATACTGTTGCTTTCTAATCATCGGCGCCGTGCTTATTTTTTTTTTTTGCCTCGCCAGTCTCTGTTGTTCATTAACCGCCTTTAAGAAGTGGAGGGCACGGGCTAATGACGAGAACAAGTGAGGTTGACATAATTCTACCGAGGCCCGACGCTTCCACACGATGCCCACAACTGTTGCGGAGCAGCTTTTCAAGGCGGCGGGCCGGTAATGAGGCCGACAGCCTTCTGAAGGTCCGCTTCAGTTATGCACATACATCGTCTGGGAGGAAGAGACAGAGAGAGAGAGAGAGAGAGAGAGAGAGAGAGAGAGAGAGAAGAAAGAAAGAAAAGAAAAAAAACACTCTCCGTGCTAATATAGCAGCCAATTCACAGTGACATTTGCCATTAGCTCCATGCTGAATTTGACCGGCGACAAAAGCGGAGGAAAAAAGCTCAAATCATTCCCAATTAGCGGAGGCATCAAACGGTGAAAATCCACGCAGGAGATTTTTACGGACGGAGCTCGGAGGAAAGGTCAGGCTGCTGAAGAAGGAGGCAAGCTCACGCGAATTATTGCGGCTAATGAGCACTTTTTGTGGGACCAAATTAGCGCTGGTACACAGGGAAAAACAATAAATACACAGAGAGAGAGAGCGCGTTCGTTTGGTGGCCGGGGCCCGAATTAATAATGTCACCTGAAACATGTCAAACCGAACGGTCACCGCTCTGATTTTAATGACATGGTTTCAGAGATGCATTAGGAAAACTAAAAAAAACCACGTATATTTAAAAAAAAAAAAAAAAAAAAAAGCATTAAAATAATGATATATCTATTATTTGACATCCTAAACGGGGGTGATCTGGTTCTATGTTAAGATTTAAATTTCACCAGGATGATGTTTGTGAGCTTTGACTGTTTTCTTCAATGTTGAGAAATGAACTGTGTTTTTACATTTTAGAGCAGCGAAGGGAAATTATTATTACGTTTGCCACTGAAAGTCGGGTTTATGAGGTTGTGTATTTATTCATTTTCGGAAAAAACTAATAACCCAAATTGAAGGGATGATTTGTCATTTTGGAATCAAACAGATCCTGCGGAGGTAAGATATCCACTCCACTGTCGACGCGCCGGAGCTCCGCCGGTGCCTGCTAACTCCGCCCCCCTTCTACACTCTCAGCCAATCACAGGCCGCATTTAACACGAGTAACACAAAAGAATGGGAGGCAACAGAAAATCATTTAACGTTAACATTACACCAACATGAAGCATTTTGAACGACGGCGACAAATGGTGGCGGCTCAAATAAACTTGTAATCCGTTGGTTTCCATGGCGACAAATGTGGCGTTGTTGAAGGTACGCACTCTACCGAGTTCTAGTGACTTTACTGTTTTTATACCGAATCAGAGGAGGAGTCATTTTAACCACGTTTTAACCTCTTTTATGATGTAAATGTTCTAATAATACGACCTACCATGGAGGAATGACTCTTTGATTGGACTCCAGGTAGTGAAGGTCAAATTTAACTCTGGTGGCGCCCGAGATGATTGACGCTCTATAGATCAGTCATCATTGAAAAATGGGCACGTTGTGTTCGACAATATTTCAGGAACTACTCTGTTTTACATGTGTGAATTTTTAGACTCAACCTTTTAAAAAAAAAACACAGAAATAATTGGTATTTCTGTGTGATAAAAGTCAGAAAGTCTAAATAACATCGTCTCCGTCCTTTCTCCATCGCCTCACCTTGGACTGAGTATTTGTTGATATGTTGTGATGGATTCTCTCAACCTCTTTCTTTCTGAAGCCGTGTGTGTGTGTGTGTGTGTGTGTGTGTGTGTGTGTGTGTGTGTGTGTGTGTGTGTGTGTGTGTGTGTGTGTGTGTGTGTGTGTGTGTGTGTGTGTGTGTGTGTGTGTGTGTGTGTGTGGAGGGACGTAACAGAGATTGGCTGTGACAGCACCAAAATGAGGCTAACAAATATCCTAATGAGGAAATGTCAGCCATGTTTCCGGGTTCATATTCTGCCAGAGCGCCAGTCTGCAGAGGAGAGACGCCAAGCTGCTGCTGAGTCCTGCATCCAGCACGCTCTCTACTTATAGTCCAGCAGTTCAGCACAAATATTCACTCACATGACGCTGAGAGGCCGTCCACATATAAAGAAGCTTCAACTTACTTCATGCAGGATCAACTTTCTCTTTGTTTGGTAAATCAGGAGGTATTTAAAGGAGTCATATTATTCAGCTTTTCCTCTTGGTCTCGTTGGTCCAGAAACCTTAAATTCAAAGTTTATTTCTTCTCCTCCATTTGAATATTGGATCATAGGAGCTGCATTTAGAATCTGCTGTGTCTGTGAACATTCTCCCCCCCCACCCCCAAGTGAACCGAGTCCCAGACTATCCAATGTGAAACGCCACTTAAAATATAACAACAAATTATCTTAGAATACATTGGAAAATCACATTTTCATATAAATTCAAATTCCAATAAATTTTTTTGTTTTATTACTGATATCTGAGGTATTTACAGATTAGATCAATAAAACTCTAAATAATCAATTTCATACGGCCATTTTTAAAAGTATTTTAATCTATTTAAAGTGATGAAATCTGTTTATTCTTTTAGTCTGTGCTGTGAATGCCTTGACTTTATTATTTATCACTGTGGGGATTTTCATTTCTGTGAGTTTTTTTTCTGAAGTCCCGTCTCGTCTAAGACAATCTAAAAGTAAAAACATTCATGTATTAATTTTCTAATCCGTTCAGGTTGTGAAAATCCAGGTCAAACTATGAGATTGAATTGTTGGTAGATGGGAAACACTGATCAGAAAACAACATTTTGTTTGAACCGATTACAAAGTGCAGAACTTTTAATCTGATTAGGAGGGAAAATCAAACCTGAAAAATAAAGCCATTAATGGTTGAAAGTGTCCTGTAAATATATTAATATCTATAATATGTCCATGTGTGCTGGTCTGACGTTTTCAGGCTCCTGGATGTTATTGAGCTCGATTCAATGCGATGAATGTGGTGCAGTGGGTGTTGCTGTGGCTGCTGGGGGCTGGCGGGGCAGTTACAGCCTCTGACGGTAGATGAGGTTGGTTCATGGTGTTTAACTGGGGGGGGGGGGGGGGGTGGGAGGTTGGCATATGGTCACATGAGAGGCACTTTCACGAGTTGGAGAGCCAAAGCTCTGCCTTATGTGTGATATAGACTGTGGCAGAGAGACATGGACGACACGTTTCTCAAGCGTCTAGGTTGTGTGTATGGTGGGGTGGTGGGGTGGGGGTGGGGGGGTGTAGGGTGGGTGGGTGGGTGGGGGGGTGTAGGACGTCTGATGATGGCCTGAATTGAAAAGAGCCACCTTTTGATTTTGGACAGGCCTAGTTCCTGGCAGGCTGGGCGGCCATAAGGCGGGGTGGGGCCTGAGGATAATGGCAGCAGAAGGGAGAGGAGGCCGACAGCTGGCGAATTCTGCCCCAATATGTTTCCATGAAAGAGGCGAGGAAATTTCAGAAGATGCGTTGCCCAAATGGCATGCTCGGCGGCAAAAGGGAAGATTAAAAATAAAATTGGTTAACATCTTGCCCGTTTCACCCCACGATGCACATTTTAGCGCAGGAATGGCGGCAGGGCGACTCGGGGGGGGGGGGGGGGGGGGGGTTACGCAATGGCGATTCATATCATAACAACAACCACACACAAAAAAAAAAAAAGAGGGAAAAATTCGCTGGCAGTTAATTAGAAGAAGTCATGTGTCACCTCCTGAAGCTCGTTCGGCTCACACAGATGTGGCCTGGAGTGTTTTCAGCCCGGCACTCCCTCCATCCTGCACGCATGTCCTGTTTCCACATTAATAGCATATTGTGAATCATCTAAAATGCAAATGACTCCTCTTTTTCCTTCTTCTTTCTTTCTTTCTCTTTTTTTTTTTTTTCCACCTCCAATCACCGAGCCTCTAATGAGGTGTAAAATATGTGCATTAATGACAGAAAAGTTATTTAGATCTGGGGGAGAGTTAATTGGTTTTAATCACGGCCTACATCCATCTGGTTACGAGAGACAACAAACTACTTCATCATGATTCCTCATTAGACATATTGTAATTTGCGGCGACTGCAGGGAGAGCCTTGCTCACCGAGCGCTGCTCAGCTGAACGTCTCCGGTAGGGACGCGACTATGAAGCGAACTGCCGGAATCAGGCTGCCGCTCGCCATGAAGAAGAGCAAAGGAATCCATTGGTCACATAATGTATGTGTTCTTTGGATTAACCTTAGTTGGGGTCAGCGATGGGGTTCTTCTAGGACTAATTCACATGCAGAGGGAGAGAGAGAGAGAGAGAGAGAGAGAGAGAGAGAGAGAGCCTTCACCACCATGCGGTCCGACATCGACTGTTTAATGACTTCATTAACGTGCCGCTGAGCTGTAAAGCGAGGTCCTCTCTACCTGAGATGTGAGATATTCCGGTACGTTCTGAGCCTCATGAAGTTTGGGTCTGTCGGGTATGTAGGAGGACGCCATGGAGGACCGGACTTCATGATGCCACTAAGACCCCAAAGAGGGAAGGAAGATGGACGGACAAGTAACCCTTTAACGGGCAAGTTACAGTATTTCTGAGCGTCGTCGTTACTTCATGCGTTTTCCAAACCAACAGCGACGAAGTTTGTGGAAATCAGAGAAGGTATGAAAGAAATGGGTTTTGACGCATTCAAACAGCTGCTGGTTAGGGGGCGCTGTCGCTCCAAACAAACACTGACCAGAGAGGAAGTAAAGAAGAAACACGGCTCATTGATTGGACCGGACCGAAAGCAGAAGTCCCGCCGCTTTAGCCCGTGGTGGCTAGGCTAATTCGCTCCTGGCTAAAGGGTCGAACACAAACAACCGCGATACAGAGTCTTCAGACCAGATATCAATATCTACGTCTTCCTCACTGCTCCACGTCTGCCCGCGACATATTTTCCGACTTTTTGTTTCACGCGGTTCGCTTTGTTTGTTTACTACCCAGAATGCATTGCACACTACGTCACGTCCTCTCCCCCCCACCAGCTAGAAAGACCGTTTTTTAGATTCGGTTCAGAGTTCCTGGTCTTGTTCATGTCGGCCAAACCAAACGTATTTTTTCCCTGAAGAGAACTTTGGTCCGGGTCAAACAGGGGAATGTGAACACGCCCTTATAGATCAACGTAAACACTGAAGACCATCGATTTGGTGAATCACCTAATTGTCTCAGAATGGATCACATCCAGTCCTCCAAAGGGTCCAAATGAATCCACCACAGGGTTGGACCTTTGTCCTTGGATTGAATCCTTTGGATGACTGGATTAAGCTAAAATAATTTATTAATCCCACATTGACAATCCTGCTTCTAGGGCCACATTACGGCGATCAGGGACCCTCATTGGTGACCTGTCTGCCTCGCTATGTAGTGTTACTATCCATGAAGGCTGCAGAGGTTTGGGACATTTCAGTATTGATTATATTTGAAATGGCATTGTTTTGAAACTATGTGTTTTTATAAAACAAGAAAACAAACAAAACTATTTTTTTTTATAAATTAAATTGAATATGCATATACAGATAAAAATATAACAAAATAAACAAACAAGTCCTTATGTACTGTCTTTGAAAAAGGATTTTGAAAAACTATATGCTTTTCAAAAAATACATTACTATTCAGTCTATTACAAATATGTTGTACATTTAGATACATATGAACATTACAAATGTACTTTACTTATTATTTCTCTAAAAAAGAAGCATTTATTTTTGTTTCCATATATATATATATATATATGTACATATTCACATTATAGACCAAAGTCTGAACTGCATGTGGGACCTGAATAAAATAAGTTTAATATTTCTTCCTCACAGTCACATGTAAATCGAACAATTCTTGATTGAAGCTGTTAAAGGATTTGTGTTTCTTTCTTTTTTTTTTCTATTGAAAATACAGAAATGTCATGCAATTATATATACGGTAGGATTTATGGTTCTCATGTGGACAGATTATTTGCTGTGAACATCTAAAATCTGAGTGTGTATGTATAAGTAATGAAATCTGTCAAATATCTTTAAAATGGTTGTTATAGAAATGACTGAACTGCCTACTTCATAAGGTCAAAAACACCCCAAAACATATATATATATTTTTTTTAATCCCCCCAAATGTAAACATATATAATGAAATAATAAAAGGAATTGGCTAAATAGTTTTTAGGTTGCAGGTTTAGTATGAACATTTATATGCCAAATAAATAAATAAATAAATAAATAAATAAACACATAAATAAATAAATAAATAAATAAATAAATAAATAAATAAATAAATAAATAAATAAATAAATAAATAAATAAATAAATAAATAAATAAATAAAGTGAAGATATATGAAGATATAATTGTCCATGTTGTTCTCCTCGGTGAAGTGGAGACATTAATGACGTCTCAGGGGAGCGTAGATTCAGACTCATTGAGTTGTGAGGACGGGTCTCTGCGATCTGCTGTCAGTCTCCATCCGCTCAGCCTGAAGATGCTCTCACCATCTGTTGGCAGTGTGACCATGTCCAAAGGACCATGTTTCTGAGGATCCTAACAGGCCAAGAACTGAAATGTGTGAACTGCAGTCCTGCTAATCTGAAGTGTTGATAAAAGGCTTGAACACACACTATGTGTGACTTGCACCACAAAAAACCAGGACTTCGCTGGGGAGCGTGCCAGTTTTCAGACAGACTCAATATGCACTTGAGACTCCAGGACCTCACAATGATCCCAGTTCTTCAAGTTTCCTTCAAATCGCACCATGTTTTCCTGTGGACGGGCCCCGCTTGTCAGCTTTCAAACCTTCGAGGAATCACGACATGCTGGATGTTTCAAAAAAGTTTCTAAAGTGAAGGATGAAACCGTCCACTCTGGGTTTATTCATGTGTCTCATTAAATATCAGCATTTGGCTGAGAGGCTCATTTATAGATCCCTGAGACTCACATTGTCACTTCCCAGAGTCCATCTTCATTCCCCACTGAGGGCCTCTAATGGGCTGCGATCAGATGTGTCAGCGAAACCGAGGCTGTCCTTGAGTTTGTGGATTCACCAGCAGCCAAAACCTGGATAGAAAGTTCACAAAAGATCCACCAGTGATCACGGCTTCCTGTTCACAAACTAGATCACATTATATTATTGTTGTTATTATTATTATGTTCCTACCTCTTTTGAAACATGCTAATTAGATATAGTATGTATGTATGTATGTATGTATGTATGTATGTATGTATGTATGTATGTATGTATGTATGTATGTATGAATGTATGCATGTATGTATTGACGGTATGTATGTATGTATGTATGTATGTATGTATGTATGTATGTATGTATGTATGTATGTATGTATGTATGTATGTATGTATGTATGTATGTATGTATGTATGTATGTATGCAAAGCTTACTTTTATTTAAGGGTCTAGGCTGACCTCACTTCCACCTTATTTCTTTATGCTATTCATGAAATAAATACTATATATATATATATATATATATATATATATATATATATATATATATATATATAGTATTTTTAGTATATATAGTATAGTATTTTTTTCATGAATTTACGGATTTTTCGTGTGTGATTTAGTTCAATTTTAATAGAAAAACAACATTTTAATAAACTTTTTTAATCATGAGTTCAGGTCTGAAGAATAAAACTAATAATCAGAGAATGAAGTATTGCAGCAGATATAATGGAGGCCTTCATTATGTCTGTCTGTGGTCCCAGACTTTGAGTCTGATTAGAAAACATACATGTTAATTACAGACATCAGTAGAGTTACAGGCCTGTGGAAAAGCACAAACATTGTGCAATTTACTGATTTGCTGGATGCTGTAAAGCAGCAGCATGCTGATAGAAATTACTGTGGTTATAATTAAGAAGACCTCAGCATATTCTGCTAAATTAAGGCGTGGGATAAACTCCATATTTACACTTTGCTGATTAATTCTCCTCACGCCCTCGTGTGTGGTGTCGGAAGTATATTTCTCGACATTTTCTTCCTCTTTTCTCTGCTCCTTCATGATTCAGACTTTTAAACATAGTTGGAGTCTCTCCAGTTTCTAAAGTACCTGCGGGTTACAATGCGGGAAATAAAGAGCGGACACAAGCAGTATCATACTCAGTTCCAACCACACACAGAGAAAAGGTCATGACATTTGAAAAAAGCTTTAAACAAACAAATATGAGTTGAAAAAGTTTTATTGTGTTAAATAACCACATGTATGGTCACTGTCTTTAAAGAGCGATCAGTTGATTACAGTTTCACCGTATGGTAAAACTACAGGATGAGACGATAATATTTTATCACATTTAGAGACTTTACTTTAAAGGGCTTATATTATCTATCTTTTCTACATTTCCGCATTGTCTCGTTAGTCCAATAACATTGTATTTTAAGTTTATTGCTTCTCCTTGGTTTTCCCCCATTTGAATATTGGATCATAGGAGCTGCATTCAGAATCTGCTGTGTCTGTGTGAGCTGGACTGGCTCCGCCCACACATGCCCATCTTAGGAAGAGGAGGAAGTACTTCCTCTCGTGGTGCCCATGTGCCAGAGCAGAGCTGCTCAATTGTGGGAGGAGTCAAAGGGAGGGCCTACCTTGATTGTGATTGGCTAAACCCCCGATGACACTATATAGGGTTTGATTTCTGATTGGCTGGTTGGAGCAACACACTTTTTAAAACCTGAAACAAGCCAGGGAGAGAGAGGACAGACTGTCTTCGCTTCTGAGGCGTCATTCCGGGTATGAGGACGATTAGTACTGCTGGAGAACCTTTAGAAAGTGAATTTTGCATAATATGAGCCCTTTAACAGTAAATTGTCTCGTTTAGAGACTGACTCTGAAAAGTCACAGACGTTAAAACTACTGAAATATTCTTTAACACCACAGGAGGATGAAATCTCCCACAAATGGTTCATCGTCCTATTTCCTTAAAAGTCATATACTATATTATAGACAGTGGCGTAGTGGTTAGCACTCTCCTCCCATAGTGAGAATGTTAGGTTGAGTCCACTCCGTACTCTGAGCTGTTGTAGTTTTTTTTTTTTTTCTGGATTTTATTTCCTACAACATCAGAAAAGAGGTTAAAACTGGAAAGGTAATTTAAAAATAGATAATGGATGATTTGTCACAAAAAGTCATTCAACATTTACTTTTGGGGCAGTAACACGTTACAATAATTCACTAAACAACTCCTTAAATGTAAAGAAAAGTAGACGCTAATATTTATATAGAATTTATATATATCTTATATTAATCAAAAAACTGTTTGTATTTGATTTTATCACAATTCTTCATACACTGATACGTGTTGACCCAAATGTAAAGTGTACTTCTGTTTTCACCCACGCTGATTTTACGCGATGCTGATGTGATATTTTCAGCGGCAGTGTCTGGGCGTCTGCACGCAGCTGAGGGCCTCGGCTCCGCTTGTGGAAATGTGCCCTTGCACAAGTGCTGTATCCTGGGATTGCATGTGTTGAAAAGGTTGAAGCCGGGGGACTGGGGCTAATTCACTGCGGCTGTGGAACCGCGGTGGATTTTTTACATCTGGCTGGCCTCATTGCTATGCACAGAGCCCCCGAGCCACGTTTCACTGCCTCCACCGCGGGGTAGAGCACATTGGCTCCGGTAGCACCCTGACAGATTACTGCCCCAAACCGCCAGCGAGACGCCTGCCAGCAGCAGCTGTCCTTCAGCATTGGAAATGTTAAGTCCCCCTCTGACAGAGAGTGGAGCGGATCGAGTGTTAGCAATGCCTCGCCCCGCAGTGGATGCTAACATCTTGTAACTTTCGGCGCTCCCAACCACTCCTGATGGACACTCCAACGGCTTTCGAGCTCACGAGTAAAACCACAGCAACGCGAGCCGCCATGAATTAATCCATAAATGTGCACTCGTTACGCTTCGAGCTTGTGGATATTTTTTTGACTCGTGTTTGTTAAACTAAGACGACAAAGAGAGACAGTATTTTAACCAGAAATAGAGAATTGCTTGATGTGAGAATATGATTGTATGTAAGGAATCCGTAGCATATCTCTGCTCCATCGTGACAGGATGTAACTGGCCCCGCCCACTTTCTGTCCAATAAGGAAAACCTCCGGTAGAAAGCACTCCAACGACCCGTCTGGGTTCAGACTGGTTTCAGTCGCAGCCTTAAAAAGAGGAACGGTGTCTGCTGGATCCTTCAGCAAACACTGTCTGAAGCTGGTTAACCGTTACCACGGCAACGCCCGCAGCTCGTCCCTCAATAACTGTGTGAAACAACAAAACAATCAATATATCTGTTGTCTCCACTTTGAATGATTTGGATGTGTGTGTTGGAGGAGGACAGATTTCAGACCGGATCCACCTCTCGATCTGGATCTGGATCTGGATCTGGATCTGGTGGTGTTGTGCACCCTGCTGTGCGTCATTGTTTCGCTTGTTTTCCAGCCTCTGTGAATGCGCGCCGGGTGAAATTATCCAAAAAAGCAGCGAAGCTCTTGAACCTGAGAGGTGCGATTTCCGTCTGCCATGCAAATGAGGCCAGTGCAGATAAAAGCAAACAAACGGGTTAATTGATACCCGGCGTCGGTGGAGGGCTGCTGGGGTGGCCACGCTGGGCGTGGGCCCCGCGGCTCTGCGGGGGTCTGGAGTGCACGCTCAACTCTCAACAGCCTAATGGCCACCAATCGGCGAGCCGTGGAGAGGCCGCCGCGCCGTTCGAGCACCACATATCCAGGCTGACCTGTGTGACCTCTGCTGACCTCTGCGTATAAGTTCAACAGCTTCTCTGCAAAAAGAAAAAAAAAGAAAAAGCCCTCAACGGACGCTAATTAGAGCAACACGGGCAGCGAGTCCCACAAGTGTATCACACAGCGTGAGTGTATACTGAACCTTGTCATGTAGGTCACTCTGGAGCTTTTAGCGGAGCCATGCATATTAATGATCCTCGGCGGTGGCAGGCGTGGCGGCGCCAGTGCTCGTGGGGAGATTCTGTGTACCGAATGCGCGGCTCTTTTTCTCAAACATATGCATTGCAAATTGACGTTACGCTGGGTTACAGCTCCCACACATCCTGTGGCACTTTTTAGGCTTCGTAGGAAAAGATCGTGGGGGAGCGGATGAACGATGAGCAGCAGACATTATTCTCAGCAACGTAACGACATTTAACTCGTTGATTTCTTCGTTTTTAGAACATAATGAACAAATGAAAAAAAAATGTAAACAAAAAAAAATTATAATTTACAGATCACATAAGTTATTATAGAGTTATCGACAGTGGCCCAGAAGTGGCATTTTGTTGTTGTGTTGCAGTATTTTGTTGTTGTGTTGTGGTTTTGCTGTTCTGTTGTTGCTTTTTGTTGTTGCGTTGTGGCTTTTTGTTGTTTTGTTACAGCTTTTTGTTGTTGTGTTGTGGCTTTATGTTGTTTCTTTTTGTTGTTGTGTTGCAGCTTTTTGTTGTCGTATTGTTGCTTTTCGTTGTTGCTTTTTGTTGTTGTCTTTTGTTGTGTTGTGGCTTTTCGTTTTTGCTTTTTGTTGTTGTGTTGATGCTTTTCGTTGTTGCGTTGTGACTTTTTGTTGATGCTTTTTATTGTTGTGTTGATGCTTTTTGTTGTTGCTTTTTGTTGTTGCGTTGATGCTTTTCGTTGTGTTTTGGCTTTTTGTTGTTGTGTTGATGCTTTTTGTTGCTTTTTGTTGTTGTGTTGTTGCTTTTTGTTGTTGTGTTTTGGCTTTTTGTTGTTGCTTTTTGTTGTTGTGTTTTGGCTTTTTGTTGTTGTGTTGTTGCTTTTTGTTGTTGTGTTTTGGCTTTTTGTTGTTGTGTTGTTGCTTTTTGTTGTTGTGTTTTGGCTTTTTGTTGTTGTGTTGATGCTTTTTGTTGTTGTGTTTTGGCTTTTTGTTGTCGTATTGTTGCTTTTTGTTGTTGTGTTTTGGCTTTTTGTTGTCGTGTTTTGCTGTTGGCCCTTCTGGGCCACCCTAGGCTTCACCTTAACATGCAGCTACTGACGTATTTGTTAAATGACACAGATTTTTTAGAAATCTTTACTTTTAAATATCACGCTTGCTTCAGTAAACAGAGATAATAGTCTGTTTACTGGATGTTTATTTTGGTGTGTGAATGAATGAAAGCTTGATAACGGTTGAGTTCAGTGTGATGAAGTGGAGCTTGACTGAGTGATGAAGACCGTAGAACCACAGGACCTCGGCTCATGTTGGCGTTCACCTCTAATGAAGCTCTGCTGGTGAATTAGAGTCAATCAGTGGCGTTTCCACATTAAACACTTGGTGGGACAAGGATTGATTTCAGGTCTAGCGACACCACTGAATTCCAAAGTAAAGTGGGTGCACAACCTTTTAGCATTATAAAAACCATATAGGCGCTGATCCCGTAAAAATGTTGAGTCTTGGAGATAGCCGATCAAAAAAAGTAAAAGGTCAACAACAGGAATCAACCAGGTGAAGTAAGAGTTTCAAACTGGTAAACAATCGACCGAATTGATTTTGATTCTTAACCGTTTGTTAGCTTTAGCTGCTAACAAGCTGCCGTTTGTTCGACTCGCTCCGGTTCAGTGAAGCTCCGCCTCAATCAGCACCAGCCAATCAGCTCTGAGCGTCTAAGTGACGTAGTTAGTGGGGCGTCGGGCTTCAAGACCCACGAGGCGTCAAAGTCACCTGATCTGAATGAACGGAGCCACAGCCTGAGCATGAACACTTTCACTTTACACAGTGATCACGTGGTTATATAAGAGGAAGTTTTATTCACACATTGTAGATATTCTTACAGAATTAATAGCATACTTTGGATGCAGTCCTTTCGGATGACACCAGGTGGCGCTCAGCTCCACCTGCCCCTAATGACCAGTCGCCCCTGGAGTCAAAACCTGCTGTCAGGTCGGTAGAATTCTATAAAATCAGAAAAGACATAAACGTCAGTTTAATGTCTGTAGCAGGGAGCGGCGTCTGTTCACGAGTTCAGTTCTTGCACAAATTCCAAATGTGCATAATGAAGCCCTTAAGAGAAAATAAAACCTGGTGAATTTGGATGCCGAGGCTTTAATCAATAGGAGGGGTGTGTGTGTGTGTGTGTGTGTGTGTGTGTGTGTGTGTGTGTGTGTGTGTGTGTGTGTGTGTGTGTGTGTGTGTGTGTGTGTGTGTGTGTGTGTGTGTGTGTGTGTGTGTGTGTGTGTGTGTGTGAAATGTGCCATGACAGTGCATCCATCACTGTTCATCAGGTACGATGCGAGTGCCAGTGGAAGTCCACGGCGTCTTGTTACGAGCCTGAACTGCCCCGCACTTCAGCGGCATGCATGTGGCGCCGATCTTCAGCTGAGCCTCACAAATCGTCTGCCGCCGCGTCAGTCAAGCCTTGTTTACAGATATCCAACATCCTCTCCTCCTCGCCTGGCTGCCTCGCCGCGAAGTCGGTCGGGGGATGTGTGATGTACATCATCGGTAATCAGATAAGTTGGGTAGCATCCTCCTGCTTTCCCTCCAAAACAACATGTCCACTGAACTGAAAGCCAGAGTGCAACTGTCACATTAGCAGCCAGAGAGTACTCACTCCATTGCATGTCTGGTAAACAAACCCCGAAAGATGTTTTTGCATGACAGACAAACTGACGGCTCTTTCAGGCGGTTCCAGAGCGTCGCCCCCTTTCTCTCTGTTGTCACTTGAAACTCTTTAGCTAATTAAAATGGCAGAGCCGGGGCGCATGTTTGAATATGCATGACAGAATGTCGCGTTTGTGGGGGGAAAGAAAAGAGGGACTGAAAGGGATAATTATGCGGTCATCACGGGGCAGTTTCTACCTTCACATGCGACAGCAGGCCGCGCGCAGTGGTACAACCTTTCAAGTGCGGCGCTTCAATGTGACGTTTCATATTCGCCTTCTTTCAAAGATCACGGTGAAACCTGCTCCCTGTTAGCTTTCTGGTTTTTATAATGAGCCTCATTAGATTTCCTCCTCCTGTTGATCACTTCTACCATTTTTCCTCCTGTGTGGCTGAAATCAGAGACTTCACTGATTCACGCTTCACATTTGATGAGTTTTGCTCTGAGCGCTCTGGAAAACTTGGACAATTATTTTAGAATCCCCGGGGCCAATTATGCAATGTGATTTATTGAAGTGTTGAATGTTTGTTGCTTGTAATGTTTGGCTGGTATGTCATGAGGCGGAAACAAGTCGTGTTTATGACACTAAACTCTTTCACTCATTAATATTCAGATTTTTTACTTTATTTGAACACAGCGGCTATTTTCAAAAATACATTATTTTTTTTTTTTAAATCTCTCCAGTTAAAAAGGCAAATTAGGTAATAGACCAAAGCAGAAAAATGTCAACAACATCAATTATACAATTGAAGAATATGTTTAGGAAACAAAATATAACAGTTAAAATATTTGAAAAAAAATATTGTATATATATATATATAATATGTGTGTATGTGTATGTATGTATGTATGTATGTATGTATGTATGTATGTATGTATGTATGTATGTATATACATACATACACACACATACATACATTCACACATATATATTTAAAAAGAAAAAATATATATATAGATATATAGAGCTATAGATATAGATATATATATACATACACATACATACACACACACACATATATATTTAAAAAGAAAAAAATATATATATAGATATATAGAGCTATAGATATATATATATATATAGATATAAATATAGATATATATAAAACCAACTTTCTGAATACAGTACTTTCATTCATTTCTTCATTTAACTTAACAGTTCAAGCATGTTTTGCGGCTCAATATTAATTTTATTAAGTGTAAATGAGGCCCTCTAGATTGTGGTCAAACTCATGAGGATTATTTCTAGTTGCTGACAAGGTAATTGTTTTATCTGCCCTCCACACTCAAAACAGTGCTGGACCTGTTTCTCCTGAGAGGATAAAAGAGAAGCAGTGTTATGCAGAGTAATCAGAGTATTTACTCTTGCCACTTTGCAGGCCATTCTGGATCCGAGCTGGAACAACAAAAAGCCGCCTTCTCTCTTTCCGAGGTATGGAGAAAAAAAAAAAAATTCCAGTCACACTCGGCGCCGCTCGCCAAAAACACTGCTCATCCAAAGTCATTTGCGGCAAACTCCATTATGATCATCACTTGTGGTGATGAATTCCCTCTGATGGTGGCGGGCCCGCAGCAGCCTCCACTCATAATGACATTCTGCTCTTATTGGCAGTCACTCCCCGTCAGATGGCTGCTTCCCAACAGCCAGCGTGTTAGACAGAGCACACACACACACACACACACACACACACACACACACACACACACACACACACACACACACACACACACACACACACACACACACACACACACACACACACACACACACACACACACACACACACACACACACACACAAACACAGAGTGTTCAGGTCCAGTGTTTTTTTTCTCTGTCCTGTTCGGCAGCGAGGACAAGCAATATTGTTAATTGAGAGTCTTTCAGTGTCAGAACAGGTTTTGCTCTTGCAACAGGAAGTGATATGGAATCTCCTCCAACTGAGCAGTACTTTTCAGATAGAAGCATCCACTCATTATCCAACAAACAAATAGGAAAATAAGCAAAATAACCATTATTTTGGTCGAGTATTCTGGTCTAGTATTCTGGTCCAGTATTCTGGTCTAGTATTGTGGTCCAGTATTCTGGTCTTGTATTCTGGTCTCGTATTCTGGTAGAGTATTCTGGTCCAGTATTCTGGACCAGTATTCTGGTCCAGTATTCTGGTCCAGTATTGTGGTCCAGTATTGTGGTCCAGTATTCCGGTCTAGAATTCAGGTCCAGTATTCTGGTCCAGTATTGTGGTCTAGTATTGTGGTCCAGTATTCTGGTCTTGTATTCTGGTCTCGTATTCTGGTCCAGTATTCTGGTCCAGTATTGTGGTCCAGTATTCCGGTGTAGTATTCAGGTCCAGTATTCTGGTCCAGTATTGTGGTCCAGTATTGTGGTCCAGTATTCTGGTCTAGTATTGTGGTCCAGTATTGTGGTCCAGTATTCTGGTCTAGTATTCAGGTCCAGTATTGTGGTCCAGTATTCCGGTCTAGAATTCAGGTCCAGTATTCTGGTCCAGTATTGTGGTCCAGTATTGTGGTCCAGTATTCTGGTCTAGTATTCAGGTCCAGTATTCTGGTCCAGTATTGTGGTCCAGTATTGTGGTCCAGTATTCCGGTCTAGTATTCTGGTCCAGTATTCTGGTCTAGTATTCTGGTCGAGTATTCTGGTCTAGTATTCTGGTCCAGTATTGTGGTCCAGTATTGTGGTCCAGTATTGTGGTCTAGTATTCTGGTCCAGTATTCTGGTCTAGTATTGTGGTCCAGTATTGTGGTCTAGTATTGTGGTCCAGTATTGTGGTCTAGTATTGTGGTCCAGTATTCTGATCTAGTATTGTGGTCCAGTATTGTGGTCTAGTATTGTGGTCCAGTATTGTGGTCTAGTATTGTGGTCCGGTCTGTGACATGTGGACCTCAGTTTCTTCAGGGTCTTTGTATTTTGTTGCGACAGAAATCAGATCCGCAGGATTTTCCCTGTTTTCCATTATGTGACTCGTCACTTCCTGGTAAATTCCAAAACCAGATCACATGAAGCTACGAACACTTTTGGTCATTTCCTGTTTCTTTCAAAATAACAGTCATCAGTTATTAAGCCAATTAAAAAAAACGAAAAAAAAAACATTGTTTTTTGTGTGAATGAAGGAAAATCTTCTTTTCGTTCAAACGTCTCATAAACTGTTTTTTCTTTCTGTTTCCAGTTTTGTTAAAAAATACATGAAATAAATAATATCATGTCAGAAGTACAACTCGTGTAAGATTAAGTATGAGAATCAGCTCCTCTCAGTATTTTGTGGAAAACAAACCCGATAGTCCAGAATCATGTTGCCACAGTTACCTTGAAAAAGTAATCCGATAACTGATTACTAGTTACTCCTTTAAAAAGTAATTTAGTCACTTTACTGATTACTTGTTTCTTAAAGCAACTAAGTTGGGTTACAAGTTACTTTTATGTATATTTTCAGCAGCTGCCATCGTCTCAACGTTAAAATGTTTCTTACCGGCGTCACTGCCTGACCTCCTGCTGACATATTCAACCTTTGACCTTCATTCTTTGTTGTATTTATTGCTGACTCACAGTTTTATTTTCAAAGTTTTACTATTACTGGTGTTTATTTACCCGGTGATGTAGTTGTAGTCTGTTGTTGCTCTATTTATCTTTATTTATTTGCACTGTCTGCTCTATTACCGCTCTATTACTGCTCAATTACCGCTCTATTACTGCTCAATTACCGCTCTATTACCGTTCTATTACTGCTCTATTACTGCTCATGAATTGAGAGAACGTGTCATTTTTCTCACAGACTGAACCTGAACGTTTATTATCCGCACTAAACCTTCAGAAGATCAATAAGCGTCCGTGTGATGGTGTGACCGGCGTGCAGTCACAGACAGGAAACAAAGATATATAACAGGAAGGGTGGACGGGCGGCGCCAACAGGCTTTATTCACTCGTCACAGCTCAGGTCTAACAACAAACAAACAAACAAACCTCTCCTTGGAGAGATATGCATGTTTACGTCACGATCTTAGAAATCCTCCTGTGACGCAAAACGGATTTCACTTTTCCGTCGCTCCATCAGTGCCCATAGTTCTTTACATTGGCGTGTGTGTCGCTGCCTCGACGCCCCGGTTTACTGGAGGACGGCGTAAACAAGTGGTCTGGCACACATGGCTCTGGGCTGCTGACAACCGGTGATGGTGACCAGGTGGGAGATGTTATCCTAACAGTCTGGAACTCTTGTGAATCATTTGCTGATAGATATAAACAGCTGTTATTCTTGGTAATGGAAAGCAATTAAAAACATCTGCATACTTGGCCGTGAGCGATGCCGAACGCCGACCGCCGCTCCCAGGTGCTGCTGGGAAATAATCACATCATCAGGGTGGGGGCGGGGCCAGGGTGGAGGGAGGAGGAGGGGAGGAAGGGAGGGGGGGGGGGGGGGGGGGTTGTAATGATCTGTGAAGAGGGAAGAAGAGCTGCACGTGGAATCCGAACACAAAGCAGAGTCTTCACCGGCGCTTGCTGTCGTTCTTCTAAATGTGAAATGAACGCCACCTTCATCCATTCATCAGAATCACAAATACTTTGTTGACCCCCGGGAGAAAATTCTTTAAAACATCGTCGGTTCATCCGTCTCACCACGTGCAGTGAACGAGCTGGAGATTTAGCTGCCGTCAGTCAGGCAGGATTTAGGTGAACACAGGGTGAAACCTCGCGGCCGATTGAGAACCCGATGAGCCTCACACACACAGGAAGTGGACGGCGTCAGCCCGCGGCTCATGTCTTTCCATTTCCTGTCATAGAGAAGATTTAAAAAATAAAAAAATAGTAGTGTAGAAAGCTCCTGATGCTTCAGGCTTCATGCGGTGGACCAGACCTTCTGGATCAAACCTGATTTCGGTTCTCGATTAAGAACCAGGAGCTGATTTTAGTTCCTCGGCTACAAATATTTGGGTCAGACTTCTTGAAAACTTGAATTCTGAGTTCTTTCAAACCAGAAGAACTTCCATTGAAAACAGGATTTATTTTATGATCCACTTTGTCTTTTCACTTTTACCACTATTACTCTATATCACTTATTTTTAACATTTGAATTTTGTTTTGGTCATTTTCATTTTTGTTGTTGTATTTAAGTACTTGTTTTTGTCTTTGCTGTACATGTTTGTTCAAGTAAAGTACTTAAAGTTCCTCCTCCTAAATGAAATATTTAGGAGCCCGTTTTATTTGTTGATGTAAATCTCTAATATGTTGTCAAAACCTTTCTGAGAGGGATTCCTCATTACACTCAGACAAACACGCATTTCCAGCATTCATATTTTGAGGAAGACGTTCATCTCATAACAACCTGAGGTGTGCTCTGTCATGTGACTGTCCGGATGAGTCCCGCCGCTCTACAGACCCGATCTCAGTCCATCTCTTCAACATCAAACCCGCACACGACAAGATGGAAGTCGAAAATCCAGAAAATGACTGAAAACAACAATGTGAAAAAAAACGGTTCAGTCCTGGAGGAAATGCTGGTTAGAACCGGGTCTACAAAGAGAAAGAGCACTGTTAACACCAAGATCAACCTGCTGTACTGGAGAGGTTATAACCTTCAGGTTATGTTTATGTTTTCATCTGCATCTATTAATTAATTAATTTATTTATTTGCTTGTATGTATGAATTCTAACTTTTTGCAAAAACTACTCACTCGAATTGCATGAAATTTTCGGGGACAATTCATCATCATCTAAGGACCAATTTATTACATTTCTGGATGTTGATGCTTAACCGTTTCCCAATAAATCCCCACAAACTGCAAAAAAAAAATGTTTTGCCATTAAAGCGGATGAGAGAGGTACCTCATGGAGGAGATCAAAGGAGATCAAAGGAGATCAGCGTCTGTTGCCATGGAGACGCTCCCTGCTCAGTGTTTCACAGAGATGTAGCTACCTGACCTAGCGAGTTATCATGCTAGCGATGCTAACTCGGTCCCACAAACAAATGTCTGGTATTGGGAAAGAATACGCTCTACCGAGTGTAGCTCTAGTCATTACATGTGAATGTGACATGTTGTGACGTGATCGACATGCTTCAGTACGAGCAGAGGTCAGCGCGTTTCAGCCACGGAGGCGGACACTCGACGTCCGGAGGACGGAGGAGAAGCACACTCGGTTCCTTTGTCCTCTCACCAAATGTCTGAAACTCAGGCTGCTTTGGACAGACGTACAAAAAACACAGGGAAACACATACACCCACAGATGAAGACAGCAGACATTTGTGATGGTGATAATTAATTCTGTTTTCCTCTGTATAATACAGGGTTTGTCTCGCTCTCTCTCACTCACTCACATATCCGCTCTCGTCTGAAAGCTCTCTTGTTGTTCGGAGAAAGTCTGAAAGTCTGGAGCACAGAAACGTTGACAACCGGAGGCTGGCACTGAACGCATGGACTTTTATTTGCAGACTCAATAATAAGAATAAGAATAATAAGATATTATCAGTTGGACTTTCATCTTGTGACTCGTTATCTCCTGTATTGCATTTTTTTCTCTAATATATTTCATTACTTCCTGCAGAAGAGGACTTAAACAAAAAATCTTTCCCCTTTAATATTAAGTTTTTATTTAATTTTGACAATTTTGTTAATTATGGTCCGATCCGAAGAGATTATTATTCTTATCATTCTTCTTCTTCTTCTTCTTATATTTGCTTCATCTCCTGTGCAAACTGTTGTATTTTTGAAGGCCTAAATGTGCTCAAACCTTAGTGAAAATATACGCACACGTCAGAATTAGTAAATTATTTTATGGTAATTGCCCATGTGTCTGGCAAAATGGCTCCATAGCGCCCCCTACATCGTTTTCAAATTTGTTGCATCTTGTACGAGCAACACGTTTAACACGTTTCACCGACATCCAAGAAATTTGGTAGACAAATGCAGCACGTCGAGATGAACAAAGACGTCATGACACCCATACTCATACCCAACAGGAAGTCCGCCATCTTGTCTGAAACGTGCAATATAAATCTAATTTAACTGAATCAATAATTACAGTTATGATGGAACTTCAAAGTCATTTAACGCTGCGCCATCTCATAAAAACATGTTTCTTTAAAATGTGACAACAAAACTTTTAACCCGCATTGAATTAAGAGAGATAATCTATAGAAATATCTGGTTATATATATAATAATATATAATATACCTGGTTTCAGTGTAATGTTTGTTTTTTGATGGTCGTCATTATTAAACTTGAAATATGTGATTTAAGCTTCATGTGAACAGTGATCACTTTTTTTTTCTTTATGTCTGTTTTTCACCACTCCACTGGCTGAACTAATACTAATTCTTTACATATATTATTCAATTATTAACTTATAATCTGATAACAACACATTTTTATTACACTTTTTTTTTTTAATTACAGTTAAATAACATTTAGTCTTGGAATCATCCATCACACAAACAGGTAGTAGAACAGAATAGAACGACTTTATTAATCCCTGAAGGAATTAAATCTTGTTATAACGAAGAAGTAATAGATAACAAGCAGGAAGAAGAGCATTTTTATTTATTTTTTTTTACATGTGATGAGCGGACTGGGAGGAAGAGGAGGAGGAGGAGGACGTCCAGTCTGGAGGATCTTCCCATACGGACCAGCCAGCAGACTGAGCGCGGCGGCTCTGCTTTGTTTGAGAGAAGCAGCATTATGTCTCTGCCTTTGTTTTCAGCCGGGGCTGTAATCCCCCGGGCAACAAACAGAAAATCTGCGTCAGGACGGATCGACCTGCGGGCCGTGAGCCGCGGCTGCTGCGGCCGAATACGTTGATGCTGGTTGGCGTACCTGTCACAGAAAGCTGCAAGCGCAGTTCAAAAACGAGGTGGCCGGTGTCACACGAGGCTGCTGAGGGGATCTGTGACAAATGTGAACACAGCAGCTCGGAACACCGTCAGCACTTTAACATTCTGTCCCCCTGCTCGCATGTGTGAGCCGGTCTCACTGCAGCTGAGTCTCTTCACACAACCAACTCACTCCGACTGCTGCGCTCACTGTGCAGTGGTTCGCACTGCTGCCGCACAGGGAGAGGGTTGTGGGTTCGGGTCAAGGCCTTTCTGTGGCTCTTCTCCGTTTACCCCGGCTAAAACAACAACAACAACAACAACAACAACGTGCATTTGAGTATAACTTTGCTACTGAAGGTCTTGATGCTCAATACGGATTTTTTTTTTTGCGTGATCATTTCAAACGTGACCTGGCGTGTGAGCGCAATCGGACCGGATGTTTTACGGGCCCCAGAGCGCCGACGACGACATGAAGTCACGCCGAGCACACGAGTTACCCATGGCACCAGGGTTGCCAGACGTGACTCACTGTTTCCAGCCAAAACGACGTAAAACCCACACACCTCAATGAAAACCAGCCCAACTCTCAGCCTGCGTACGAATAATGTTAAAACCCCTAAAACTATTATATGTGTAAGAAAGAACACGACACAAACAAACAAATGCACAAAATAAACAAAGATAAAAGGTAAAGAGAGTTTGGCTCCCCAGTTGGGGGATACCTCGTCATATCTGGCAACACTAGTCAGCGAGTAGATCCATTTTCAAGTGGTTGTTTAATACGAGAATACAGAATCTTGTCGAAAAGCATCTGAATTGGTACCACATATGAGCGAGGCCTTGGGTTGCATTCCCCTGCAGTGTGAACGAGACCTTTGAGACTCGAAATCCGGGGTGTCCAACTCCGGTCCTGGAGGGCCGTTTTCACAACCTTGGTGATGACATCATCATTAGATTCAGGTATGCTGAAGCAGGGACAGAACTAATACATGCAGGACCGAGTATGGACGCCCCTGTTCTAAATGAATAGTCCCACTTTTCCTTAACCCTTAACTGGACGAAGTCACAGGGTTAAGGAAAGGTGTCTAATTGGACTATACTTCTGAAAATCAGACAAAAGTCATTTATTCGTGTATTTGTGGTCAAATGTACGTACGACTGTAGTTTTAAGAGCCGAGACGCGGCATTAACTTAATTTTGTTGTTGATGGCATCTGTGGCAACGTCACAGCAACCATGATTTAACCTTGGGGTGTTGAGAAAGCTGAGTGAATGTCGGTCGAAATGAAAAAACGTATGGATCGTACACATAAAACGAGTGGATACTATCAAAATAAAGTGTACATTTTAGGCCATAAAAGCTATTGAAATGAAGCCAAAGCCCCAATCAAGCATAAAATAAATCAATTTACACTGAAAACATAGTTATTTTTTTTGCAATTTTGTGAAATTACTTAATTTTCCAGCTGTGGACAAACGAAGGTATCATACAGTTTGAAGTGAGACTGGGTTGTTTTTTAACTCTACATTTTAACAAGAGGTAAATCATTCTACATTATACTCATAGTCGACTTGAACCATCCGTGTCTTTTTCAAACACATGAAGGGAAGAAACAAAAATCACAGTTATGACATTTTAGAAAACAGTTTAAATGGAGCCGCGCTCTGTGAGGACGTTAATCCATTCACACACTGGCGTGTCCTCATACGACAAGTCAAACATGAGCGGATCCGCCTCCGTACACGTTTTTCATTCAGACTGACCTGCTGGTCCACTTTGATGAAAAACAATAATAATAATTGGTATATGGACGTACAGTGGAGTACATCATTGTGGATGAAAGCAAAGTACTTTCCTCCTCCCAGATGGTCCGTTCAGCCTTTTAATAATGAAATCTGCTTTTGTGTTATTTAAAAAATTACAATAACCTTTCTGTTAATCCCCGACCTCGGACCTCATACACCTGGATTTCTACGATGTGCGTACGTCTGAAATCCCCCCAGCATTTGATAACATATTAGGATTATATCTGGGATATGATTCTTTAATGAATAGTTTAGATAAGCATATCTGTTTAATTTCATGTGCGCGGCCTCCCTGCCCGGAGGATTACGGTGAGGCGAGGCTTTGTGCAGCATGTGTACTGCAGTTTGCAGAGAACATGCAAACATCTGTACAACAATTCATCAGAACGAATTATGTACGGGCGGCCCCGCTGCGCTCTAAGCCGTGTACACTTCAACGTCTCGCTGTCCTCCGTCGCAGCAGCGCATCATAAATAATGGAGGCACAATTAATTGGTTTAAGCTATGAACATGTGTTATATGTACAGACGCTGGACGAGACATGTATACAGCCGCTTCACATTTCACCCAGGACGTTCTCCTGCGGTCGGATTTACAGGTTCAGCTCATATTTATGTGAAAGAAAAAAGAAAAAGAAAAAGAAAAATCCCAAGACGGCTCAATGTTGTGGACTTTAAAACCCACAAATCTCTGCAGTTTGTGATTCACGTCCAGGACAGAGTGAGAAATACGTTTTGCAGCATTTATGACCATCATCTTAATATACAGCCTTACATGCTACAGACTGATTTACTGCGTATTCACACACTTTTTCTTTTTTTTTTCTATAAAAGCAGATTTAACTTTCAGCTCCAGTAGGCTTCACTCCCAACCTGACACACATTCCTACAAATGCACTGAATACTTCGATGACCTGTACAAAGTAATTACTACTATATATTCTTTACAACGTTGAGCGTGACCTTTCAGAATTTTCCACTCGACGTTCAGACGTTTTAATATTTGTTTGTGTAAACTCTTGTAGGATGTATAATATACAGTAAATGTGTGTCGTGTTTGAGGTTCCAGAAGCGTATAAAGGTCAGTCATTCTGAGGGTCATGAGGCAATGAAGACATTTACTACCAAGTTGAGGAGAATTTTCACACCGGTTGTGAGACCGGATCAAACCCCATAGAAAACGTCACGCAGTTACACCAGCTGCTGGTTAGGGGGCGCTGTCGCCCAGAACAAACACTGACCAGAGAGGAAGTAAAGAAGAAACACGGCTCATCGATTGGTCCGGACCAAAAGAGGAAGTCCCGCCACTTTAGCCCGTGGTGGCTAGGCTGGTTAGCTCGTGGCTAATGGGTAGCCACAAACAACCACGATATAAAGTCTTCAGATCAGATATCAACGAGAGTCTTCCTCACTCCTTCTTCCTCTCTACTCCACGTCCGGCCGCAAGATACTTTCCAACTTTTTCTTTCTGCGTCTGATTCCTCTGATTCGCACGGTTTAGCTTTGTCTGTTTACTACCCAGAATGCATTGTGCACTGCATCACGTCCTCTCACCCCGCCCGCCAGAAAGATGGTTTGCAAACAAACCGAGACCCGGCAGTTCAAAGGAACCAGGGATCTCGTAGCTCCGGTTCAGAGTTCCTGGGAGATTTCATGTCTCCCGAATGAGACAGTTTTTCCCTGAAGAGGGACCGTTTGTTTTGCTGTGAACGACCTGTGACGACCACGAGGTCCGCTCCCTCAATGATCCTTCAAGCTGCTGATGGGTACATGAGCACCAACAGTATTCAGAGTTGCCCTCTGTGAATCTTGAGCCACGTGGAACAGATCAAACTGGAGACGGCCACTTTCTTTAACCCTGTAAAGATCAGAGAGGAAAGAATCCAGAACTGATGCTGCACGTGGAGATCAAGTCTGTCTAACAACACATTTCTCGGTCAATGAGCCTCAAATTAGGGGTTTAAAAGATCTTTAAACTCATTTGATCACATATTTTGGACATTCGTACAGTTTGTGTGACTTGGTTTGTGAGTAATTATTAAGAAACGCAGTGAAATTTACTTTTTTCTCTATGAGATATTCTCCTCTACATCTGGAACTACCTCTACAAGTTCAAAACAATGTTATTTTATGTTTTGCTTAAATTATACATGATAAAAACATAATAAATATACTAATCAAACTATCACCACCACCGTCCAACAGAAAGAAGTGTGACAGACCTTTGAATTATTCATGGTTTTCTTCACCACGAACTCTGGATTTTTTTTTCTAGGCCAAACACCCTAGTCAGTGTGAGATGTGACCCCCCCCCCCCCCCCCCCTTTGTGTTATTAGCCTTGCGTGCTGGGGTAAATACCTCAGCACCTGCATGTTGCACTGATTTCACCCAGCCCTGGCAGATGGTCCTCACCCTTCACCGAGTCCACACTCCGGCACCTGGGACACGAGGGAGATCCTGCAAGCTCCTGCCACTCGGCACACGCTATCACACGGTACAACCGAGGCAAGAGCGTGTGTGTGTGTGTGTGTGTGTGTGTCTGTGTGTGTGTGTGTGCAGGCATGCGTGTCTGCAAGCATGTATATGCAGACAGAAATGCAACAATGAGTGTGAGCGAGGCAATAAACAGGCTCCGCTCACGTGGACCGGGAATAAAACAACAAGTCACCAGGTAGTAAAATAAATGTACGGGAGGAGGTTTGAAACAAGACGTTACACAATTAGTCACTCATCCGATCAAATACATAAACACCGTGACGCTGAAATCAAAAACAACAAGACACATTCTGAAATGCCTTTCTCCAAGTTTTTCCTGCTTGATTATTTCACCGGCCGATGATGCAGCCTCACAGGTTTATACTGAGGATGCTTAAAGAGCTCATATCATCCAGCTTTCCATCTCCTCCTCTTGGTCTCGTCGGTCCAGAAACCTTCAGTTTTCTAAGTTTCTAGCTCCTCCTTGATTTTCCCTCCATTTGAATATTGGATCATAGGAGCTGCATTCAGAATCTGCTGTGTGCCGTGAAGCTCAGCCGCCAGGCTTCATCCTCTGAATGTCCCAACATGGAGGCCTTCAGGATGCGTTTTAACAAGAAACTTGTGCTTAACGTCCCCAGGAGCAGAAGCTCCAGACGGCTTTGCTCTTTGGTTCATCCTTTTTCTATCCCATTTTATCCTGTTTGGGGTCACAGGAGACACCAGGCCTCAGCCTGGACAGGCCCACACTCACGTCCACACCTATTACACCAACATTAGCACGTTACTGTCTCAAAACAATGGCACTAAACAGTGAGGCAGAACCTGTTCAGTAGCTCATCAGTGCCTTCAAAATCTGCACAAGTTAAATTCATTGAGTGTCTTTGGTGGGTTTTTTTTAATCATTGAAAACGGTCTATAACCCACCGAGCAAAAATGATCTAAAAGACGCCGAAGCCTTCCGTCTAAACTCCGTCAACATTGAGTAGAAAAGTGAACCAACGTCTTTTTTAGGTCGTTGAAAGGACGTCTCCATCGAGGCGTCTCTTTATGGTCTATATACGGTGGAAAAGGGAGAAATTGGAGTTACAACGACCATATTTGGGCTAAATTTGCATTGTAAGAGCATCGACTAAAACACAACAGGACACACGCTGCAGTGAGCAGCTCTGCTGTACATTTACAGGCTGAGCTCAGGGGAAAAAAAAAAAAGCTGCATTCCTCAGAAAGCCAGCAGTAGATTCGTTGTGATGAGGAGGAGCTGTTTCTTCCTCGAGCTTAATGTGAAAATATGCCCCACAACCCCATGAAGGCTCGCATGGACGAGCACTGATCCTGGAGGCAGGACGTGAAGGCAAACAAACGCCTCGTGGCAACAGTTGCAGGACTCCGTGCTGATTTAATTAAAGGAGCCTTCTGTGCTAGCAGTGCTACGCAAAGAAATGCTAATGATGGAATTAATGGCCGCCGCTCTCCAGCCTCGTTCTCGCACCAGCCACACGGCGTCAAACGCGTATCCCTGAGCTCTATTTAAGGCGGCGATGAGCTGCCTCGTGTGGACAGAGACTTCACTTCTCATATCTGCAGCGTTGAAGTGAGGAGCAGAAAATCTCTGTTGTCTTCAGCATTAATTAAAATCCTCGCCAGGCTAATGGGATGTATTGTTTTAGCAAACTCACATCTGTGATCTATTTAACAGGATGACGAGTTTTCTTTTTTTTTTATTTTTTTATTTTTTATAAGGGGAGCGCTTGAGGGGAGGAAAACACAACATTGTTCTGTGTTTGAGGCTACCATTATGTTGTGGGTCTGGGCGGCGAAGCACTTTGCTTTGAGGCTGTTAAAACTGAAGTCAAGCTCATTGTGAGCTATAAAACAGAAGCCATGGAGCATTAAAGATTAAAAAAAAAACAACTTAAAATTCAGCCAAAAAAGGTGCCACTTTGCATTAGAATAAGTAAAATTGAGTTTTCAGTGTTGGAAACAAGCTTCTCCTACATAAATAAATAACGGACCCGGGAGGTCAAATCAATCTATAATTCAAAAAGTGTTCGTGTTCCCAAACATTGCCACCCTTCAGTTAAACGCTGAAGACGTCCCACTGAAGTCCAAGTGCATTCAGCCTTGTCCTGTCTCAGTTATTTACACCTGGACTTCCTCCTTCGCACGGATCATTTTTTGTTCAACCCTTCAAGATATTAATGAAAACGTTCACAATGTTTTTTCAACATCGAAAAATGAATCAGAGGCCGTAAATCAAAATTGTGGTGTCTGAAGCCCCCGGACACAGTCAAGGGAAGCGCGTGATAAATCAAAGTAAGAAAAGGTGACGTGGCCTTATATTTCAAAGTTTAATCGTCACGCAAAGAATCACTCTCGCTGTGCCGATGACAGAGGCAAAGACACCCGGAGGTCCAGACCTTCGCTCTTGTCCCACATCAATCACGGCGGGGGCGTTTTTTAATTTTCCAACTGAGAATCTTAAGATATTAGGGGTCAAGTTATTTTTTGACATTAGCTTGACATTAGCAAAGCAGCTGTTTTCGACACTGGAACAAGGAGCTCCCACTGCTGGATGTCGGGAGAGCGACTCCCAAAGGCCAAGGACACGAACTCATCTTCTACGCTGCGCCTGGTCGTCTGTCCGCTGCACCGTCCGTGTACGTCCATTGTTAATGCTGATAGCGTATTTTTCTCTGCTGCATTTCATTACAGAAACAACCCACAGCGCCAACCCCTGGCCCGGCACGCTAACTACATCGTTTCTGTTGTTTCCTCTTCTCAGGGTTTTTCTGTTGCATTTTATTTGCGTTGGTGGCTAAAGAGCATCTGTCTCTGGTCTCTGCTCCGTCCGTCTCACTGCTGCAGATTGTACCGTGTAATCTTTTCTAAATTTAATATTAAACCATGATTTTCATTGGCTTCTGACCCTCTGGAAGCTTTGATATCAAAAACTTAAATTGGTTTTATTCTGTCCAGTGTGGTCGTGGGCCGGATTATCTGCTTCACATCAACTCATGGTGATCTCTTCGGTTTGGAAGGTGCTGCCGCTGCGCTGATGCAGCAGATTGACAACTGAAGACAACAAATATTCCGACAATTAAAGGGTCATATTATGCCAATTGAACTTCCTAAAGGTTTTCCAGCAGTACTAATCGTCCCCATACCTGGACTGACGTCCCAGAAGTGAAGACAGTCTGTCCTCTCTCTCCCTGGCTTGTTTCAGGTTTTAAAAAGTGTGTTGCTCCAACCAGCCAATCAGGAATCAAACCCTATATAGTGTCATCGGGGGTTTAGCCAATCCCAATCAAGGTAGGCTCCTCCCTTTGACTCCTCCCACAATAAGGCAGCTCTGCTCTGGCACATGGCACCACGAGAGGAAGGACTTCCTCCTCTTCCCAAGATGGGCGTGTGTGGGCGGAGCCAGTCCAGCTCACACAGACACAGCAGATTCTGAATGCAGCTCCTATGATCCAATATTCAAATGGAGGAAAATCAAGGAGGAGCTAGAAACTTAGAATACTGAAGGTTTCTGGAGCAACGAGACCCTGAAAGTGGTGAAAACCTGGATGATATGACTCCAACACTTTATCCAACCTGCAGCAGAACAATCCCACTACTGAGAAACGCCCCTTGTTGATGATGATGATGATGATGACAATAATGATGATGATAGTAGTGATGATGACGTGATGATGATGTTGATGATGGTGATGGTGGTGATGATGATGAACACAGTGATGATGACGACCACGACGATGATAGTTATGATGAAGATGATGATTGTTGTTGATGATGACAAAGAAGAAGATGATGACAAAGAAGAAGATGATGAAGATGATGGTGATGAAAGTGATGATGGCACAGTTTGGCAGCCAGTAGATTAAGCGCTTATGCTCTCCAGCCAGAACTGAAGTGATGTTTGAGCTGATAATCCTCTCGTCCTCTCGTGGTAAGTGAAACCTGATTTAGTGGATTTTGACCGTCGGCAGACAATAGACGGGATCAGGCTCACAGGGCTGCATGCTGAGCAGACGGGGGTTGGAGGGTGGGGGTGGGGGTGGGGGTGGGTTCATGGTCGGGGGGAGACACTGAGTTTGGTCACTTTGCAATGGTCACTTCACTTCACATTTCACTTTCCCCTGCATAAAAGTAGTGGGAAGCATCTTGGCCGTCGTCTGGGACTTTTTAATTTTTTTTTCCTATTGTTTGTGGTGATGTGATTGTTCTGATACGGCGATGCAGAAAGGAGGATGTAATTGGGATCCAGGCAGTTTCATTACACCAACTCAAGCTGTTTCAGTTCAGGATCCAGGCCTTTGTCTGGCTCGCCCGGCACTGAGGAGAGGAGAGGAAACATGGCACAGACAACATTATGTGTTGCAGCAGCTTCGCACTGGGCCCTGTGATATGTCCATCTGCCGTGACTAGTGTTGCAGATCACGCTCATGTCCCGCTCTGCCTGTCGCTGTTCCCTTGCCACCTTTCGCTGAAGCTCTCCAGGTTGCACGACAGCTCAGCGCAAACTACTTTTCTCACTGGGAAAAAAAAATAAATAAAAAATCCAAAAACAATCTGTGCTATTATGCTTTGTAAGGAGACGTTTTGTGTTCAGTTTCCAGTGAGTTTTTACGGCTGCGGGTTCACATTAACATGATCGCACCAGGAAATACAAGCTTATCACGCGCAATCTGCACGGACTGCTCACCCGTTTACTTCTGTTTAACTCATCTGTTCAGATTACACTCAGGTCATCTGGGGATAACTCACTGATCTCCTCTTCTAGACGAATTCGTGAAAATGCAAAGTGGATATTTTTATAATACAAATAACATCATATTCTCGTCAACAGTCCCGGAGAAAAAAAAAAGAACAGGAAAACAGTCTGGATAGAATAAATAAATATTTAAATAAATAAATGTTTAAATAAATAAATGTTTAAATAAATAAATGTTTAAATAAATAAATAAATAAATAAATAAATAAATAAATAGTTATATGTTCTTATGCAGCTGATTAACCGGTCATCATATTTTAGCCATTTAAATCAAAACAGTTCATCAAAGTGATGAAATATAAGGAAATAAGAGTAAAGTTGTAATTCTGACAAAAACATTTATTTCCTTGAGCTCGCTGCAGAGTGTGACCTCCTGCATGTCTCACTCCTGTTTCAGTGGGTCGACACTGGGAGACGATGAGAGTTTATTTATCTGGACAATGAGAGTTTATTTATCGGGACAATGAGAGTTTATGTATCGGGGTCGACCGGTGGAGCCGAGCACTCTTCCAGGCTAAGCTGCGACATATTGAGACACACTTTCATCTTGGGGATTATTCTTTCTTCAGGGACGATGGACAGACGTTTGCAGGCAGATCACAGTGAAGGATATAAATAAACAAACACATGTCTGTGGGGGAAAGGTGGTGGAGGTGTGTGTGTGTGGGGGGGGTGGGGGGGTGGGGGGGGGGGGGGGGATTATGTTAAACTGTGGGATTGAACTGGACATGTTTATATCTGTACTGTATTAATAAATGGAGAAAGTGTCTTGGAGCAGACTGCTGCTGTTTAATCACATGAAGTGAATCTTAATTATTGGTCGTTTTTTAGTTTTTTCTTTATCATGTTTAGTTTTTAATCAATAATGTTTAAATTTTTAATCTATATTTTTGTAGTTTTTCATCTTTTTTTATTAAATCTGTAGTTTTTTTCAGTTTTTTTAAAAAATAGTTTTTAGTTTTTCTATCTGTGGTTTTCAGTTTTATCTGTAGTCGATGTCTTTATGAATAATTTTATTTTGTTTTTATATATATTTTTTTCCCAATATTCTTTAGTTTGTCTCTATATTTTTTAATCTTATCTATAGTTTCTTGCTTAATTTTTTTATCAAATTTGTATTTGTTTTTATATTGTTTTTAATTTCTCTCAATTCTTATCTGTAGTTTTAAGTTTTTAGATTTTTTTCTCTATAGGTTTTATTTTCCTCAATAGTATTTCAGTTTTTACCTTAGTTGGTACGTTTATATCCAGTTTTTTGAATTTTAATTGAAGTTGTTTTAGTTTTAACCTACAGTTCTTTAGTTTTCATCCCTCTACCCCTCACCTCGCTCTGCAATGTCACCCGATAACCACAAAAAGTCGCGGACTACGTGCTCTAGGTGGCGCTGCAGAAGCTACTGACACCGACAGGAGGAGGAGCAGGAGTAGAAACCTACATAACTCAGAATGAAGTCTATGAGCAAGAGTCCACTTCTATATTTCTATGTTCTCTGTGTCTTCTTCAGTGGTTATGGTGTATTTGGTGAGTCACAGCGCCCCTAAAGGCCTGGCAGATGTACTGCATGCCCTTGCAGCTGAGTTCATAGTGATATGTGGACAGAATTTTTATTTTTTTGTGAGAATGCCGGGGAGAAAAAATATTGTTTTTACTGGTGTGGACGGGGCCTTCGTCAGTGGTGTTGTCTTCGTCCACGTCTGTGACGCACTTAAGAGTCCTTTGATAGCCTTCCTCTTTGTTGCCTAACATTGTGGCCAAAGAGAGATTTAAAAGATCCTTCATCATCTGGAGAGGCTCCTGACACGACATGATTTAGCTCCGCTGCTTCACTGCTTTCTAATGATGGCTTTAATTGGCTGCGGTAAATCACTCGTGCGTTATTTCTTTACAGAACCGTCCTCACGTGTTTGTGCTCATAACGTGGCGCAGGGGGTCCGAGAGAGCAGATCTAATGTCTCCAGTCACCGACGGAAGACGCCGAAACCGTAAACTTCACATTGTCGTATGGACGACGAGTCTCAGAGCGACCAGCCAGAGTGACGGGAGGGCAGGTAGCCCCGCCAGGTAATAACGACCGTCTCCCCTCTCCAGCTTTGACTCCGCTGTATCGCCAATGTCATCAAGAGCTCATTTCTGCTTTATGTTTCAGTAAGAGGAGAGCGAAGCACATTTCATTGGCTGCTGTAATGACATAAACATCAATCTGTCTGAACCGCTGCTTAAATGACTGTGTAACCTTTACAGCACTTGTTAAAGAAAGATGTATAATTTCTGCATAAAAAGAAGCCGGGCTCATAAAAAAACACGAGTCTGGCTGGGGCTCTTTACACTTTACTGGACTTGAGGTGTTTTTTTTTTGTTTTTTTTAACGTTTTTTTACGAGCAGTCAAAAAGTCGCACCCCAAGAGTCACTTTGTGAAAGACTCACTGATATTCGCCACTTTTCACACTGGCGTTAAGATGTTCACTGAATTTTAACAGATTTAAAAATTGCCGGGGACAACAACAGATTGAGAGTCGTTAAAAACTAGAATAAAGCTTTTATTACCCGGCGCCATTCCACACATAATGGAAATATTTTACAAGGCCTCCCATTTATGGACTTCTACCTCCTATAAATTATATTATGCAAGAAGCATCATCATGAGCGGTGGCGTTAACTGCCTAAGATTAAATAGGTTTCCAGAGGGAAGGATTGACTTGCTATATGTAGCCTGGAACAAAATTCAATCTGCCACTTTTTTTTTTTTTATTATCGCACAAGCATATGTTGGAATGGCTACAGATGATGAATCTGGCTGCTGGGCAAAGTGCTCATCAGTGCTGTTTTTTATTTTATTTTTTTCAATAACAAGATCTGACTAAATGTGACCTTTGTGGTGTTTTTTTTTTTTTTTTTTTTCCGGGAAACTAGCAGGAGGCTAACTGTGCTAGCCCACAGCAATGTATGAATATGCAAAACTCCCCCACTTTCATTTCCCTCTTTTTTTTTTGTGTGTGTGTGCGCAAGGTTTCGACATGAAAAATGTGAAATGTTGGGCAGCATTTGGCCTCGCAGGGTCTTGGTGGAGGGCCGCCACATACAGCTGAGCTCTGCAACAATGCTTGATGTGGCCTCCTTAGTTGAGCATATGTCAGATTGTGTTTTGCGGACGCTCTGTCGGCCTGCTCTCCTGTTTCACGGAGCCGCGGCCGGCCGTGGGGGGGTGGGGTGGGGGGGGAGGACGAGCCGCTCGGGGACAGCAGATGTCCTCTGTGAGCTTCATGGCATGCATGACCTGGCCACAAACACAAAGTAAGCAAAAACATACCAACAATGTGGCGTCTCCTTCATGTCAGGTCGGGATTTATCCTCCCGCCTCTGGTCTCACTGCTTTTAAAGGTTGACGGATAAAATCTCTTTCAACTGTTTCCAACACATTTAATAGATCTTCACACTTTCTGTTATGCATGGTAGAAGAAGAAACCTCACTCGTGTAAATCAGTGTCTCTTACAGTGTAAATGGGATTATACACGGGGGGATTGTTTGTATATTTTTATGTTGAATTTGGTTGATCAGGCATTTTGGGAAGCGGAGCGCCGTCTGGATGAACGTATATGAATGCAAAACTTGAAATGTATTCTTTATATATGTGTTATATATGTGTGTGTGTGTATACTGTGTGTTTGTATGTTTATATATACACACACACACACACATATTTCTTCTATGTTAGATATATTTGATAACATTCTTACTACAGGTTTAAAATAGTACTATCAAATATTGGAAGAAAGGGTAGGATTTCATAAGTTTTACTTACTTCTACACCTTTAGTTATATACATGAGTGTGTGTGTAATGCTTAAATATAGCTTATCTATTTTCTCTGTATATATTTTCATATGTATGTGTGTGTATGTATGTATGCGCGTGCGTGCGTGTGTGTGCGTACTGAGTACATGGATATTGATTTATGTATGCCATACATGTGTATGAATTACTATATGCCTGAAATTGATAAATAAATAAATAAAAAATACATAAATTACATTCCAATCATCGATTCACAATGAAGTGAACACTCTGGAGTATGTGAAAAGTTTAGTCTTTATGTAGAATATAATGAAAGTAATATAGAATAGGACAGAAAAGTAATATAAATAGGCACAATAAAAAAACCAATAGCTCCAGTGTTTACAATAATAAACAAGTAAACAGACGAATGGGGGTGACGGCAGCAGCGGTGTTAGAACATGTGAACGTGTGGTCACCGGGGTGGAGGAGGAACACTGGAAATGATGGCGAGATCAAGTCTGAGCCTCATGGTGGGTTCGACGGACGATAAGTCAGAGTGCGGCCGGATCGCTGGGGCGTCTCACGTCCTCAGTGGTATGACAGACATATTTCCTCCAGCTCGCTGGGATCATCCCGCAAGATTACAGGAGGGATCAGCATGATCGGCTGTCTCTGATTTCGCTGACATCTGTCAGGTGGACGAAGGATTGTCCAGACTACAAATCTTCAACAGCTTCGGCTGCACAACGCTCGCTGTGTGTGTGTGTGTGTGTGTGTGTGTGTGTGTGTGTGTGTGTGTGTGTGTGTGTGTGTGTGTGTGTGTGTGTGTGTGTGTGTGTGGCGATTCAACTCCAGAATGTTTGGGCAAATGTCCCGTATGACCAAACTAAATATTTCCTCGCTAGATTCGTGAAGAATAGAACTCATTGTCGGTGTTTTCTGCTCGTGTTAAATCCGAATCTTTAAGAAAACCAACACGACGATGGAAAAATCTGCTTCACGACGCCGAATTTCATCTTTCAAACAACTCGAGTCAAGAAGTTCATAGTCTGTGCAATTCACAAATAATCTGCTGATTGAGTGTCCGTACCAAAAAACTAATATCTTCAAAAGAGGGATTATTTCTCCTGGGTAAGTAATTGCTGGGTTCATAACAATGAGATTAGGATTAGAGGATTCATTACAGGTCCGGAGCACAGCTCGTGTAGAACCACCTTCAACATCAGGCCAAGAGATGAAAGTAATTTTCTCAATATGGAGAGCTGGGGCGGATGCGACCCTCATGACGGAGACCGATCTGCTAAAGCCTTTCTTCATCTCTTCTCAGAGATTCTGAGAAATCTTCCAGCATATGGCTGAAATTGTTGGTGAGATCTGATGTGGGCCGGCAGCCGCTCATCGTTTCCCCATAGAGGATTAATGTCACCGCTGACTATGCTGGAAGAGAAGACCTTTCCCCCCGCTGGTACCCAGTAGATTATTTCCAAAGAAATGAATGAAGACGTCACATATTAAACTGTCGCCCGTGTTTGCGAGCCTGTTTGAGTCCGTTTCTGATTAACAGCTGATTTCTCCGGCCTTTCATTTAGACTCAATTCAATTCAACTTTATTTACATCGCAGCGAGTACGACACAATTATTCCTCGATGCTTTCTACAGAGAGAAACTGATCCACATGAGCAAGTAGAGCGACAGTCCAGGAGCAGAGTCAAGTGAATTAAAACTTACGAAAACGACTTTTTAACTGAAACACACAGAAAATCTGTACGATGTAGTAATCAAACACTGATTGAAGAAAGAAAGGAGGATGTCTTTTCTTTTTTTTTTACAAATAATCAGGATTTTCTGGTGAGTAAAATGTTTCTATTCTCCTAAATAATATTGCAGTTTTACGAGGTTATTATTGATGTTTTTTTTTCATGGGGCTGTCCTATGCAGTCTTTATTGTGCGTTTCAACGGTTACTTCCTCGGCTCGCCCGCCATTTTTAAAACCCGAGAGAGACGCACAGAAATTAACCCCGTAGAGCAGCGACGAGCTGCAGACTTCAGGAATTCAGGAGCTCCACAGAGCAACCCGCTACGAGTATCAGGAGTCTCTGAATCACGTATACCACCGGTGTTTCCAATCGATAGCTGTCCTGGCGAACGCCGTTTCACTGCATTTCCATTAAAGTTTAAAGTTTCGCTGCGTTTGTTTGTCTAACTCTAACATCAGCTGCTGCTAACGGCTGGTGGCAGAAGTCACCAGTTAACAGGGGCACCAGTTAAACCGAAACACCAAACAGTGAAGCACGATCGTAACAATTCACACTTTGTAATGATATTAATAAATATATAAAAATATATACTATTTGATTTATTATTTGAGCTGGTGTACGATGCACGTTCGATCATATCGGGGGGAAAGCTCTGATGACTCCGCCCACGCCGAGGTCGTACTTTATTGATGGAGGCGGAGTCGAGCCAAGGCGAGTAGGGCCGAGTAGGCTCTAGTGGAAAAGCATAATCTGGATACACCAAACATCCCGTCGTTGGTGTCCGATTCCATTCTTATTCTCTGCTTCGTTCTTTGTGGAACCCGCGTTTAAATACAAGTGTTACCACCGGGTTGCTCAACCACCGGGTTGTTCAACCACCGGGTTTGTTCAACCACCGGGTTGTTCAACCACCGGGTTTGTTCAACCACTGGGTTGTTTAAACCAATGGGTTGTTTTTGAACTGGGTTTGTTCATCCGCTGGGTTGTTTAACCAGCGGGTTGTTTAACCACCGGGTTGTTTAACCAGCGCTCACAGTGTCTCGTCCACAGACGTTCACAATCGAGGGCTGAGCTGCAGCGATTGTTCGGGTGTTTATTTATCTGAACGAAATCACTTTGATTTACCTCCACGGATCTTTACGATCGATTTGGGGCAGCGTCCAACTGCAATTAAATCCTTTTTTTTTTTTCTTTTTCTGTTTTAATGCATGTGTGAATCAATTAATTGTGTGATAAAAAAAAAAAAAAAAAAAAAGAATGATAAACTGTGTGCAGGAATTAATGAGTCCAACATTATCACATCATTACACCAGCTGGCAGAACGGGGCATGTGTTGTTTGTCATAATAAACGCTCCTACGCTTAACACTCATGTATTGTTTTCTTTAGTGAATTAAGGGTTTTTGATATTAAAAGAAAAAAATAATAATTTACGATTCGATTACGTCAATAGAAAGATGTCTACGATCTTCACTCATGTTCACGGTGAAATATTTTCACCACTTAACAGTCGGAGATTAATTCTTTATATGAAATGTAAAAGTGCTGTTAATGATGACGGATGAACCACGACAGAAAGAAAAGCTATTAGCGCCACATTCAACTTAAGAAACAGTGAAATTCATTCACTATGGGTGGAATGGTTTAATCTGACTTTATTGTTAAAGCACTGGAAACACCCAGAGGACCTACAGAATATATAGCAGAAAAAACTAGTGAAATCAATGCACATCTTTTTTTTTATTATTATTATTATTATTCATTCATTTCAGGCATGTGACATTTCAAACATTTTGTGCAATCAATGCCTGAAATGAATGAATGAAAGAAAAAAAACAAAAACATTCGATCAAGAGTGAATAAAACATGAACTAAACACAGCAGAAAGGGTTAAACTGTCCCCGCTGGTCAAAGGACAGCAGGTCAGGTTCTCGGGTACTGACTCCAGAATCTTGAAAGAAAAGTGAGGAGATGTGACAAACATGTAAAATCCTCCTTCTCATCGTCTTCCTCATCCCTCCTCCTCATCCTTCCATCCCGAGCCGTCTGCAGTACAGCGAGCTCGCTCAGCCCGGCCGGTCCCAAGGTCAGCGGGTCCTTCAGCGCCGAGGCATGATGGGTAGCGTCCGCTGTGCCAGGGGCGGAGCGGGTCGCCTCGCCGCCGCCGTCACTCTGGCTGAAAGGTGGGCGGGAGGCGCCGGACCCCCCCCCCCCCCCCCCCCGCAGCTGGGTGACCGGTACCAACTGGTCCTGAACCCGGGTCCCACTGCAGCTCCGGCTGAGCTGGAGGTCCGACAGCTGTCTGCTGTCAGGGTGAAGCTCAGATCGCCGTCACGTGACCACGTTCGTATCGGAGCAAGATGGAGGAGCCACTCGGAAACACGGAAGCATCTGGGAGGGGGAGTTGGTTCTCGATCCGGAGATCCTGAAGGTTCTGATTCACCAGGACAGAAGAACTGAAACCTTTACCGTCTCATTTCACTGGAAAGTTCATCCAAACAACGGGACTTTAATACGCTCAAATATAAATGGTTACCAAAGTTACATCATGTATGACGTTATAGTGTGATATGCTTTAACCGTCTCTGAAACCGGATGCCTCACTGAGGAATAAAGTGAACTTCAAAATAGACATGTTCTTCTCTACATTTCACACTTTATAACCACATAGTTTGGGACGGTTTCCCGCCTACTTCGGACTGCGTTACTGAGAAGCTGCACAAAGCGCGCGACAATCTCAACACATTTCAAACAAACACATTTCACTTCACACGAGTGTTCGGTGATTTCCCATCGGCCCTGCGGTGCATCACAACCATCGTGTTTGGACGTGTTGCTGGAGATCCTCGCCGTCGACACACACGGCAGAGCTTGAAATGCTAAATGGATTTCAGCTGCTTCAGCAGCCCCAAAGCACTTCACATTGGTCGTCACATTCACCCGTTCACACACCAGTAGAGACGGCCGCCATGCGAAGGTGCCTAATCCATCCATTGAGGGCAATTTGGGATTCAGTGTCTTGCTCAAGGACACTTTGACGAGGGGAATCAAACTCGCAACCTTCTGATTGGGCGACAGCCGCTCCACCAACTGAGCCACAGCTGCTACAGGGTTTGGAGGATTAAATTCTAAGAAATACTTAGAAATATTCGTTCCAGCTGTGAGGAAATTCCACAACAACACAAAAATACAACATGTTCCATTTTATCACCAGAATCGTTGAGTCAGCAGTATGAGTTTTCCTGAAAATTAATAACAATCCCATTGGCTTTAGATCATATGAATGTAAAATAACCTGTGGTTTCAGTTGTGAAGATTTTCACGAGTGTTTCATTTCATGTCTTCATTATTCAAAGAATGTTAACCGAGTATTGATTATCGTCTCGAGCTGTGAGAATTGCCGTGTCCTTACCCTGTCTCAACGAGCAGAGGAGTAAAAAGACCTTTGGAGGCGGCGATATTCAGAGGAAGAGAGTCATATGGATGTTGAAGGGGAGAAGCTGCATAATTAATTTGTATATTCCAGCATGACAGATGTTTGATTTTGGCCGTAAAAGTAATTAATAAGAGAGCGGAGGGAGAGGCAGATTGCTGGAAGATTATTTATGAAGACTCCTCACTGAGCTGGATGGAGGTAGGGGTGTGTGTGTGTGTGTGTGTGTGTGTGTGTGTGTGTGTGTGTGTGTGTGTGTGTGTGTGTGTGTGTGTGTGTGTGTGTGTTCTCCTCCACTTGGCTCTTCTGTACGAGGTCGTCAGTGTTACATCAAAGTAAATTAAACTTCATAACTGATACAAGAAGCAGAACCATAAGTGTAATAAGTACGTACGTAATAATAACTATTATGTACTTGTGTACCGACCCTGTGTACATGTTGATATTTACCAGGATGGACATGAGGCCTTGTTCTGCTGAGTGTGCATGTTCTTCCTGTGCATGCTGGGAGCCAGAACCCCACGACCTTGAACTGGAATAAACAGAATATTAAAATGTATGGATGAATTAGGAAGTCCAAGAACCTGGACTGGAGCAGCAGAAAGTCTCCACCCCTGACCTGGTTCTGCAGGTTTTTGTCCTGTTAAAGTCGAGTTTTTGGGGGGGGTTTTCCCTGTAAAGATATCTTCAGATGACTGTGTTGGATTTGGTGCCGTATGATTAAAGGTAATTTGATTGAACATTCAAATGAGATTTACGACCAGGGGGTGAACTACAGGGGTGGGGGGGTCCAACTCCCCTTAATGAGATATGAGCCCCCCTGAAAACACGATTTGTGAAATTCTGGGGTGGGTTTGGGGGCAAATTTTGCCCTTCATTTGTATACATGGTTCTATGTTTAATTATAAGAAAAAAAATTAAGATTCAGTTGAATTGTCACTCTTTGCTTTGTGCATGTTCTGCCTACATAGCAATAGTAGAATGAAGCGCTCTACTTTTTTTTTTTTTTTTTTAGGTCACCTGCCATTGTGGCTGGAAGATTTTAAAAGTTGAAGCCAATCAGTATTCCCACCAGACATTTCTATTTTCTTGAAATAATAAAAACCAGATTGATTAGTGTCAGAGTGCATTTAATCATTGACCATTTTGTAATAACTGTTGCAATATGTAACAAGTTATTATGTAATGCGGCAGATTATTACAAAATGTGGCACATGTAATACAAAAGTTATTACATTTTGCAACATAATCACATAATGCAGTGCTCCACACCCGCATTTTGTAATAAGTTATTACAAAATGCATTGAAAAATGTTAATAAAAGAAAAAATGGCATTATTACATATTCTACCATTATTATATAATGAGTCAAAAATATATTAGATTACATATTCTACCATTATTACATAATGCGGTGCTACAAGGTCTCTAAAATATTCGTAAAAAGCAGTTTTTTTGGGGGGGGGGGGGGTTTCCCCATGCAGTTCTTTTTTGTTTGTTTTTAGTTTTGTCAGGATGATGCATTAAATGATTCGAGGTTTAATCTTAATGTAGGACATGTTTAAGACTCCCCCGGCTCGCTCCACCGAGAGGTCGACCATTCACCTCCAACTGGAAGAAGGTCCGTCATCACGACTGACTCCAGAGGGTCTGGAGGCCACAGGGATGTCTGTTCTTCTTCACTCTTCACTCTGCCACCATGAGGAAGGCTTCACCCCAGAAGACAGCCAATAACCCGGCAGTCGATCAACCAGCAAAACATGTGTTTCTGTGGGTCAAACATAAAGTCGAGCTGCAGCACGTTGTTTGGAAAAAAACATAAAAAATGCATCGGAGAGATGAAAAGCAATTAGAGACAGTTTGGTGTTTTCCAACAGTAGGGACAAGACAATTTATGGTTCGGCACAAACTTCCGCTTCCCTCTTTTTTTCTTCTTTTATTACGGCGCCGTAGAGCTTCGGAAGGTAATAATGAAGTGTAATGGATGCCAAACAGTGAGAAGAGGGAGTGAATGTAATTTTCTGAATGAGGGCATAAATCTCACACTGAGGCCGTTATTGGAGAGTCCTGCAGAAATTCAAATCTGCTGCTTTGACTGGAGTCACAGTACATCAGCAGCCCGGTAACAGAAGGCTAGTGCAGGTCACACACACACACACACACACACACACACACACACACACACACACACACACACACACACACACACACACACACACACACACACACACACACACACACACACACACACACACACACACACACACACACACACACACACACACACACACACACACACACAGCTCTGAACATGTGGCCCAATGACAATTGAAGCATGAAACAATCTAAATATGTGGCATCATGTAGAATTTGAGGTTAAAACCCTTTTTCCTCAGTTTTCCTTCAGTCTTAAACAGGAAGGACTGCGTTATAATGATAGAATAACAATCCATGATAAATTTATCATGCGATTCTGCACGGCGTTGAACCGAGGACCTTTCTGAGGGAGTGAATACACGCCACTCACTGTTCCTGACAAACATCCAAATGAAACACACTGTCGTTAATGAGGTCAAATAGAAGGTAATGGTTCTGACGATGGAACTTCTGAAGCAGCCACGGTGAAACTCGCCACTCTGATAACCTCTGGTTTTGTGAAATGAAAAAGTTTTTATCAGCACTTTTTTTTTTTTTGTCAGTTGTGTCATTCAGGGTCAAAGTTCAAAATCTCCAGCATGAACTGAGGACTGTCCTTGTGCTATACCATTTCTACATAATGATTATATGATATGATTTTCACAGCGGTCATCATTGGTTCTGTGCAGACACGTTCTCCCCGTGTGTGCGATGGTTTCCTCCCACAGTCTGTGAGCGTCATGTGATAGACGGCTGACCTGAAGCAGCGTATGAAAAAATAGATGGATGAAAGAAATATTGGTTCATTTTGTACCAGAAAAGGACATCGTTTCAATGGCCTGAATCAAATCAAATTAAACTTTATTTATACAGCACTTTTCATACAAGGCTGGAGCACAAAGTTCTTCACATAATTATTATTATTCTTTTAATATTTATTCATTTATTTTTTTAATTTGGACTTTTTCCTACCATTTTTATTTATTTATTTATTTTAGACTTTTTTCTACCATTTTTATTTATTTTATGTATTTTATTTATTTTATTTAAATGTATACTTTTTCTACCAAATGTTGATGTAGATGTAGAAGTCTTTTAAAGCATATCTCCCTGGGTGGGTAACGGTTAGTACTTACATGTAAACTCGTCCTATTAAAAAGTATATCAACTGAAACCAATGTAACCTCGAATAATGACTAAAATATGATAAAGTGCTGATGAAAAAGAAGGTAATTGGTGACTTGTCCACGTGACGCTCATGTCAAAATCCATTGCAGGCCAATGATGGAGTAGATATAAAGAAATATAATCCAGATTAACAATCCATTAAGTGAAGTGACTCCAAGTTTTAAAGGTTGATTATCTCGGTTCACAGTTTGATCTGCGTTGACGACACTTTAATTCACAACTTCAGGAAATGAGAAGGAGAATGATGATTAAATCCTTAAAAAAAAAAGGCTTTAAAGAAGTGAAACGTCGCTTTAAATACTAGTTTGACCTCCTCTAACTCATCACATCGAATACCTGCCGTGGTTAATGTTGATTTCATGGTCAGAAGGAAAAGTAAACCACTGGAAAAGAAATTCTGTGCACAGAATGGTACAGATGTGGCTGATTAATGGCTAATACATTTGAAATTAATTACAGAGCAATAAATTAGTGTTCATCCAAAAGACAAAGTGAACTGAATCTTTCCTTTTCTTGAAGGATAAATTGAGAGATGAAATATACCAAAGGAAAAAAAAAAAAAGAAAAAAAAGCCATCATAAAGAAATACATTTGCATACTAATTAAACCAGTGTAATAATCTTCCCCATATTCCTCACAAGAAGAGTATTCAGTTGAAGTCATTTCCATAACGGACTGAATTATTGTCTTAACTTGACTTTCGCCGACGCTAAGCTTTTCCCTGCCATTTTCAACTTCCTGCTGAAACACTGTGTGGACCTTTTCAGAGTCTCTCCGCGGCGTCGACGTCTCTTCAACCTGTCAATTACAAGCTTTTACAATTCAAAAGGAAGAGCCTATAAATCAAGCCCCTCGCCGGCTTTAATGAAATCCTCCCAGTGACATTGTCCCACTGGAGGACGCTGAAGCTCCAGAGCAGCAAAAACACTAAAAAACATGTTTAAAAAGTGAGCGGAACTCAGATAAATCATCTTCAGACTCGGCCGCATCGGTGGCATCGCAATGAAGTGAGCGGAGGAACTACTAACCTCAGCATCCACGTCACTTTACAACAGAAAACAACGCGTTACTCTCTTACCACCACTTTAACACGTTACTATTGTAGGATCCGGCAGGACGTTGGACGGGAAGACGAGTAAAGCCGCTTTATTACTGAACAGAACCGGGCCGCTCCTTCATTCTCCTCCAAACAGAAACACAGGTGGTCTCTGCACGCTCACAAGCCCCGCCCCCTTCTCCACTCTCAGCCAATCGCGGGCCAGCTCGTTCAAACGGCGCGTTCAGGCGACAGAAAAGAATCAGAACCAACACAACATCGTCCTTAAACCTTATCACTGCATCAAGAACACCACTGCAGAGACGTTACGCTATTTTTGTAGTTTTCCGGAGTGAGACGATGTATTGGTTTTTCTATCAATCAATGAAAGACTTGGTTTCATTGCACAGAGCAGGAAGTGCAAATGAATAAATAGATAAATAGAGCAACAACAGACAACTACATCTCTGGATAAATTAATACCAGTGATCGTAAAAATCAGATAATAAAAGCATGAGCCAGATATAAATACAGAGAATGAAGGTCGAAGGTTAAATGTGTACCAGCAGGAGGCCAGGCACGGGTCAGAACCGAGTTCTGTCATTCTCATGTTGAGACGGTGGCAGCTGCTGAAAGTAACTGATAAACCAACTTGTAATCTAACTTAGTTGCTTAGTAACTAACTTAGTCGTAATCAGTTACCGTATTACCTTTTCAGGGTAACTGTGGCAACACTGTGCGTGCCTTATATATATATATATATATCTATATATATATGTTGTGTGATGGCCCGTTTCCACTCATGTCAGCGATACATTAACACAAAACTTTGACAAGCTGCGATTAAATAAATCCTTCTGTTAATTTCGCGGCCGTCTGTCCTTCATCTGCGGCCGTGGGGAGCGAGAGCGGGCCTCTCCACGCCACCGGGGTAAACCTCTCCGAAGCAATATGTAATTAAACTCAGAGAGCATATTCTTTAATCCTAAAGGCTATTATAGATTTATGGTCAGTGCATTGTCTGAGCTGCACACTCCCGTGGATGCCACGAGCCCCATATATGTTCTTAACTGGGTAGATAAAGGTTTTGTAACCCTTTTAAATCTGGCTTCATAATGGAAGTGCTACAATGGCTTACCGCCCTCGTGGGGTAATACATGGGCTTTAGGATGGAAAAGCTTAAAACAGAGGAATCTGTAATTATAATGCATCAGCCATCGTCAATGACGCATCTTTCAACCCTTTCTCAGTCACATTTGAAACAAGTGGATTTGTACAAGTGAAATTGTAATTATGGTGTAGTCATTTTTTTTTTTTTTTTTTTGAGCTCTGAGGGATTAAAGTATAAAGTATGTTTAATTTAAGTGTTCTAAATTTTAGAAGAGTGGAGCCGTGATTAAGAGGGACCAATCCCCCGACAGGATGCTTTGAAATGTTAGGAATACTTAACTTAATTGCTACTTTTATTCAGTATTTTGTCCCCAGCTCTGTGAGGACCAGCGGATGTTAAAGCTCCTAAATGAACCCTGTTTGAACAATAACTTTTTTTTTCCAGCCCTGCAATGGTCTCCGTGTTCATCCTGTGATCGGACGGAACCCAGTCCAAAGTCCAGCGTCTATTTAAAGTTACTCTGCCGGCATAAAATCTTTCAAATATACTTTCCATAAAAAGGTGAACCAACACACCAAAACAAGACTATCATCACTCATTTCCACCGATTTTCAACTCGCAGTTTCCTAAATGGATCACACCGGAGTTTACAAGCCATAAGCCATCTTCAGAAACCTGCCGCAAGGGATTCTGGGATATCAAAGATGGCGCCGCGGCAGCTCAAGCAAAAATATCAACATTTGACCGATTTAGCCTGAAGAAAATCCAACGTTTTCTCAAAGAAAGAGTCTTCAAGCCACGAGAATAATCTGAAATGTTGAGAAACTGATGATTGATCAGAAAACTGATGAAAACACAGTTTCAGTTTAAAAACCGTGGATTAGAGTCCGGCTGTGGGAAAAATATGAACAGAACTTTACACAAGAAATTCAAGTCTTTGTATCAGCTCAATGCTAACAGGAACCAGCTAATGCTACACTACACATGCTATTATTAACATGTAGCCTCTAGCTAATGTTAAACATATAGCCACCTGCTAATACTAATATGTAGCCTCTCGCTAATGCTAAACATGTAGCCACCTGCTATTATTAACATGTAGCCTCTAGCTAATGCTAAACATATAGCCATCAGCTAGATTTAGCATGTAGCCACCTGCTAATACTAATGTGTAGCCTCTCGCTGATGCTAAACATGTAGCCACCTGCTATTATTAATATGTAGCCTCGAGCTAATGCTAAACATGTAGCCACCTGCTAAGACTGAGGTTATTTTTAATGTCAGATACAAACTACTCAAAATAAATGGAATTCTGAATATAAAAAACAATAAAGATAAAAAGTAAGATTTTGTTGTTAAATATCCGTGTTCATTCATCTGATCAAAATGAGTTTTGTTTCTTGTATCAAAAACTGAGATGTGATTAAAATGGATTATGAACTTATAACAAAACTCTACTTATTAGATCTTTTATAACTTGATTGTGACTCCCTGTACAGACCACAATGTTTGATTTCTCTTCAGCTTGCCTTCGTTCTTCTGTCTTTATTGGGTCCAGGTGCTGATCCTGCTGTGGCCCCGGAGGCAGTGGTGGCTCATTGCCTTATGTCCACTCCAAACAGACCATCACCTCCAAACACGCCGAGCAGACGTTTCAATCTTTGGACTGTTGGATGAGGGAGAAAATGCCAAACTCCATACAGAAACACATAAAACCCTATAAACACAAAATGACCTTCGAGCATGTCAGTCACCTGTAATACAAACTGTGTGAATAAACAAATTAACCATGTTCACATCAGCGACTGGATGAAAGGAATGTTTCCAGACATCATCACCACTTCACGAGCAAACAAGGACAGTTTCGTCTTTTCTCCGTTGAGCTCAGAGCCTCAATGATAATGTATTCTCCCTGATTTGACTTTTTAATGGGCTTTGGCCTAATTACCGTCACATGGTTCCTCAGATGTGTGCTGAGAGGAGCTGAGGAGTGTGAGAACAGAAAGAGGTCAGGTTTGGAGGTGTTGGCACATGGCCTGATCTGCTGCGTTTCCTCCCTCCGCCTGTTTTTCTGCTGATAAATTTTCCCCTTGAACATGATGTCAATATGTTGATGTGCCTGCCTTTATTAAGACACCATCCAACTGATAACAAGTCCTGCTGTGTGTTACCAACATAAATAATTAGAACAGAGACCAAGGAACGGCAGGTGGCTTTTGGCACAAAGAAATAATCATACTTGATGTGGAAAATAAAGTAAAAGGACCCATCTGTTCACGGCGGGGGGAGGTGAAGCAACGCGTTAACATATTGTCAGTAGCATTACAAAATACACAGTTAATAATTTAGTCGTGGCACATGGCTCTGGACGCTGGTTTTAAACAATCCAACACAAACGAGCCGCTTCTAGTGCTTCAGATTAACGGCAGATTTGTTGGACCTGACATGTCCAGCAGCCAGTTCGTCACACACACTGCCAATTATTTACTCAAGGGATTGATGGATTAAAGAGGTAGCAGAGCCTCTTAATCGTCTCTCAAATGGTTTCACTTCAGAAACCACAGCAGAAGAAACCTGTTGAACTCTAAACCCGTTTTTTTTTTTTTTTTTTTTTTTCAAATTAAGGTTCCCACCCAGTTTGAATACGGGCGGATTATTGGACGCGGGAGACGCAGCAGCTCGGTGGAAAACGTGCAGTCTGGCCAATTTATTATGAAATACCAAAAACATGAAGTTGTGACTGAATCGAGCTTTAGATCAAAAGTGACAAGATTATAAGAAAATGTTCATAGATGAAGCTGTTTGTTCCTTTACTGAACATTGGATGACTTGAGTGTCGGCTGGTTGACAAGATAATATTCATTACCTTCGCCAATGAAAGTTTGGGTGGACGGCTCTGTTTTTATCTGCATTTATTTATATTTTATCAACTTTTCGCATAAACTATTAACCCGAATTGCATGAAAACTTCAGGGATGATTTGTCATCATCGACGGACCAATCGATTTGATTTTAGGACGTTGAGGGCAAACTGTTTCCAAATAAATCCCAAAAGACCGTGTAAAACAATGTCCCATACAGAGTGGATGAGCGAGGCACCACATTCGATTTTGATTGGCGCCAATTGAACCTTTAAGAATCGTTCCAACTATCTGAACTGCACTTTTAATTTCACTCACTAGGTCTTATATCAACAAAACAGTATTTATTACAAAATAAAAGGACCTGATGAACAGAAAAGACAACTAAACTAAACAACAAGTTCCCAGCAAATAGAAATTAAGTTGACCCCAGTAAGAGTGTGAGAGTCCTTTTAAATGATTGGCCACTATAAAAGAAAACACCTTTTTTTAAGTTACTATACCAGTCATATGAAATGTCTTACCAAAGATTCTCTCACAGGCACTGGCATTCACCCCCGATAGATCTGGTAAGATGATATTCATTGCATATATATATATATATATATATATAAGATAAATGAGAACTGTTTATCTTTTAGGTGATGGTTAAAGCTCTTTTATGTTTCTATGTTTAAAAGAAATCTCTGCATTAATGATACCACAATTCAAAGGAGCGTAAAACCGATCAATGAAACAGAAACAGTCAGTTTATCAAGAGACACATTGACTGAGGGCGTTCTTTTTTTAATCAGTGGACAAATTCGATTTTAAATTGGAGTTAATGTGTAGTATTTACAAGCTGATCGACTGACCAAAAAGAATCACGTTTGGGCCGATTTAACATGTTTACATGTTTAAACACCCTGATTTACACACTGAATATCCCAATTAAATCACAAACAAAGACAAAAAAATAAAAATAAAAGCTCACAATCACGCAGTGTCTGACTCTTTCACATTAAAAACAAACTGCCAGTTATACGAGATGCTCTAATTTGCTCTTTTAATTCCAATCTAACAACACATTCAAGGCTATTTCCAATCTTGTTTCAATTACAGGTGACACGCTGAGAAAAGATGATGAGGTACAAAAGAAAAGAAAAAAAACACTGGCATGTCTCATCTAAAAGGGCTGCTCTTGTATCCCTCACAGGGAAACATTATTCCTAATAAAACTCTTTAATAAATACTTCAAGTCCTTGGAGGATTCCTTGAACTTGATAGGAAACGCTGTCGATACCCAGGAGCAAAAAAGTCCATTACAGCTTGTAGAGGAAGATTTAATAGGTGTCATAATTTATCATGTAAACCGAAAAGTGTTTCTTAATTAAGTGTGCACGTTAATGAATTTTTTAATTTGATCCCTGTAAGTACTTTGCCACGCTAATTGCAATATTCCACACATTAGTTATTGCCCTTGGCTATTTGCTGTGAAGAGGCAGATCGCTGTTTCATTAAACGAACCTCAGCCTGCAGCCCCGGATCTTCTTCCACTCAACGCTCTTTTTCCACGCAGATAAAAAAAATAAAAAAATAAATAAATTGCCCATTTCAATGTATTTTGAGAAGAAACTATAAAATCAATTGTATTTGTCAGTAGTTTGGACATCTGTTGGCCCATAAATCCAAGTCCTGCCTTCAGTCCCACATTGCGCAGCGGAGTAATCACTGAGTGAGCTATTTAAAATGACAAATGCAGCCAGGCTCAGGCTTGATGGCCGCCTTTGTATCCACAGTCTCACTATCACTGGTGGCAGCCTCATATTGTTCGCCGCAATTAATCTGTTTGAGAAACATAATAATGAAGTTGCCAACTGCTGCCTGCGCTACTATTTTATTAATCAACTGCAATTAGGCGGCGACGCCATGTCCTTAGGATGACTTTACATGGAGGCTCAGGGGGAGCAGAGCCAGCAGCAGCACAGAGCGCGCTCAGAAACACACACACACACACACACACACACACACACACACACACACACACACACACACACACACACACACACACACACACACACACACACACACACACACACACACACACACACACACACACACACACACACACACACACACACACACACACACACACACACACACACACACGCACACACACACGCACACACGCACACACACACGCACACACGCACACGTAAGTGCTGCTCAGGCTCATCTGGTTGTGCAACAGTTGTTGGTTTTGACTAGGTGGCGCTGTACAGATGATCTTGGCTTGCTGTGGGAGTTGTGTGTGATGTGGGTTAAAATGACTTCTGTGTGTTTGTAGTGGAGTTTTTCTCGTGTAATTTCATGTGCAATATGACGCCGAGGTTTTATCTATGTTGTGTCTTTTCTTTGCTTTTTTTAAAATTAAGCAAACTGTTGCGCTTGAGAACGTAGTCAGCATATATTTTACATTGTAGTATTTAAATTTTCCTTCTTTCTTCCATCATAACCCCGCTAAAAGGAAAGTTCGTTTGTTCTTCAGGAAAATAAATGAGGAAAAGCATTTGGAACACGACGGCGAGGGTTTATTCACTCTGCGGCGTGTTGAACTGCGCCGCGGAATGAAGGGCGGATGTTTTACCTTCAGTCGTGGACAAGATGGGAGATGGATTCGTTAAGCTCTTCATTCCAGCCAAAGCCGAAGGAACACAAGGCCATTAACACAAATTTTATCCCCAGGCTCCGCCCCTCGGTGTCATGACATTCAGGCTTAATGTGGAAACAAACGCTTCCCATTAAGGTTTCATGAAGTAATTCCACCCATATGAAGAAACTCAGGAAAAAATCTGCTGACATTATCCCCCTGGATGTTGGAAATGTATTTAATATCCCGCGGCCTTCTTACACTGTGACATTAGCCAGAGGAGATAATCCCTGGAAGATTAAAACAAAAGTGGGCCGGAGTGTTTCAAGCTGCTATGGTTTCCGTCCATACAAACTGAATTGTTCTCATTGCAAAGTGATTTCAAATCTTTGTAATCAATGACCTTCGGACTCCTCCGCCCTCCGCTCACATAAAAAGCCCGTCAGCGTGATACTAGTCTAACTACACCAGGAGTTAGTGGATACCCTGTGGTGCTATTAAAACAAATCTGCTGCTGGGATAACAACAGAGGTGTCCTCGAAGTGGAGATGATGTTACACTGTCGGGACGATAATGCAGCATTTGACGGCAGTGATCAGATGTTCTCTGTTGTGGAGCTTTCGGGGAGATGGCGGCTGGTTGCAGGGCATCAACATCTGCAGATGCTGATTAATTCCTGTCTGACAGATGTTGGTGAATGTCTGCAGGGTCTGTTACTATATAATACTAAAAGCACCACGCACTCCGAAAACCTGGGAGGTGATCATCGAGCAAACGGCGTGGACATGGTTACAGGTGAATTTCATTGGATTTATTGAACTTATCGAAGATTTTCTTTTGTATCCGGGCTGTTTATGAACTTTGACAGTGGTGCCATGTCTAAAACAATCTCGTCTACTCAGAGCAGCATCTTTCTTTAACCTGACTCTCTAACCCTGCGTACACGACAACCTTTCAGGTGACAACATCTCAGCAAAGGCAGAGACCCTTAAAAATTATGTAGTGAGCATGCCAGGCCACAAGGGGGCACTGTTGTTTTTTTGTAATAAAAACACAATTCCGAGAGAACCTGACAATTGCATGAACAGAGTCTCAACTATAAAACTACCAATCCAAACAATAAAACTAGAATACGGACTGGGAGTCACGCCACTACAGATGAGCCGAGGAATTATTCGCCACTGCGGTGGTGAGCATGTGCAGTGGCCGCCCTCCGTAGACTCCGGCTGTCTCTGTCCGATCAAAGAAAAGCTCGACGGTTGCAGTGTCTCCAAGTGTCGCCGTCGTTTTGTGGTTACCCTGGTTTTGGTGGTGGTGTGACCGCGGCCCCAGCGTGAGTCCACACCTGAGCCACAGCTGGCCTCGGAAACGCCTCCACCCCTCTGATCAAGCTGTTCCAACAACTGGAAGACATCACACGTTAAACACTCATTATTTTAATTCGATGCTAATCATGTGTTAATGAGACTAATCCTTGCAATGATTCAGGTAATTTGCTTAATGGCTGCCCAGAGTCCAGATCACAGCGATCAGTCACGTCTGATAAGACGTCTGCTGTGGGCCGGGAGGGCAAACGGTGGCGGAGGGGAGGCGGAGAACAGGTGAAGGCCAGCAGGAGCCCGTATCCACAAACTCTGACTGAACAAATTCTGACTGAACAAACTCTGACTGTGTTGCGAGCTGGAAATATTCTTGGAATATTTATTTGGTATTAACAGACAAATTGGTTTCATTTGTAAATATCTTAAGTTCTAATGTTTCTTCATTAACCTCTGTGGAAAAATCTTAGTAAATGTTTCTTTTGAGGGCGACAGCGCGACACTAATCCGTTTTACGGCAGTGGAAAGTTGTGTTGTGTGCGTGGAGCCTGGATTGTAACACGTAATCCATGAAGAAAAAGAGTGGTGCGTTTACACTGCAGCAGCAGACACACTGACAATGATGTAGTTAGTCTGCCGGGCCACCAGAGGGTGGTGTCGCTTGTTTTTGTAATTAAACCACAGAGAGGTGTGCAGAGAACAATACGCTATAAACATGAACAGAATACCGGAGCTGAAAGACGTCCTCCATCACATTTATCGCAGGTCACATTGCGATCAAACATTATCATGTTTAACTAGTCTCACCCTGGTTACATGTTCAAACTCTGAGTTAAATCAGTAAAAACTAGTAGTTTACCTTGTGGCCTGAGTGAGGCATTGTATCATGAAGCTAAGCTTGTTTAATCGTTTATTTGTTCAGATTATTAGAGAGTTATTTATTTCAATAATTTGAAGCCAACTTCCTTTACATTTATAAACTTTGGAAGGTCGTCGGGTCACAATCCGCCACCTGGTGGCCGGTTGTGGGAGTTCTGCTGTCAGATGGACTGGAACATGTGATGAAAGCGGGACTAGGAGAGTTCAGACAAAGACTGCAGCGTGTTGACCTGCACACGTCGTTTTCTCTTGAATTTATACGGTCGTCTAAACAACCGCTCATTAACCTTTTATGGGGGAATTGTCTGAACAATAAATTGGCCCTAATTACCCCCACCACAAATGTAAATGCATGAAATAAAAGCAATAAGTAGTAAAACAGTGCAGAAACTACTCTAGACTGAATCTGTGTGCGTTTTCCTGAATTATTTTTCTTTGATTAATTTAGTTACTTTAATACCTCCCACTGCTTTCCAAACATTTTTTTTTTTTTTAACTGGTTATCATTATTGAATAATATTAATTCTTCGGTCAGAAATGCTTATAAAAGCAGTTTCTAATCCATTGGGCTCCGACTTCCAGATAATAATTTAAAAAAAAAGCCAGACCATACTTTTAAAGCAGAGCTTTAGGTCGTGGCTTTTCCACTTGTTCATGATATTTGCATTGACCTATTGACCTCATCTGCACTCGGTGTATTTTGCACATTGTTCCCCCAAACAAACACGCACAGCTTTAATATGCGAGGAGCTTTAAAACAATGGCACTTAGTCAAAGCTGCAACACTGGGATTCTATGAAAAGACATTTGTCACCTCAATCAGAGGATAACCTATATTTTACACATTAATCCGGGCTAAAGCATGTCAGTGTGTGTGTGTGTGTGTGTGTGTGTGTGTGTGTGTGTGTGTGTGTGTGTGTGTGTGTGTGTGTGTGTGTGTGTGTGTGTGTGTGTGTGTGTGTGTGTGTGTGTTGGTGGGTGGCAGCCATTGTTCTGGGGCGTTTATCCATGTTTCACACGCTGAGTGACTTTTCATGTCTGGAGAGCGTCGCTGTCTTCTCAACCGCTCAGCATTACTCCGCCATGTTTATCAGGCATCAATGCAAAATCCTTCAGTGTGTGTGTGTGTGTGTGTGTGTGTGTGCTCAGGCAGGTATTGACCACAGACGAATGAGAAATGGAATAAATAATCCCTGAGTGATATTGGAATAATTAATGTGCTGTTTACCATCAATTTCACGAGGAGCTGAAAGGTGACTCCGATTAAATGCGAATTCTGAGAGCTGAGAGGGAGACTGACCTTCACTGTCATGTAGATTACATCCTGTCCAACAACAACAAAAAACAAACAAACCCAAAAAACCAAATGAGGATTAGAGGAAAGGTAGCTCATCACTTTAATTTCTGTTATTGTTTGACAGGCAGCACATGGAGTCTCTGCTCCGTCGTCACCACGTGTGGATTAGACCGGCCTCATCCATTAGATGAATTATTATCATGATTATTATTATTATTATTATTATTGCCACACATCAATATATTCAGGAATATCAGGATGGAAAAATGAGCTTTTGTATTATTTAGTGTAGAATTTAAATTATTCAACAAGAAAGGTCATGAAAATATTTCAAGTCGGAGTCTCAATCTGCGAGTAGACTTGATTCTATAACTTTATTTTATTTATATTTTTGTCTAAAATGGTAAAAAAATAAAAATAAAAAATATATATATTTATATATATATATATTTTCATGTCAACAATGTTCCTGCAATTTTGTTATGGATGTTGTGTCTTAATGATTCAGATCAAAAAAGAAAAAAAAAAAAAAAAAAAAAAAGGAAAAAGAAAAAAAAGGGAAAAAAAGAAAAAAGGGAAAAAAGGAAAGAGGAAAAAAAAGAAAAAAGGACAGCAGCAAGATGAAGTCAGAGAAATATCCGATCCTGAGGATATTTTAATAGTTGTAGTAGTTCTGTCCACCTCTTCTAAACATGCTGGGACTTTGGCTAAAGTCCCATCAGGCTGAAGAAAGAATGACTTTCAGTTTGAGGCCGTTACTCTGGAAGAAAATATCCTGAGGACGAGTTTCCTTTCGAGGTGACCTTCTGTTTGTGACCCTCATGGACCCCGTCGCTGGTCTGTGCTGGATTAACAAGGAACTGGAGTGGAAACTCAAGTCGTTGAGATTTTAATTAAGACCTTGATCAACTGGGAAGGTGGGCGTGGAGTCTCTGGTCATCTCTTCTTGAACGGAGTAGAGTTTTGTTGCACGATTCAAAGCAACAGACTTTCTACGTTTGGCTGATCTGAACCTCCAACATCTCTGAAAGGGGAAACTTGATGAATTACTATTTCCAAAACCAGTAATCAGATTACTCATCCAAGTCACTGTGCTTTACGACTGTTTTCAGGCGACACAAAAGAATCAGCACCAACCAACATCGTCAATAAACCGTATCGTTGCATCAGTAACGCCACTGCAGAGACGTTACACTATTTTTTGTAGTTTTCCTGAGTAAAAAGATGTACTGGCAGGAAGCCCCGCCCCTTTTTCAATCCGTCAATCAAAGACTTTAGTGGCAGCTGCTGAAAGTAAATAAAAAAGTAACTTGTAACACAACTTAGTAACTTTTAAAAACAAGTTAATCAGTGAAGCAACCAAGTTATTTTTCAAAGACAAGCTAGTAATCATATTACTCTTTCAAGGTAACCGTGGCAACGCTGCTCCTCACCCTCTGCATGGTTTCATCGCTCCACATCCCTCCAGGGTCTGCTCACCCCCTCTCTGCCTTGGCTGCCCCCCTGAGGGCCAAGAGGTTGAGGATGCCCTCTTCTGGTCAGAGCCAGCATGACGCTGTGACGATACCCCACAGAGGAGGCAGGAGGGGGGGGGGGGGGGTGGGGGGGGGGGGGGGGGTGACACCCTGGCACCACGGCGCTGTTCATCCATGCGGCTGTGATCTGGGACAAATGTAAGAACCTCTCCTCGCCTTTCCAGGGAGCGCTTGTCAAACCGCCGTGACTCACGTCTTCAGAACCATTGACTCGATTTTAAATGTTCCACAATTTGTCTTCCTGGAAATCGTCACCTGAAATCTGTGGAAACGTTCCAGGTTCTTGCCACTCTGATTCCAGCTCCTGCCTGTGATCCTTCTGGTTCTGCTTCAGGTTTTAATCACATTGAGGAGTTTGAGCCGGTGACTTTTAGAGCATGTGTTTGCACAGGCCCGTCTCCATGCTGACTTTTATTCAAAGAAATCTTAGAGCTTGTCCACGCACAGCTTAGCACCTACCTAGAGGAGCACAACATTCTAGAAATCTTCCAGTGTGGTTTTAAACCCCTGCACAGCGCAGAGTCAGCACTGCTCAGGGTTTTTGATGACATCCTCCAGGCTAATGATTGTGGTGATCGTTTGGTTCTGGTTCTGCTGGACCTGACTGCTGCATTCGACTCCTGGACCATGACATCTTCATGTCCCTGCTGCAGCACCTGGTGGGCATCCGCGGTACTGCTCCGGCCTGGTTTAGGTCCTATCTGGCTGACAGAAGCATGTGCGCTAGCCTCGCTGGCTCTGAATCCTCTTCTGCCCCGCTCACATATGGGGGTTCCACAGGGCTCAGGTTTAGGGCCCCTGCTTTTTTTTTTTTCCCTCTTTCTGTACCTATTTTCACTGGGTTCTGTGCTCAGGAGACACGGCTTCTCTTTTCATTGTTATGCAAACGACAGACAGATTCACTGTCATGTCTGAATTTAACTTCTTGAGTTTTAATGAAAACAAACGGAGGCGATGGTCTTCGGGCTCAGTGGCGCCACATGTGACGCCAACAGCTCTTAAACTTATGTTTTTAAATGGACAGGGATTTTAAATTTGGACTCAAAGACTTTGTGAGCGGTTCAATCCAGCTTCTTCCACCTCAGGAGGCAAAAGGTGAAACCCATCATTGCACATCAGCACCATGAGCCAGTCATCCATGTTTTTATTACATGTGGGCTGGATTACTGTAACGTCAGCCGGACCTCCAGTTGGCCCAGAACGCTGCAGCACGACTTCTAACTGGAGCACGAAAGAGGGAACATATCCCTCCCGTTCTGGCTCCACTGGCTGAACCGTGCATTTTAGAATTCCTTATATGATTATTTTATTTGTTTTTAAATCCCCGCCTTACCTCTCTGAGCTGCTCCACCCCGACACTCCTGCTCGATGCCGCCGGTCAGCTGATCAGCTGCCTCCTGGGGTACCGAGGTCCAAACGAAAGCTCAGAGGGGGCGGAGCTTTTTCTGTTGGAATGAGCTCCACTGCTCATCATACAATCTCCTTTACTGTCGTCTTTAAAACCAAACATAAGACCCATTTTTATTCCCTGGCTTGTGATCATGTTTGAGACTCTGCGCCTGTTTTATTTAACAATTTTATTGTTCAATTGTTTTTATTTTACTGTATTTTTGTTTTATTTCTCACTCTTATTATTATTAGTCTATTATCTTTTGATTTCATCCCATAATTAGTCTACGAATTGCACATGGGAATATATTTTCCTTTGTACCAAATCCTATTGTAGGTATGAGGGTTGCACAATGGCCGAAAGCCGCTGTCCTGTACGCATGCTGTGTGCTTTGAATGTTTTGCCATTTTGCTTATCTTTTATCATTATTATTATTATTATGTTTCGAGATGCTTGTTTTAGGACCCCCTTGCAAATGACACGTTACATCTCAAGGGGTTATCCTGTTATTAAATCAATAAACAACCAAATAAATAACCGAAATAAATAAATAAATCACTTTGGCTTTAGCTGCAGTAGTTTCAAAGTGCTCTATAAATAAACTTGACTTTCCTCATAAACTCAGATTAAAGCGTCTTTCCTGTAACAGTCAAAGAAAGAAAAGATTCTGTATTTATAAGACAAAACAGTGACTTATACATTAAAGTGTATTATAATAATGAAGATATTTTCCCTTCAAATCAACCACAGAATTAACTTTTCTCAGTGAGAGAAACAGTCCGTCTGAAACGGGCCATTTAAAATCAGTTTTGCGTTCAGCCCGCAGTGAAAAGAAGCAGCAGCAGTCGAGCAAACCTGGAATTAGAAGTCAGTCACTCGGCTGCGCAGCGATTTCAGAGAGGGTATGTTTGTCTCCGAGCTAATGTCACCTTCCTATGAAGGCCCATATTGCACCGCGTGAGAGCGACTGCTTCTCAGCCCACACAAACAAAACAGATGTTATGGGTGTCAGGAGTCGTCGTGCTGCAAGCTGCACGAGCCTTAATCAACTCGGCGAACGGCTGAGAGGCGGTGACGTCACGTGATGAACACTCTCGCCTCCCTCCGGGCTCACCTTCCATCTTACCTTCATGTCATCACTTCTGCTTTTCATATATATATATATATATATATATATATATATATATATATATATATAAATTTTATTGAACTGCAGCGAATCTCTAAGTAGTGGCGACGCTCTGGACCAGGAGATGAGCTCCAGATTATATATCCTGATGCTGAAATAGAGAAAAACATCTAATTTGACCTTAAATGGGGAAAACCACGTAATAAAGTAAATACAGTTGAACAATAAGTGCAGTTTTTACATCGTTTTTTTTACACCCTGCTACATATTTCATGTACCTTTTGTTGAGTGTTTGCGGCCTTCAGCATGTCTGTTTTTACCCACATGGTATAGCTTCCATGACACTTATATAATTCCTCTTTCAGAGACGCTGAAGTAATAAAATTAATTAACAGCAGAAATTCAGGATTTTATTCCTTAACCTTCTTCAGGGTAACACGCTGATGTTCAGGATTTCCAACGAAGGAGAAACTTCCAGCATCGTAAGCTCCTGATGTTTGCGTTTCTTCGGTCCGTCTCGGACACCGAGAGGAAGTTTGGATGGTGGGATGAGGGCAGAGGAGACGAGACGGGGCTTTTGGAGGTGAAGAAACGTGAACATGGAGAGATTGTGAAACACACATGGAGTGTGTGTGTGTGTGTGTGTGTAAGAGCTGGAGGAGCTCGTGGAGACAGACAGACCGCCGTCGATGGCGAGGATTCCCGTCTCGCTGAATGACACGACAGAGTGGCGGCGGCAGAGTTAATGCGAGAGTGAGACGGACAGATTCAGAGGAAGGGAGAAGGGGGGAGAGAAGAAAAAAAAAAAAAAAAAAAAAAAAGCCTGAGGGGGTTTCACTCAGTTTGTCAGACAAACTCAACGGCCAACAGAGCTTCAACTTGTGTCACTTTGAATTCCTGGTCCCAGCACATGATATCTCCCACCCGATCCTCCTCTCCAGCCGTCCTGTCTGCCTGGATCTGGGAGAGCCGGCCGGGCGGAGGGGAGGGCGGCGCGCAGGCATGCAGGCCGCCGCAATGATTGATTTCCTCCTAATTCCCTCAAATAGGATGGAGGAGGACGAGCGAAGGCAAAGACACTAAAGAGACGGCGCAGTGGAGGATGGGATGGGTGGGGTGGGGTGGGGTGGGGGGGTGGCAGGGGAAGAAGGGCGAGGGGCAATAAGTAGGCCACCCTGTGTCAGGTAAACTTTGGGCTTGTAGCTAACTGGATGTGTCAGAGCAGCTAAACGTTGAGCTGTCAGCGCACAACAATGGGGTTAAAGATACGAACCAACTGATGCTTCACACGGCGGGGCGGGGGCGCGGGGCTGGGGGGGGGGGGGGGGGTAACTCATGATGAATCTTACATTTATGACTTACTGCCGCACATATTTAGTCCCAAATTAATTATAAAACCCACAAACAAACAAAATGTTACACTAGAACACATCAAGATCTGAACTATTCAGGCTTCCTGCTTTAGGACATTTTCAGAGATAATGATAATAAGTTTTTTTTTCTATTATTAAGCTTTAATGAAACAGTCACTTTGTTGAAGGCTCATACATGTATAATCTGGTATTTGTCCTCCTTGACTCTTAAACTTCAATAAGTTTGAACAAAACCAATGGAAGTGGATTTATAGATTTCTTTCACCCACTGTCCATGAAAACTTTGCCACCGACTTACATAATAGTTTGGAAACACGAAACTGCTTACAAAGTCTTGAACCGATTCAAAATGCTGCAGCGAGAGTCCTGGTGGGAACCAGCAGGAGAGACGACATCACCTCGGGATGAGCTTCTCTTTACTGGCTTCCTGTTGAATAGAATTTTAAATCCTTCTTTTAACCTATAAAGCTCTCAACAACCAGGCTCCATCACATCTTAAACAGCTGCTAGACCCGGATTAACCAGCAGGACTCTTGGTTCTGGGCCGCTCACTGGAGGTTCCCATGTTTTTTTAAAAGTAGAACAGGAGGCGGAGCTTTCAGCTCTTTTCTTCTCCATAAAGCTGAAGCTGGATTTGGCTGCAGGTTTGTTCTGGACAGAGTTTGAGAAAAACTGTTTCATGTTCAAATGTTGCGGCTGCAGCTCAGAGTCGACCAATCAGTCACTGAGGATTCTTCTTCTCTGATGGTCGTTTTCTCTCCGAGCACATTTTTCTGTTTTGTTCTTCACATTAGTTTATTCCCTGGTACATTCTTATGGAATCTGATTAAGACAAAAACATGAAATCAAAATGTGAATGTTGTTCCTCAGGCCGATTTATTCTTTCAACATTAATTGTATTAATTTTGAAGTGTTATTTTGAATATTTTCTATAATATGTGTACTTTAAAGACTTCGATGTGATCAAACTGAAGGTCCGTTTACATTAACAAAACTTTGGTTGCGTCTTGTGTCTCGTTCACACGACAACTATGCTTGGAGTCACTGAAACGTTTTGGAAACGGCTCCCCAACGTGGAACTTTGCGAAAGCACAGGGGCTCCATCTCTGTGTAAACGGGTGAAAACACGACTTTCTGGAAACGGCCAGGACTCGTGTCTCTTTGTAGACGGAAGAGAATATCAAACATGGCGGCCTCCAGAGGGTCATGACTCCCAGTCCATCTTCTCCTGGGACTTTTATTTTGACAGTCACTAGAATAACAATCCAACTTGGTCATCTGTCCACTAGAATGTCCGTGTTCTCCCGTCGTTAATGTTTATAGAGTGCTGTTCTCTGCTGCATGTTTGTGTGATTTCAATATGAAAACAACCAACAGCACCCTCTAGTGGCCTGGCATGCTAAATACATTTTCAGTGTTTCTGCCATCCCCTTGTATATGGACATCGTTTTCAAATCGTTGTTGTTTAAACAGGAAATTTGAAACGTGTAAACAGGGCCTAAGAGATGCTGTTATTACAAAGTGGATGTAATTACCTCTGATAATAAATGTACAAGTCGCCCCTGCACATGAATTATTCCACTCTTGAATCATTAATAACACATTAATTGTTGGATGTGACGATGAGAAGGTTTCCATCCTGCCGCTCTGCAGACCGCGTCTCATCTTGAATCTTGTTGTACGTGACGTTTCTCTGTCGCCGACACATTGTGAACACTCGCCCGCTCCAGACCCCAGAGTCGTCACGGTTCTAATCCACGGCCGCGGTGAGCCGACCAATCAATTATTCAGACTTCGGGAGCTTGTCGGGCCGCCAGGAGACCACCGGGGGAGTCCACACTCACTTTCAGCCTGTCACTGGAGACGACTGGCGACCTTTACTGCTCCCCCACCTCCACCCTCTCCACGGCCCGAGTCTCCCAGGGGGCTGGACGGTCTTTTTTAAACACAGTGTGTCTCCCGAACGTGTGATGGTGAAACAGAAGGACGGTCGCTGTGACCATCTGACTGCATCAGAACAACAGGCGGGGTGCAGCCGGGCACACACACCTGGGTGTCCAGGGAGCGTCTCACACACACACACACACACCAAACACACACCTTACCGCATTCAGATCACGTCACTTTATGTATAAATTACAATTTGAGCTACTTTGGCTGAACTACCAGGACATATTTTGAATGAAAAATCAACTGATCCCACTGTACATAGTACAGATTTGTACCATTTTCACACTGTAGTGTGGTGATGAAGGATGAAAACAACCCAGCTCAGGATCGAAGGTGGAGGAGAGGCTGGAGACGGAGCTTCCACAGAGAGGACAGATTCTCGGGGATCCCGGTGGGAGGAGAAATTAGACGAGGAACGATCTGTTTCTGGTTTTTTCATGCCAGCGAATGGAGAAGAGGGGACGCTTTAATAGACAGTGCGAGAGGTGGTGCAATGGCACTGGATCCATGGCAGCTGTTTTCTTCAATGTTTCATGCTCACAGCCACAGCTGCTCTCCAAATGAGAGTTAATATTGCAGGGGGGCCGTCCACCCTGGGTTGAGCCTTGTCGCATGGTCTGAATGTCAAAGTCGGCCCAGCAGGGAGACGCCGGCTCAGAGGACACGCTGGCTGGATTTCACCCCGCATCCTCTCACAATTTCCTCTTTGTTACGATATCTTTCTGCCTCATTGGATCTTATTTCCACCAACTGGACAAGGAGTGAAATCCATTTTTACCGCGGACACGCAGGCGTTTTAGCCTCAAATGAAAATACACAGAGGCAATAGAGAAGGTCGGGAGGAGTGCTGGTTGACACGTGAGCATCGTTTCACTACCAGTGAAGGTTGTTTTATTTTGTTTTTGTTTTTAAATCCGCTTCCTGAAAAACCCCTACTCAAACCAGTTTGTCACCCAGAATAGACGACCCTATGAGCCACAATGATTCAGTTAAATTAAACTCTGATTTTTATTAAATTTGATTAGTTTCTGTGAACTGCAGTTCATATTTTTGTAAGCTATGAGCGCCATGCAACCTTGATTTGATCCTGCGGTAATTACATGATTTGCATCTGTGTGACCACAAATCAGTCCATTTTGTGTATATATATATATATATACATACATACATGGTTTTTTCTGTTATTGTGTTTTGAAGAAAGGGGAACCCACGATGAGTCTTATCTTCTTTGTGCTCCTGTTCAATTATGTAAACAGTCAATGGAATGAGCTTCATGAAAAACAAGATCATTGAAATGAATAAAAAGAAGAAAAAACATTGCTATTTATGACAAATATTGTAGTTTTTTTGGGTGGTAATTTAATGACCAGCATTTTCATGTGAGGTTTCACCGTTTATTCTCTTTGAATGACGACATGAGTCATTGTTTTACTGAGAGTCTGTACTTTAAACATTTATTTAACAATAAAGATATATTTTGTCTGCGTTGCTGGAATCTGAACGGGAGCGGAGAGGATTTATTTTCCGAGGGATGCTGAAGCCTGCTCAGTGATGGCGTCTCCTCAGTGAGGATCAGATCAGCTGCGATCGCTGAAGGCTGCGTCCCCGATCCTCCGTCTCGTTGTCAGGTCGTTAATACACCCTCTTTCACCGCCACAGAAACAGTGGCGGCCGTGAGGACGGAGATCTGAAAAGTGATGAAGCTCCGTGAAGGAAACAGCTGCTGGGGAAGGCGCTTCAAAGTTTACTAAAGTCCTGATATGAGAGGGAAATCTCCTTCAGAGTTTTGTTCCGTAAGATTTGAAGGCCTGGCTGCAAATCATTGAAACGGTTCACCGACTAAAGGAGCCATGCGTGTCGTGTTTGTCAGCGCTTTCGCCATCATTTGCAGATTATTGTGTCGTATGAGGAAAAAAAAAACGGGATTTCACATGTGTGAAACACTGTGCTCATCCTAAAGCTTCTAAAGGCAGGTATATTATTCCATTTACTCGTTTTAAAGGCTTTTCAATGCTTACCAAAAACCTTGTATTCAAAGTTTCTAGCACCTCCTTAATTTTCCTCCATTTGAATATTGGATCATAGGAGCTACATTCAGAATCTGCTGTGTCTGTGTGAGCTGGACTGGCTCCGCCCACTCATGCCCATCTTGGGAAGAGGAGGAAGTACGTCCTCTCGTGGTGCCATGTGCCAGAGCAGAGCTGCCTAATTGTGGGAGGAGTCAAAGGGAGGGCCTACCTTGATTGTGATTGGCTAAACCCCCGATGACACTATATAGGGTTTGATTTCTGATTGGCTGGTTGGAGCAACACACTTTTTAAAACCTGAGCCAGAGAGAGAGGACAGACTGTCTTCACTTCTGGGGCGTTTTTCCAGGAATAAGGTAAAAGTGAATTGAACATATTATGACTCCTTTAACTCATCGTATTGAATTCAAGCTTGTCAAACTCATTTTAGCAGGGATTTGCTGCCACACATGTAATGAGCAAGACCTTGTACAGCCACGATTTATGTTTTTCTTTTTTTTTTTTTACTTACACCCCATGTCCATGTCTACGTCCAGTGAAATTTCAGGTTGGACAAGCATGTCTTTTAGACCTACCTGGAGAAAGTCTATGGATTCGCAGGGAGAACATGTTCTTTTGTTTCCATGGTCGTGCAGTCTTTTAGTTTTTACAGTGTCAGTGTCTCACACTTTAAGGGTGAGTATAGTCCTATTCGGCCTGCAGCTGCTGCCTTCAGCTCTGAGATGATCCGTTTCACCGTCGACAATAATCACACTGAGCAGAACGCATTACCGATGGCTCCAGGTCGAAATACAGTTTTTTGGTTTTGAAAGTCACACACACACACCCGGACACAGTGGTAACATTTATCAAAATTGACTTCTGAATGTTTTTCTTACACTGCCGGACCCTCAATCTCCCATTTATCATAGAGACATCACTTTTACTCGGCATGCTTGTGTTTTAAAATCCATTTTGCTTCATGCCTCTATGCTGCTTTTCACATATGGCCGTCCTCAAAGACTTCCTGCCCGAGCCCGTTTGCCATCTGGTAAAGTCACATAGAAGCTCTCAGACGCCGCGCGGGGTGACACTGAGCTATATTAACGCCGACAAAAGTGCATTGAATAATTATCTTTGGAATTGATACATTAGCCCGAACTTAAGCAAATGTCAGCAGATCAGTTTATCTGGAAATGAGAGCGGCGAAGGAGAGGAGGAGAGAAATGTGAAGGACGCTACACTTCATTAGTCATCTCCTCCAAAGTGATGTCGGCAGATGAAATTATTCTTTCGGAGAGCTGTCTGTACAATCACACTGCCCATTTCGTACATCTAATTCACCATTCGCCATGATAACCAGATTGGGGGAGGGGGGGGGGGGGGGGGGGGGGGGGCAGATAATTAACTCATTCCATGCTGATTACCTTCCTCACAGGGTTTTAAGGAAGAAGCAACAATCTGCCCTTATTTGACCACGCCGTCTTACAATCACTTACACCTTTTTTTTTTGATCTTCTTTTAAAATCCATCTTAATGTTTTAAATTTACCTTTTTGGTATATGAATATCTACACTCTAGGAAAGAAATTTGAATTCAAGACATAATTCTTTTTTCACCCCCAATGTAACCAGGTTAATAATGTAATTAGTTTGTTTTTCGTAAAAATAAAATAAAATAAATAATTCTCATCAGTTCTGGATATTATTGTTGCTTTATTGATTATTTTATGCATTTTTTTGTTGTTAGATTACTATACCTGTGCTGTCCCTTTAAGAAATCGCTCCATGTTTATGGTCTGCAATTCTGGCTGAAAGCAGATATGTGCTTTTTAAAAAAAAAAAAAAAACAACAACAACAAACTAATTATAGACGTATACAAAACAATGCAACAAGTGGTTTTCATATAATTTATATCAAGTTGATTCAAATGGGCAGAGAAATCTCTGCATGTTACAACAACTGAACTAAATGGGAGCAGTTTTATCCAGATTATCGCAGAACAAGCACAAAATTTACCTCAATCCCTTTTTAAAGTTATTGTAAGCTATTGCATCCGTTCTCTTATCTATTTCTTTTCTGACCTTAAGAACCTCACGTCTCCATCTGTATGAATATCCACAGACACATCCACAGTGAAACGTGACCGATATGTCTTATGACACGAGCATCAGTTTGTCTTAAGATGAAGCCGCTCACACAAACTCAAACCGGACCCCGCTCACTCAAAAAGTGTTTCTACATTATTCACCGCTATGAATAAGTGACTGCCATCTCTTGGCTGCGCAGCATATGTGGGACCTAAGCTGTGTTCATGTGTCATTCCAAACATCTGTTCAGCTGCAGTCACTGCGGAGCGCCGCTCATCATGACCTATCCTAAACTGGTGGGACGCACAGATGAAAAATACATGCTAAGTACAGAAAATCAAACACACCAGTGTGTGCATAGCAGTGGGTTATTTATGATCCCACATCCCAGGGGTCGGGAACCCGCGGCTCTGGAGGCACATGTGGTTTATTTTGTCCCTCTGCTGCGACTCCGTGAGCCTCCGTCCCACTGCAGTACAAACCAGGACGGGACGGGACGGGAAGGAAAAGACACCCAGACCCCACTTCTGGGCCCGTACAACAACTAACCTCTCTCCCGTCACCAGGAGGAACCTTATCAGTGTCCAGCAGTACTTTTTGTAGACCGCAATGGAGGGGGACATTATGGACTATGTGGCAGACTCTGCCACCTGTGTCGTCCACCCCCAAGGATTCCTAGACCCTTTACCAGTTCCACAACCCACTTGGTCCAATATTGCCCAAAACTTCATCACTGGCCTTCCTGAATCTGATGGAAACACGGTAATACTCACCATAGTGAGTATACATAGTAATACTCTCCGAAATGGTTGGATTTCCTGCCCTGCCCTTTTGGTGCACGGTGGCGCAGTGGTCAGCGCTCTCGCCTCACAGCACGAAGGGTTGTGGGTTCAAATACAGGGCCTTTGTGGGTGGAGTTGGCATGTTCTCCCCGTGGGTGTGGGTTTCCTCTGGGTACTCCACATTCCCCCACAGTCCATAAAAAAAAAAACATGCCCCAGCTCCTCAGGACACACTTGTAAAAGAGATTATTCATCTCAATGTGGTTCTCCTGACTAAATAAAAAAAATGAAATGACGGTTAGAAAGACCCTCCTCAGTTACCAGACCTTTAGGGTTATTAATCCCTGCGCTGCGAGACTCAGGCTCCTCGCGTTCAGTTGTATGTTTAAACGACTAATTCAGGCAAAGCAAAAAGATGGAATTTCTGAGTATCAGTGGACCAGTGTTTGCCAAGTAAAGTGATCTCGTCTGAACAGGCTGCTAAATATCATACTGAATGTCTTACATGAGTCAGTGACAACATTTGACGAGATGAACAAACATTTTAAAAGTCAGTCGGTTCTACAACGTGACACATTTCTGAGAAATGTGTCATCATTCTTTATTTCCAAGAAGCATGTGATGTTTGAATGAATCAACCAAACAGAGTCCCAAGGACGACATGGTGACTTCATGCTTCACATTTTAAAAGAAACAGGCGACTGGATCACAACAGAACCGAACCCTAAAGGAAATTGTAAAATGTGTGTACTTCTGTGTCAAACAGTGAGAACACGAAGCAACTCAAGCGACCATGAGAAACGATGGAAAGTGTGGTGGATCATATAACCTTGTAATCCATTGGTTTCCATGGTGACAAATGTGGCGTTGGGCGAAGGTATGCGCTCTACCGGATCCCCTTTCTGGTTTATGTTTTTTGCATTTTCACGTCAGTACAAAGGGAATTCTAAGTATTTTTTTAAATCACAGCAAACACAGAAAAACATATCTTTAAAAAAAACAAAACATGTATTGCTTGTGAGTGTAACACAGAAAAACACATTCCAAAGAGAGAAAGAAGAATGAAAAGAGAGACGCCTCATGATAAAACCGAAGCAACGGCGAAGCGGAGCTCAGGGACATCCGAGACTTTCTACTCACACCGTCTGCATTGTTAATTGATGTAGATTAATTTGTCTTGAGCCTGTTCAAAGTATGACCTCCTTGGCGGAGCGGCAGGTGCTGAGGCAAGTAAAACAGACTCCGATGATTGATGCCTTTTCAATTAGTCACAATGTGAGACCTTCACATGTCACTCTCCCGTCCTTAATAATGACATGCTGTGTTAAAACGAGCCGCGTTACAGAGCCCCTGAATGAGCACTGTAATTAATGCTCATAGACCTGAAATCGAAACCACTAAAGAATCACCTCACAAGAACCTAATGGCTTTGGTGGGAGTTTTTCCATTTTTATTCGCTGTATGTACCCAATTACCTTGGTGTCCTGCTTCATGCACGCACGTCTATAAACACAACTGTTGTTACACACAGCCTCAACATCTTGTTCACATAATCAGGGACGCGACATAAACACTAATTCCAAGATATGCTCTAAATCAAACATAAGGCCGTTGGGTGAAACGTGACAACGTCGTCTTAAACACTAAATAAACGGTAAACTGGAATTTTCCAAAAATGTGACGTCTTTCTGTGCTCGGGTGTGTGTGGATTAAATTCATTTCAGACAAAACAAAACCAACAGCATGGGAGGTGAATGGAGAAAAGGTATTAAACCATTACTCCTGCCAGGATACAGAAACATTCAGTAAGCTTAATAATGATATAAAATACGAGTGAAAAACAAAAAAGATACTCAGGATTTTAGGTTTGTTCAGTCCAGAACAAATGTCTGTAAATTTTTATTATATTTTTCGGTTTTTTTTTATAGCCAGAGATCCTTCATGGTCTGAAAGACAATTAGAAGTAATGAAGGAAATATTTCCAGAAACTCCTGGAAAGTCTTGAGGTTCAGTTTATGAAGAAATGTGAGATCGTTCGTCTCCTCCTGTCCGTGTCTTTCTCCGTCCTTGAACCAGACGCTGAACCAAAGTTCCTCCCAATAGTCTGCGAGCACCTTGTATAGCAGCCGTCACCATTCCCGGTAACTCCTCTGTCGGGGTACCGGTTCCTTGAGGAGGACCCACATAAGCGATGACCGTCGCTCTCGACAAGCCACAATCTGCCGTATAAACCCTCTCATTCGACTTGGGTCTGGGCGCGTTTTGCCTCACCGGTAAATACTGTGCAGGTGAAACGAGGCTTAATGGAAGCAGTAATCACAATACATTGGTTGTCTGCCAGGTCCGGCCTGCGGTCTTCTTCACTATCTGACCCAACTGACCACCACATGATGATCGGCTGAGACTCTGCAGGTCCCTTTATCAGAACGTCTGGTCACTCAGGTAATGAGGAATGTCAACAAAGTCGATCATCAATCTGAGACCCAAAGAGCTCTGGTACGCAGCGCATTAGTCTTCTTGTGTTTAAACAGGATGTTTGTGAAATGACGGTTTAGCTTCAGTAAATCGTTCCTCCTGATCAGTGTTGGGAAAGTTCAGTTTCTATATGAACTCCTTCAAAGTTCAGTTCACAAATTTTAAGACGTTTATCTGTTTTTACTGTGAAGCACTTTGTGACTATGTCTACGAAAAGCGCTATACAAATAAAATTTACTTACTTATAATTCAAAATTTTTAACTAAACCCACAGTTCCAAAAATAAACTAGTTCATAGTTATTTTTTTCCCCCAATATGTTGCTGCGAGCTATTACCCTCACAATACTGGCATTTCCCCATTGTTGCCACCCATTCAGTCCACACTAGTAGCCAGCTGCTGCTTCCCACCCCGACACTTTAAGTACCGTGATTTCCGGACTATTGAATATAAGCCGCACCCACCAAATTTTAAAAAGCAAAAGAAATGTCGGCATTATGTATCGCACCTGAATGCATCACCCACGTATCAGCGGCATGAAGCTCATTAACCTTTAAAAAGCAGAGTCGTCCGTTGCAGGTTTCAAAGTATGTAAAAAATTTTAAAAATGGCTTATCGCCCGGAAATTACGGTAATTATACAAAGATGAAGTATTAATGGTGGCGGCAGAGTCTGAGGTGGTGCTGCTGTCTTCCATTAGTTTTTGCCGCGATGCTTCACATTTTGATGACGCATTGCAGCGGTGCGACTCTGTGGTGGCTGCGGTTGCCAGATTGGCTGTTTTCCCCCTACATAAGGCCCGTTCACGGTGAGCTTTAGCCGGGTTTCACACTGGGAGGCTCTATGGAAATCTGCCACTCTTAAACAACGTTGAACTGTGAGAGCGCCGTTCACAAACGCCAGAATGAGCGCCGCTCAGCGACGTTCAGACAGAAATACAGTCAGTTCACGTTCGCCCAAAATATGAATGAGTTCATGAACGAGCGTTCACTGAACTCGTTCAGGCAGAACGCTGCTCCTGATCACCTCCTCCAACGTTATCCAGTCTTTGCTCATCACCTTCAATAGAGTTTCCCAGCCAGACTACAGAGTCTTGTTAGACTTCACCCACTTGATCCACACGGTGAACTGTTGTTTCATGCATCAGCACACACTATTGTCAAGAGTTCTTCTCTCCATAACTTTGTGCTGTACAAGATAAGAGGTGTGACGACTCTCATCCTGTGGAATATCTGAGTATCGGCCTCTGATGTCAAGCATGGAAAATGTCTGTCGGATCAAAACTTACGCCCTAAACTCCATATGTACATGGAAAGTTTGGATTTGTGAAATAATCTGCTTTTTGTGGCAGTTACAACTCTAATGAGATGTGTTATTTCTTCTTCTTCTGTAGAAATCTCATCATGGTAAAACGAATGGATCATTTTAGGACTTCACCTTTCAGAAATCACTGATTTCTGTTAACGAGGACAAAATGTTATGGCTTGCGGTGTGTGTGGGACCCAAAAGCTGACAGGGAGGCAGACTGACGGGGTAAACGGACGATCTGGCGACAAGAGTAGAGTGGTCCAGAGGCTTTATGGAGGTGGTGATGATGACGGCTCTCAGGTGTGCAGCCCAGCTCCACTGCAGAGCATGTTGACTCCACCCACCACACACACACACAAGGGAAGGGGGAAACAGAAAAACCACAGCAGAAGACTGTGACACAAGATGATTAAATATGAGGCCGTCGCCACTCCAGGTCTCACATTTCATGCAAGTCAGTAAAAGAGTTTTGCGGAATAATCATTTTTATTGATGGAACAGTTATGACATTATATCATTTATTCTCTTTTGTGTTGATGACAATGCCACGTAGAGCTGAGCTGCAATTCCTGAGAAAAACCTTTGAATATTCGTGACTTTCACAGACCCGCTAGAGAAAATGTGTCACGTGACACAGCGACTCTTTACAAACCGTCGCTCTGTCGTCATCGCTGCTTCTGTCGAAGCTAAATGTCTCATAAGTGTTAACATCAACATGTGTTTCTCTCTAAAAAATAAATATATATATATAGAAACGGTTGTAAAAAAATTTGCTCAAGAAATGTTCATAAAATTTACCCCTCAAACGAACAAACACACACACACACACACACACACACACACACACGTTTTCATGTGGAGGTCATAAATTTGGTCACGCTACTGGAGATTATGAGAACAACTGTGGACCAATCGAAGACGCAGGATTATACGATACATACTCTACTCATGAAAATACATATGTACTGTCAGTGTTGTGTAATTCCCCAGGAGACATCTCATATCTCATACAGTCCGAGCTGAACTCCTTGTGGACACACACCACTTGGTAATGCAATGAAGACCTTTAGCTTTTCACTGATAACACACACTGAAATCTCCTCGGGCGGGAATCAGTAAATACTCAGCTGTGCATCATCCTGCGTGTGGAAGCTCCGTGTTTCATTCAGTCAAGACATGTTTCTCATAGAATAGAATAGAATAGAACTATATTTATATAGCACCTTTCCCAGACGTGAGTCACAAGGTGCTTCACAGCACTAAAAACTGAAAAAATTAAATAAATAACAATAAAAAATTTAATAAAACAGAGATAAGATCATTTCTCATGATTTTGGACTTTGTGCAGAGCAGGTTTTTTCCCTCAGTTTTTTTTACCTTTGTCAGCGAAATAGTTTTCGTCTGCGTGTTTATTTATTAGTTTGTATGTATTTTTACCAACTTTACGCAAAAACGACTCACCGGGATTGCATTGAAATTTACAGGAATGATTTATCACCATCCAAGGACCAACTGATAAGATCTGGAGACGTTAGCGGCTAATTGCTTCCAAATAAATCCCCCAAAAACTGTTAAAAAAAACTTTCCCATGCAAAGCGGATGAGAGGCACCGCGTGGGGGAGATCAAAGCTAACGGCTATCATGCTAGCAATGCTAACTCGGTTCTGCAAACAAATGTTTGGTTGGCGAAGGTCTGTGCTTTTTTTTTAAAGTGTTTATTTGATTAATGATTTAATTAAGACTTCTGCTTTCTCAAAATGTTCATCGAGAATTTCACCTGAAAAACAAGCAGACTTTGAGAAGTAAAGAAGTAAAGTTTGAAATGAGAGCAAAACATTCCAAACAGCCACAAGTGTCATTGTTGGAACAACGAATCAATAATTCCTGCCATTCAAGTGTGATTGTTTATTTTTTTTTTCCACATTTGATGTATGAATCAAATACTCAAACCTTCCGATATTTCTCTTTTATACCAATAACACCAGGTTGATATCGCACAATATTATTAAAGGTTTCTTCTCTCTTGCAAACCGTTTCTTTCCTTTGGTGCAAAAGATGAAACAACAACATGAAGAAGACCTGAAGAAGTCAACATTGAAAATTTCAACATTAACAGCATTTTTAACAGAACCGGAGCAAAGTACAGCGAAATATCTAAAAACCATATTGGCTCTTTAAGTTTCACGTGAATTTCTCCATGTTTTGTCGAACTCTGCAGAGTGATAACGTTGCTTCACTTGCGATAAGAGAGTAAGATATGTTTTCTTTTTGACTCTTTCCAACGTACCTACTTCCTGTAAATACACCGTAAGCCACAGCTACCACCATTAAAAATCTGATTTAAATCCACGGACTGGTTTGGACCAGCCGTCACATCAAGCCTTGTGAAGTGTGGCTTGTGAAGTGTGGCAGCTATACGAGGTTCGGATTGTAAAATAAAAGTTAAAATGTGGCGCCATCAGTAGAAACAAAGTGGATAACGACACGTAACAAGTGGAGAGGATGAGAAGAGTAGTGAGGGAGGATGAACGTGAAATGTGGAGACTCCGGCGAAAACACTTCAGATGGTGGCACACCAGCGTCCTGCCAGACTCATGAATTAATTATTTCCCTCCGTGTTGCAGAAACCTGCTAAAACGAGCTCGGCTGTAATTTTTTGCCATTTAAAATTTTTTGAGCCCATTCTCCCGCAAATGTGAAATTTACTGTCGCAAACCCTCCAACGTTGGCAGCAACGCCTTCTCCTAATGAATATCGAGTGTGGCTGTATTCCCCCCCCCCCCCCCCCGCTGCAATAGCTCACTAATCAACTGGATTCATAAAGGGACGATTCATCGCCTCTCCACTCCTCGTCCGCGGCCCGTTTGACTGTTTTATAAGGATTGATGAAGTCATCCATCAGATTGATCGCCAGCATTCTACCAAATGAAAATGATTATCAAATTACTGTGTTCGAGCCATTAAAAGACCCCCCAACTCATAAAACCTGGAAGTTAGAGCTTCTCTGAACCCACTCAATTAAAAAGTACAAGGTAATCGCCTCTACATGCTGTTAGTTTGAGTTATGGTGGGTTAGCGCTTCTTCGGACGCGACCAAGTCCGGCGTGCAATTACTTAAGAAACGAGACATTAAAGCTTTAAGAGAAGCAAAGGTCTGAGTCCAGATGACCTTTAAAAGTAAAGTTAAAGTTTCTGTTGGGATGTAAACTGTAATCCTCAAACCTCCGGCTGCTATCGGCGGCGTGACGGGAATCCCCAGCGTGCGATGTTCATCAAAACCTGGAAAAGGAATTAAGCCTCTTTGCTCTTTAATCACTTTGTTTTTGACCTTTTCCCAGCGGGATGAGTGTGAGCAGTGTTTCCTCGTGACTTTCTCTCCACTCTACTCAGCCCCTATATCTTAAATTTTTTTTTTATATATATATATATAATTTTTTTTTATTATATATATATATATATATATATATATATATATATAATTACTTAATTTCAAGCATGTGACATTTCAAATATTTTGTGCAACACATACGTAACCGATATCCACATGTACACACATACACACACATATATCTAGAAATATATAAAACTTTTGATGATGAGAAACAATAAAGTTATAGCGTAAAATATGGTTAGACGACATATATAATATATGTTTAAGTGTACCCACAAATACTTATGAACACACACACACACACACACACACACACACACACACACACACACACACACACACACACACACACACACACACATATATATAAATATCCAAAAATGTATACAACTTTTGATTATGAGAAATAATAAAATTATAGTATATGAAAATATGGCTAGACAACATATATAATCTATGCTTAAGTGGACCCACACATACTTATCAACATACACACACATCAAATCCTGCACCGACTCCAATACTTACTGGTTATTTTTTATAATTATCTTTCTGTATATCTGATATAGAAGACATAACCTCAGATACTTAGAAGAAATCTGAAAGTTGTTAAATATATTCATATATTCATAAGAAAAGGTTTTTTTTTTAAATCCCCACTGCTTACCTACTGAGGTGAAAACAAACAAACAAACAAAACATAAAAATGATGCAAACCTAAGGATCAAACACAGTCTATCGCCGACGGAGCTGAAATTAGTCCGTTTATCATATACCACATAAACACACATATATCAAGACTAAATCCTATACATTCATTCATATAGCGCTCATCCGTTCACACCCAAACTTACACAACAATCACCATCACAGCATTTCACTCTCAGTCACATTTCATCACAGGCGAAACGCAGCAGGATAAAAAAACAAAATAAACTTTATTTCTTCATTTTACACAACTTTCTACATTGTTTACACACTATTCCTGAGAGCGTGCCTCGCACTGTCAGAACTCTACACACAACAATAATGAAATTTAATTTAAAAAAAAAAAAAACAACACAAGCACACACAATGGGCAAAACCCTTCAATCCTCCAGCAAAGTGACGCCGGTATCTCTTCTCAAAATGGTATTTTGTTTTGAAATGACACACAAACCATCATATGAGTGGACTTTTATAAGAAGCAGTTAGACACTCATTTGCTCAATGGAAAACGCTTCTCATTATGACTCAGGCCTTTGTTTTGTTTAGTCTACCTACAGACAGTACACACATATGAGTGTGCAGTAAAATACTATTGAATATTGTTGACACAGGAACAAATATATATATATATAATTTCAACCAAAAACAGCGTCCGTACAGCGTACTGTACATTGTGTACACGGTGTACGGTGGTCTACATATGAAACAACAGAAGAATTTACTACTGTTTTTGGGTCTGACCACAGAACCTCGAACCCTCACAAGCCGTGTTTTGAAGAAGTATATAAGACATTTGTGGACTTCGGTTGTACACTTTTCCGTCTCCAGGCAGAACAAAGGTCCTGGAGAGGATTGAGGAATGGACAATATGGAGGAAAAGCGTAGGCAGGCAGTGAACCGGTTCCGAACCAGGTGGAACGAGTGTGTGGCGTCCAGGAATGAGATCCGATCGCCAGGGTGTATGTACTGTATGTATTCTACCAACTTTTCACAGAAAATACTCACCAAAATCGCACGAAATCTTCAAGGACGATTTATCGTCATTCAACATTCAACCATTTATTTCCTCTTGTGAAAACAGGAACTCCTCAGATGATGTGCGATAAGCTGTAGAAATGAAAAGAAGTGAATTCTACTTGTTCACTTGATCTTTGTATGTCGACTTTATATTAACATGTTTGTTGTGAATCGAGCAGGATAATATTAAAGTCTCAATTCGGAGAAACAAACATATGATCCTTAGTTTTTCTGCTATGGGATTGTAATGTCTGTGTAGATTTAAATGGAACTGAAATAAATACAATCCGCTGGTAGTACACCATTAATTAAGATTTCTGCTCCTTTCTGGGTGTTCGTCCATATGAATTCTAAAGCTCTGAAAACAGACGAGCTGGTGACTGAGTGAAAACAAAGCCCAGGTAAATAAAAAGAAAAGAGAAAAATCAAAGTAAGCTTTTAATTCCATTTTTTTTGTTAACAGCCTGAATGATGTGGAATTTATCACCTTTTGTCAACAAAACAACGTGAAATAGGAGCTTTGGCACCGGCGGAGACGCCGATTGGCCCGAACGCGGAGACACGTGTATTTCCCCGCGGTCCTTTTGTCCCCGTTTCCCCGACAGCCACTTCAATTACCAGCCGAAGACACAAAGGACAAGGTGATAAACATGTTGTCGTCTGTGTGCACGCCCAATTGTTTGTTTGCTCTCACAAACCACCTGGTTGAGCTAATACCTCGCAGCCGCCGCTAGATTACGCGGTTTCGGAGGCGTCAGCGCGCAGCCATGCCAGCCACCTTCTCCACGGTGACCGCCCCCCCCCCCCCCCCCCCCATCACTGGTGGACCAATGGGAGCGCGGCGAGGAGACACCCTTCACCCCCCTCTGCCTGCCCGTCCTTTCCTCCCCTCATTCACAGAGGATCAAGCCTTCATAATCCTTGGATTTTATATCCACCAAAACAGCTTGGGCCCATCAGCAAATTGCGGCGGCATATGGTATAGGTTTATGATTCATCTGGCACATGCATAGCAATGAGAGCCTGATCATCCGTGGGCAAACACCGGCAAAATATCGTAATGTTAAACGATGCCAGCCGCCGAGAGAAGTGGCACCGGGCGTGTGGGAGGGCTGTGTTTGTTCGTCCCGGCAGGAGCAGCAGCTGAGGGTGTAAACAGCATTTCAGACCACCCCCCCCACCCCCACCCACCCCAACCCCTCCACCCCGAGGAAGACCCAGTGAGCAGTGGTGGACTAAGTGAGGGTTTGGATCAGAGGTGCAGATTGATTTCAAGGGTGTTGGTCAATTCCAGCCGGGACAGAAGGAGAGAGGACCCCACCAATTAACCCCTCCCCCCAACCCCACCCCCACCCCAAACCCCCCAACCCAAGCCCCCCTACTTCATGTCAATTCCCTCAAGCCTCCACTTTCTAAACCTTTAGGTTGAAGTCATGTGGGTTGTTCCATATTTACACTCCAACTTTATCCTCTGAGGCGTTTGCATGTTTGTCCTGTTTCTCATAAAGTTTTGAATGAATGAATGAATCCAACTTTATGAGACAAGGACGAACATGAGGAGAGTTCTGACCACGACCCCCCCGGTTTGGACTCATGACAACTTCCTGTTTTTCTTCAGATTCACCCTCCAGTTCCTGTGATTGAAGTTGTTGTTGTTGTTGTTTTTTCAGCATTTTGTTGTTGTTTGTAGTAAAGGTTCCACTGAAGCTCAGTCTTGATGAGGACGTTCTTCCTCGTCCAGCCGCCGATTTAATCCCCGACATTAACGCCGTTTCCAAACTCGTGCTGTGGAAGTCAGTGTAGCTCCACGGAGAAGTGACATGATTCCGTCTACACGCCGCCGGCGCGCCGCTTCACGTCAGCCGCCATTAGAGCTCAACGCTGGCGGCAAGGTGATCCGCCTCCGGCCGGCCCCTCTCCCGGCCGGGCGCCCTGATTGGCCGAGCCGGGGCGCCGGGTCAGTGTGAACCAGACGAGCAGCAGAAGTGAGGGCGGCTGCCGGCGTGGATCGGCGCCCGGAAGGGGGACAGCCTGGATATTAGAGCTTTATCATTAGTCCACACCCAGACGGCTCGCAGGACCCCTAGGCCCGACAGGTGATCCGGTCCGACCGTCTGACTCAACGCGGCCTCCGGAGGGGGTGCGGGGGGGGATGGGGGCTTCAACGCACATATTGTGCCATCATTATTTCATACCTGGTAGGAGTTTCGCCGGGCGGCAGACAGATTGAGGTGCAAATACAGCTGCAGTCAGGCAGAAGAGATTTTTATTTATTTATTTATTTATTTATTTAGTGGAGTAGAAAGGAGAGGAAGCAACAGAAAAGCTGCACACGTTCACAATCTGCTCCCTCACAACCGTTCAAAGCGTCACTGAAGGTCAAAGTTGTTTTGTTTTTGTTTGGGGTTTTTTCGGCAGTCTTCAGAAAAACAAAAACAGAACAAACAAACAACTCCGTTATCAAACTAATCAGCCAAAAGTCTGTCGGTTGAAGCAAAAGCTTATTCACACCTACATCATCACAAAAAAAACCCCCATCTCTTTTAAAAAAAACAACTTAAACATTATCTCAGTAAATCAGTCCTGCACTCAATTTACGTAAATGTAATTTGTATAGTTTTGATATTGTGTTTTAGATTCCTTTATACTTTGTATTGCTTGTGTGGCCTGTCCTGGAACTACACAAGTAAATTTATAATTCGTGTAGAAATGTGTGTTGTCCCGATCAAACAAACAAACAAGCAAATAAACAAGCAAAATAAATAAATAAATAAAACAAGGTTATCTAGATAATGTCGTTTTGTTTTAAACTAATATTACTGTTCAATATTCCATATATACTATACACACGTATACACATATACGTGAATGTACATAATATTAATTATATACTATTTAAATTGCATCAATTACATTTTGAATCTCAAATATATAGTGTAATGTAGGCAATATTTCAATTAATGATATTCTCTATCACGATATATATACCTTTTATTATGTTTATGAAGTATTAATATATTTCATGCCATTATACATTATTGCTGCCCTAGGTAAAATTGTTGCTCTTCTTTCTTATACTTGCTAATGATATATGATTCCAGCGTATGGCATCTTGAAATGTAGTTTTTCCTCTTAATTATATATAATTTTTGTGCAATACATCCACCCCCATACTCTGTACATGTCCACACTTATAGGCACTGTGTGCATATTTTTCTATTATATTGTATTTTTATCGGCTTTTTTTTAGTTCCTGCTATGTGTGCTTCTTTCTCTGTACTATCCTGCTGTACCACTGCAAATTTCTCCACATGCGAGATAAATAAAGGGATATCTTATCTTATATCTTATACAAATCTCTTTTGGAAGTTCACCCTTTGCTTGCCTCGTTGGTTTAGGAGTCGGTATATATATTTAATCTGCATGTTCTTCCAGAGAATCTCTGGTTTCGTCTCAGTGTTTCACTGTAAACGTCCTGTAGATCAGGGCGTCTCAACCTTCTTGTCCCAATTTACTTTTACCTCATGAAAACACAGGACACTCCAGGAATTCCCACAATAAATATATATAAAACAAATAAAACTGGCTCGTCTTTCGTCTGTAGAATTCAGTTTATTTACATGAAATGTGGTGTTTCCTTCCTCCTCGCTGCCTTTAAATAACCGTGCGTCTCGCTAACATGACATGACAACCGTCCTACAGGAATCCAGATCTTGGATCTTAAAGTAAATTGGTTGCTTTGAAATTGATGGCAAAGAAGAAGAAGATGAAGAAGATGAAGAAGAAAATAAAGAGAGAGCAGGGAGATAAATGTTGCAGCGAGTCGCTCTCTAATCCGTCCACCTGCGCCGTGAGAAGGGGATTTACACGTAATGCGCTCGGAAATACAAAGCGGAAAATCAAGTGTCAACTTCAACAAGCTGTTCTGAGGCTGGAGGGGCCTGCAATCCCCGCCGCCACCACCGGGGGCGGATGTGAGGACTCTGGGGTCAACAGTTGCCCCGGCAGAGGAACCAGCAGGGGAAGTTTTTAAACTCATTCCAACAAATTGCGAAAGCGGAACCTCGAGGCTCCGGGAGGATCGGAGAGGTTTTTCCTTTTTGCGTCAAAATAAAAGTAGAGGAAAGTAAAGACCTTCGGCTGCCGTCGTCCTCGTCTGGCACCTTTTTATCCCCCCTCATCCAGAAACACGACGACGACCTGATGAGACGCAGAGTCGCTCATCGAGCCCCCAAAGTCTCAGGAATCCACTTCTTTTCTACAAATCTCACTTCAGCTTCGCTCTCAGACGGAATATTAAACTTCTTCAAACATCTTCACCTCATTTATCCTCTTTTCTCATGTCTTCATCCTCCTCTCGTGTCTTTCTTCTCATCGCTCATGTCTTTTCGTTCCTCCTCCTCTTCCCGCCAGTCCTGTTTGTCTTGTTGCAGTGCGGCAGCTTGTCTCTGTGTACTCTGTGTACTCTGTATACTCGTCACATATAAGGCTGAACTATATGAGAGCGGTGAAACAAACCAGCTTGTTTTTGCTCATTTAAATGTTTCAACTCTGCATCTTTAAACACTGTAAACACGTGCGAGTGTCTTCATTAGTGTGTGTGTGTGTGTGTGTGTGTGTGTGTGTGTGTGTGTGTGTGTGTGTGTGTGTGTGTGTGTGTCCTCTGGAGTGACTCTTCTTGTCTCAGTTGAAAGTCCAAAATGTTGAATTGAAAGTAAAGAAAGGTAGACTGTTCGTCTCTCACTTCAGCTGAAACGCGTGGCGTTTCCAGATTATTCTCCTCTTGGCAGGACGACCAGCATCAAACACAAACAAACCCACTTTCAAACCACATAGAAGCACAACAATATGAATCCAATGACAATAACATGGACGTCAAAGAAAGACAACAATCAGATCTGGACACTAACGAACAAACAGTCCAACATGATGACAGTTTGAGTGGAAAGTGAAGAATTTAAAACCAAATCTATCACCTTTAAATTATAGTGGAACAAATCTGCATTGTGTTGGAGGGATTGTGGGATGTTTGGTGAATTCACATATATTTTCTATATATTTTTTATAAGATCAGAGACTGGAGGAATCAATGAGTAAAGAAATGAGAATTGTAGGTATTGAGCCTTGAAGCAAACTTGTACATATTTGGGATATTACCATGATATTTACCTACAAAGAATAAAAAAAAAAAAAAAACAACCTCAAATCAAATTTCTAAAAACCTGAGAAACAAGGAAGGTTTGTGTCCTTTTTGTTTTTATTTTATTTTAATTGTAGTTTTTTTTCATAAGGAAAATAATCATCAGAGTAGTTAAGCAGAAAAAACAAATAAACTTTTCTTATAAATATAATAAATATATTTAATACCTTTCGGATTTCTTCTAGTTGATGATGATTGATTAAAGGATCAGAAAGTTGTGCTGAACTTAAAATAAAAAATGTGATATTGTTTGTATGTTTAATGTATTCCTACAGACTTTATAGTATTTCTTTAGGACATGTGTTTTTTTCATAGCTTTAAAAAGTAAAAAAAAAAACTTGAAACAGCTTTAGATTACAGCTTTTAGTTCAAATCTGAAAGTACTTCAATAAGGAGTTTTGTACAGCGTTAATTAGGATATTAAATCCTTCCGATTTCATTTGATTTAAACTTCATGATAAATAATTGGTTTGCGTGTTAAACGTGGTTGAATTTAAAAAGCGTCTCTAATCATTCGTAATTTAAAACCTCAAAAATACTAAAAACATGTTTGAGTTAGTTTGAATAATTCTTTGTTACTTTCAGACTTTTATAGAAAAAATTCACAGAAACATAAATCTCATTGTGTTTCTGCTGTTTTAACAGAGAAACTCAAGTTTTATTCACTCACTTTTTTTTATTAAAAAATCAAACGTAAAGAAATAAATGTTGTCTGATGCGTCTATTGAACTTTCCTCTCGTCGCTTCCTTCATGAAGAAAGACGAGAAATTTGAGATTTAATCTGAAAGTTTTTTTTAAGAAAATACAGAATCTATTAAAAAAAAAAAAAACATAAACAAAGGACACACACACACACACACACACACACACACACACACACACACACACACACACACACACACACACACACACACACACACACACACAAGCAGAAGGTGTACCGGCACATATTTTCTACTAAATGCGGAACCTGAATTTTGGGGCGTTGAAGAGCTCGGAGGGGTTTTGTGTAAGAGTGTAAAAGTGTGTGTGTGTGTGTGTGTGTGTGTGTGTGTGTGTGTGTGTGTGTGTGTGTGTGTGTGTGTGTGTGTGTGTGTGTGTGTGTGTGTGTGTGTGGAGCCTCCGGTGTGCACGCTGTCCACTCCTCGGTCCACACACACTCTGTATAATCACATTCCCTGTCGGACCTGATAAATCTGTATGGACCCAATTAAAGATCCCCTTTAGCATGACTGTCCAGCACACACACACACACACACACACACACACACACACACACACACACACACACACACACACACACACACACACACACACACACACACACACACACACACACACACACACACACACACTCCAAGCTGCTCCGTGAAAACCCAGAAACCCAAAGTGAAAAGAAAAGCAGGACAGATTAAAGGAAGTGAGATGACACATCGTATTCAGCAAATTAGTGTGAACATTCGAGTGACTCGAAGAACAACTGAAGGAAGATAATTAAATAAATAAATAAACACATGTCGACAATAATTTGAAAAGTTGCATTTAATATAAAAAACTTGTCTGGAGTGAATAAAACGGTACAATCTTCTTCTTTTGCTGATTAAATGAAATAAAAGCAACTTCATTTCAGAGTGTAAAAGTATCAAAATATTTAAAAAAAAATACATTCATTAAGGAGGAAGGTGTGTTTGAACCAGGAGGAGGAGGAGGAGGACGAAGGACACGACATGAAGAAGTCAGTTGAACGTCTCGGCGTCCACCGGAAACATCCCGTTAAATGTCAGAGTGCAAAATTATGCAAGAAGCTAAAAGTGTTAAAGTCGCATATAAATACCAGCGAGCCCCGAGGACTTCACATGGAGTGTGTGTGTGTGTGTGTGTATGTGTGTGTGTGTGTATGTGTGTGTGTGTGTGTGTGTGTGTGTTGACCGGGGACGGCAGGCAAACAAAGGAATAATTAGCCGGGCGTGTTGCTCGGCGCCTGTCCTGCGAGACGCTCGCCCATTCCGCCTCAAAACTTGATGGTTGTGGGACTTATTTTTAGTGTCACTTGATAAGCTTCCCCGGCCGCACGGCGACGTCCCACTGACCCCGCCACTGGTCATTGTCTATACCGCTTCCCGTCAAACCGCCACGCTTTGTCAGGTTTCCACTCCAATATCCATTTTGCATCTGAAATATGGTATCCGAAGTGACTGGATCATTCGAGCCTTTTTCTTCAGCTGCTGCCCCCCCCTCTCACTCTCTCACCCTCTCACCCTCTCACCCACCCCCCCTTCACTTCACTGCGGCGGCACTTTAAAGTGAAACATCCACCCCAAAAAATATATGGATCCTCTGCTTTTTTGAGGCCCCGGGAGGAGGAGGAGGAGG
>NC_137638.1:2966528-3041528 GCF_963383615.2 Lipophrys pholis
TATATATATATATATATATATATATATATATAATAAAGCTCCACATCAAAATTTTAAACTCAAACACTGATCCAGAAGCTGCATTTCTGTATTTTAAACATGTTGAGGTTCCAGATTTTTTGGTTTAATTTGGTGTGAAGTCTAAGAATTTTGGTTATGGGTGTTGCTGACCTTTGACCTCCAGTCATCAAACATCCAACAGTGCTATTCTTTCTTTTTTTTTCTCTTTTGGAACGTTTCGAGGTGAATCTGCGATTCTGCGTCTGTTGATTCTTCTCAACAATCCCCTGAGCTGAAAACTGTTCTGGATCCGAGAGCACCGGGAAGGAAAACAAACTTCTGAGGGACTCGAGGTTTTAGTTTTGAGACGGAGAAGTTTGGAAGTGGCGCCGCGTTTGGGTTGTTTTTTTTTTTCTTTTTAAGAGATAAACTGAATCAGCACCGATGCACAAACTGTCTGAGCTGCACATCTGCCTCCTCTGAGGGAAACGTTCCTGCACAGGGCATGGCCAGCGCCTGTGTGTGTGTGTGTGTGTGTGTGTGTGTGTGTGTGTGTGTGTGTGTGTGTGTGTGTGTGTGTGTGTGTGTGTGTGTGTGTGTGTGTCCTGTACAGGACTCGTACAGTATCTGCTCTACAGTCTGGCTCGGCAGCAGAAGTGTGCGCGGACTGACTGTGACAAAGGCTTTAGACAAGCTGGGAGAATCTTCCATTTCTCATTATTTGGCAGGGCTGTTGGTGTTTGGAGGAGGGGCGGGGGCTTTGCTCCATCTCTGCATGGTAAGCCCCTCGAAGTGTACCCTCTGCAACTAATCTCGCACAGTCAACAAATAAGGCACATCAGATGCTGTTTTGGCCGCGGCCATCAGAGTGGCTAAGTTCAGTGGATTTCGGGGGGTTTTACGGCGCGGGGGCTCCGTGAGGGAAGAGCGGCGCTCTGCAGTGGCAGGATGGCGGGCAAAGCAGGGGGATCTGGTGCGAAGGGCGAAGCAGGTGCGGCGCAATACGGTCAAACCCATTCCAGCTCCCCTGTTCCCGGATGAACGGGGCCTGACTTGGCACAAGGCGCCGCCTTGTAACGGCGCCATGTTGGAGGGATGGAGGCCCACCTGGGCTCCCCCCCCCCCCCCACCACCACCTCCCACAGGACCAACAGTACTCTGAATGTGTCAGTACAGAACGTCAGACACAGAACAGGAGACAGATCCCAGAGGGACAGACCACCAAGGGATGGACCACTGAGGGACAGATCCCAGAGGGACGAACCACTGAGGGACGAACTACCGAGGGATGGACCACCAAGGGATGGACCACTGAGGGACAGACCAATGAGGGACAGATCCCCGGGGGACGGGCCACTGAGGGACAGACCATTAAGGGATGGATCCCCGAGGGACAGATCTCAGAGGGACAGACCACTGAAGGATGGATCCCAGAGGGACAGACCACCGAGGGATGGACCACTGAGGGACAGATCCCAGAGGGACGAACCACTGAGGGACAAACTACCGAGGGATGGACCACCAAGGGATAGACAAATGAGGGACAGATCCCCGAGGGACAGCTCCCAGAGGGACGGACGACTGAGAGACGGACCGCCAAAGGACGGACCACCGAGTGACAGACCACCGAGTGACAGACCCCTAAGAGACGGATGAATGAGGGATTGCCATCGCTGTCTGTCCACATGTCGTAGTGTCCTTGAGCAAGACACTGAACCCCGAAATGCTCCCAGTGGATGGATTAGGTGCCTTGTGTGGCTGCCGCCTCCATTGTGTGTGTGTGTGTGTGTGTGTGTGTGTGTGTGTGTGTGTGTGTGTGTGTGTGTGTGTGTGTGTGTGTGTGTGTGTGTGTGTGTGTGTGTGTGTGTGTGTGTGTGAAAGATTAATAAGGTCCATTATGGACACAATCTACCGCAGGAGTGTCAAACAAACTATTTTAAAGGTCACATCCAGAACCTATACACACACATGCATGGAATAAAACCCACAAATAATCACGTACTTCATGTTTTCTATTCAAATCTTAAAAATCATTTACATTTTTTGGGGAACTAAAAAAAATGCCACAGATGACCTGAATTTCTTTAAGAAGTGAAATCCTCTGGTTTTGTCTCCAGGTTACTGACGGTAATAATCCCGCTCTCACTAAAACAGCCGTCGTCACGAACTAAACCAGCAACGTCGGATTAACTCTTCAAGAAGTCCCGTTAATCTCCGTAGTTGTGACTCAGTCGGTTCGCTGGCCGTGTGTTTGGATCGCGGGCTTTATGTTTGACACCGCTGTAAAGCTTTAATGGCACAAAAAATACTGTCAAAATAATAAAAATATAGTTTTGCTCCATCAAAGAAGTGTTGAGGCCAAACAGTAGATTATAATATATAAAGAAATCAACCCGAGCAGGTCGTTTCACGTGATCCAGACTTCAGCTGCTCGTCATTGTTTTGATAGAACTCCGTATATTTAGAAGAAAATGTGGGAGCGGAGCAGCTGACGAGCTCCTCTCCGATTATTAGACTGTATAGTTTGTCACATTAACAAAAGTTGTGCGAGAGAAGAATCCTTTTAGGTTACAGACAGAAGCTCCCATCTGGACTGCAGCGCGAAAACACTTGCAAGCATCAGAGTTGTAATCCAGTTGCAAGATGCTTATTTTGCAGTGATAATCTTGAGGCTTTGAAAGATTTTATTACCAGAACAGAGACGTTTTCACACTCCAGCTCTGCCGCCTATACAGTATCCCAGCTAATCCAGGGTTTACTTAATCCACGCCGACACTCGTTTCAATGATTAACTCGGCAGCTCGGAATCCAGGAGAGAAGAAGAAGAAGAAGAAGAAGCTCAACAGCGATCATCAGGTGCTTCTGGGTTTGAGTTCATCTGCTTGGAAACTTTAACATCGACACTGTATGAGCTGATCCAGATCTTTAATGTTTCAACCTCTTGTGATTTAAAGACGTTTGAATATACAATAATGATGATATGTAGAATAATCTGAATAATTAAATGACACTATTCAGATCTTTAAAAGTCTTGCAGGTCTTTGTGATGAACCGCAGAGAAAAAGAAAGTAAAAGACCTTTCACACTCTTAACAGTCTGGGACTCGGGACACTTGGTTCCCTTCATTTGGGTCGGGTGACGTTCACATTCACTTTAGAGTCCGGATCAAACAGCCTGGAAGACGTCACGCAGTTACACCAGCTGCCGGTTTGGGGGCGCTGTTGCCCGAAACAAACACCGAACCAGAGAGGAAGTAAAGAAGAAACACTGCTCACTGATTGGTCCGGACCGAAAGCGTAAGCCCCTCCGCTTTAGCCTGTGGTGGCTAGGCTAGTTAGCTCGTGGCTAATGGGTAGCCACAAACAACCGTGATATAAAGTCTTCAGACCAGATGTCAACGAGAGTCTTCCTCACTACTTCTTCCTCTCTACTCCACGTTTGCCCTTTGAGATATTCTCCAAATTTTTCTCTCTCTGTCTGCTTCTTCTGATTGGCGCGGTTAGCTTTGTTTGTGTACTACCCAGAATGCACTGCGCTCTACGTTACGTCCTCTCACGCCGCCCGCCAGAAAGATGGTTTGTGAACGAACCAAGGCCCACGTTTTCAAGAGGACCAGAGAGCTCTTATCAGCTCTGGTTCACAGTTCGTGGTTGTGTTCACGTCGCCCAAACGAAACGTTTTTTCCCCAGAAGAGAATCTGGTCCGGATCAAACAGGAGAATGTGAACACGCCCTAAAACATCTGGTGAGGCAACAAAATAAGTTATTGTTAAAAATAGAGTAATATTTAAACTGCAGCTGATTTTTTGGGCCGAGAATTGAGCTGATGAGAAGATTGATGGAAGTATCGTAACATTTAGATTCAGAGGTTTTCAGCTTCGAGGTCAGAGGTCAGATTGTTGAGTCTGTGAGGTAGAAACAGACAATCTGTGTGAAGAGGAGCACGTCTGTTTTGGAAACTGTAACCTGGAAACATCCGAGCGGCTCAGCGACGCTCCGCCGGCGTCCTGCTTCAGGTTCTTTACTCCTTCGTCACCTATACTTTCGGTCTGAGCTGAGGCGGGTCGTCTGGTGTAATCAGAGCGAGTACAACCATCGAATCATGAAAGAAATGAGAGGAAATGAAGAAAGTGACTTTCCTGGAAGCTGTCTGCTGCCTCTGGATCAGATGATGTGTGAATGTTGAGTTTCATTCATGGTAAAATGTGATTGAGCTTCACTGAAATGCTCCACGACTGGATTGAAGACACATCGGCAGCAGTGACATTTCAGATCTCGGCCTTAACTAGTGCTCGATCTGAATCAATCCACCCCTCGATATCTTTTTTACGGCTATAAAAAACATGTTATTATGAAGAAATGCAGTCTAAAGAGCCGTTGCATCATAGATAGATACTCCAGTTGCCAGAATAAATACCTTTACTGATGAAAAGAAAACTCTGGGATGCACAAGTCTCATGAAAAAAGCAGCTGCTCGTCCTGAACCTTCTGGGGGTCGAGGAGGAAGACAAACGTCAGCCCTTCATGGTTTTGCAATCTGGTCTGTGTCTGGTAATAATATATTCCAGAATCCTGCTGTGGAGGTAGCTGTGGCTCGCACAAGTAACTTGCACCAGGCCTCCGTGTGCCGCGGTGTGTTCAAAGACCTCTTGGAAAAGTCTGTCTTGAAAATGGTTTTGACAATAAATCTGCAACCAAATCTCTTTCTCTTCTCCTTCAGCCTTTGTCGGTTGACAAAACCGCCATTAAATCAACACAACTATATTTTTGCTCGTGCGGCTCGGTACAGATGCAGTTCGTCAGCGCAGGAGACTAGAGTCTCCGACTATCCAATCAGAGGGCGTGAACACGCTGACATCACCCGGGGCCTGCTGGCAGGTCCCGAGTCACCAAGTCAACATCTGATTGGTTGAAGCAACACTTATGATCGACACTTATTTTAAGCTTTAGACGCCTTCAGAATTGAGCGTGAAGGCCTCAGGCAGATTTCTTTACCCGGCAACAGGTGATGCAGAAATGTGATTGGTTAAAAGCTTTAATATGGAACTACACGTCTGGAAGCAGAGCAGCCGGGGGAGAAGCCATAGAAGGAACCAGATGGACCATTTGGAATTATTTAATAAGTATTCACGGCCCACCACTGATTACCAGAGGTGGAAAGATTATTAAAATATTCTACTCAAGTAAAAGTACAATTACTTTGATAAAACTTTAGTCAAGTTCAAGCAAAAACACTAAAAATACTAAAAATTTAATTGTTAGTATTCAGTTAGAATGTACTCAAGGTAAAAGTACTTATTTGACAGTGGGAGAGCGGTCTCTTATGAGGAGTGCAAGAAAGACAACGGGATAAAAATTTCGGAAGTAGTTTTTCCTAATGAAAGGAACAAATTTACAAATTAAATTATAATGGCAGTGAAACTGTAAATCTAGAACTCAGAATGGTCGCCAGGCAAAAGTGCTGTGACCTTCCCTGAAAGAAGACCAACCTCTAGTGTCGGGTACCATCACCATGTTTTTAAGACTAAACTATGGCATTCTTTGATACGTCGGGCCGGATTGCTGGGCGGTTTTGGCCCACGGTCTTTAAGTTTGACTCCCTTGGTGTATTAAAGTGAAAATGTGATTAATCGCCACCTCCCCGCAGCACATGCGGTGATTAATCACATCTCAAAATCAAAATGAAAATCCGGACACGACCACGACAACCGAATATTCGAATGATCAGGTCCAGAGTATTTGAGCAGTTTTGGTGTCGGTCAACTTGAAGATTTACCAAGAAAACCTGCCCGTTGTCTGCGTTTGGCAGGTTGTTCGCTCAATAGGGTGTGTTAACAGTTAAATACGTGTCCGTGCACAGTGATTTGTCCGCTCGTCAGAGGGTCCACTGTATAATGTTGCAACATGAGTGAAAAGTGTTGTGTGTTTAATCTCCTCCAGCCACGGTGTTCCTGTTTGGATATATCAAAATAAAAGCCTCTGCCATTAACGGTTGGCATTAAAGGAAGTGCTTATTCTCAGATGAAGGTCTTCCATGTTGCTTAACATATAAGTATATCCACAGCGCAATTCTCTTAATCCATTCATTTATTGTTTAGTTATGTACTCAGTAACGGACACGACTGAAGTTGTGATAAATACATACTCAAGTCAAAGTCAAAGTACTGAGTTTCAAAACGAGTTAAAAAAAGTACAAGTACACAAAACAAATCTGACTTCAATTACAGTAACGCCGGTAAATGTGACTTGTTACTTTCTACCTCAATATAGTGGACATGAGTCTTATTTATACATGCGAAAGAGAGTTGGTCAGAAAAGTGAAAAACGTCTTCATGTTGTTCATTTGAAAAACAGATCTGGGTCACGTGGGAGAAAACAAAACTCTGATTTGAGCCACTTTCAAATGCTGCAGAGTATTTTCATGGTTTTAAAGGTGAGTAACAGGTGAGAGTGGTAACAGGTGAGAGAGCAGGTGAGAGAGTTTCCAGGTAGCAGGTGAGAGCAGGTGAGAGAGGTTGCAGGTGAGAAGGCAGGTGAGAGAGCAGGTGAGAGAGCAGGTGAGAGGGCAGGTGAGAGAGGTTGCAGGTGAGAGGGCAGGTGAGAGAGGTAGCAGGTGAGAGCAGGTGAGAGAGGTATCAGGTGAGAGAGCAGGTGAGAGAGGTAGCAGGTGAGAGAGCAGGTGAGAGGGCAGGTGAGAGGTTGCAGGTGAGAGAGCAGGTGAGAGAGTTTCCAGGTAGCAGGTGAGAGCAGGTGAGAGAGGTTGCAGGTGAGAAGGCAGGTGAGAGAGCAGGTGAGAGGGCAGGTGAGAGAGGTTGCAGGTGAGAGAGCAGGTGAGAGGGCAGGTGAGAGAGGTAGCAGGTGAGAGAGGTAGCAGGTTAGAGCAGGTGAGAGAGGTATCAGGTGAGAGAGCAGGTGAGAGGGCAGGTGAGAGGTTGCAGGTGAGAGAGCAGGTGAGAGAGTTTCCAGGTAGCAGGTGAGAGAGGTTGCAGGTGAGAAAACAGGTGAGAGAGTTTACAGGTAGCAGGTGAGGGAGGTTGCAGGCAGCATCTTGTTCAGCAGGAGAGTTCATGCTCCGGGAAGAACCTGTCAAACTTACTGGCCACGCCCCCTCAGCGCAGTCACATGTCTGTGAAGCGAAGCATTAACTTTTCAACTGCACACCTTATTTCTCACGGTTTTAACTGCAGGAGCTGACAGCCCTGAGTGATGCATTCAGGGGCATCAAGGAACTCTGAACTGTGCTACGTGCTACATGCTACATGCTAAGCTTCGGGCTTCGACTTGTGGCAGACTGCGGAAGTAAACAAGAAGAATCTGACCGATCACACAAGAGTTTGCACACCGTGACTCTTCGGCCCGGGTGGTCGGCAAAATTTTCTTCGGCCGGAGGAGGCTTGTCGAAGAAAACGACGCCATTTTGTTCGGTACGCTCCGCGAGTTCTCCGTCACATATTGAACTGATTAAAAGTTCAAGTTTCAGGGAGAGGCACAGCTGCATGCACACACACACACACACACACACACACACACACACACACACACACACACACACACACACACACACACACACACACACACACACACACACACACACACACACACACACACACACACACACACACACACACAGCCCACACAGCGCTGCCATCTGGCCTGCTGGGAAATCGGAGCCACCTGAGATTCGGCCAAATCTGTGATGCTCGCTGACAACTTGGGCATTTCCACTGATTGTACGGCGACGAACACGAGTGGAAACACACTTTCTCCTTCACTCCACGCTGAAGTTGAACAGATCCGTCGGAAGACGCTGGAAACGCAGCACACGCTCTCACAATCGTCTCCCTCCAGTTCCATAAAAGAAGAGACACACACACAAGTAAAGTACGTGGAAACACAGAAGCTCCTCCCACTGACTTCACGCGCTGACGAGCTTCTGTTGCTCGACGCAGCTTCGGCGAGGTCGAGACCGAACGTCTCCTGATCAGGAATCATCGCCGCGGATCTGGACCGTGGTCCGGGCAGGCCAGGAACCCTCGGTGAATACACTTTAGGCTCTGGACGTCCAAACGGTCACTTCAAGAACCCAAACAGGTGAACGACGACCCGACGCCTGGAGGACTGAAGCTCAGTCACCGTGAGAGGAGCTCAGAGTGGGAGCGAACTTTTCATCCCTGACAAGGAGGACACGAAGTCATCTACAGCCGACGGGAGAGGTTTTATCAGCATCCTGTCTACAACTACACACAATCCTGACAAACACACAAGCACAAAGACTCTTGTGCAGTTTTCCCACCAGTTCCTACTCGGCCCGACTCGCCTCGCTTTTGACGCTTTTCCACTACGTGATGGTACCTGGTAACCAGGTACCTTCCTGGTTCCTCCTCGGCCGAGGTTCCCAGCGAGCTGAGGCGACTAGACAATGTCGGACGCCGGAGGTCGGCTCATTCACCCGCCATTTTAAAAACCCGATCACAACCAGAACTCACAAACAGAAAGAGGCGCACGGAAATCAACCCGGTGGAGCAGCGACGAGCTGCAGACGCTGTCTGGTGGCGACCAGAGGACTCAGGAGCTCGACAGAGCGACCCGCTACGAGTATCCGGAGGTCGCCGAGCCGCGGATAGCACTGGTGTTTCGGATTAATCGTTTTCCCTGTTAACTGATGACCGGCTTCCTCGAGAGTCCCTCATCACAGCAGATATTAAAATCCAGACTGAAACCCGTCGCTGTCCTGGCGAACGCCGTTTAACCACATTTCCGTTAAAGTTTAAAGTATCATAGCGTTTGTTTGCCTTATTTTGACATCAGCTGCTGCTAACAGCTTGTGACAGAAGTAGGTCATCAGTTAACAAGGGCACCAGTGAAACCAAAACACCGGACAGTAAAGCACATTCCTAACAATCCACATGTTAATATATTAAAATATGTACTATTTGATTCATTTTTTTGGGCCGATATCCAATGCGTATTCGCTCTGCATCGGGAGAGACGGATTCCATCGGTGGTGATCACTTATGGACGGCGAGGAGGTTCAGAGGAGGTTCAGAGGAGGCTAGGACGAGGCTAAGAGGAGCCTCAGATCCAGCCCGGTGTGTTCAGGCTGCAGGAGTCAGTGGCGCCTCCTGCAGCCCGGACATGCGCGCTGCAGCGTTGCAGGTGCAGCTGTTTCCTGCCGGGCCTCCTGCTCGCCCCCCGGCCCCCCCAGCCTCTCCGTCTTTGTAAGTGCACATCATTGGCAGCTAAAAGCTCTGGGCACTGTCCCTCTGGTTGTTCCAGAGAAATGCCAATCGTTTTGGCGTCAACAGGGCCCTCACAGACGGCGCACGAAGGCACAGATGGCACTAATGGACGAGCAGAATCCAACCGAGGGACCGGGACAGAGCCACACCGGAGCGCCGTCCAAATAACTGTAGTGTGAATGTACTGTATGGCCAACGCACCGCTCTGTTCTAGCGGGGCTGCTGCCACGGCAATGCGGCATAAAGAATTTAAAATGATAAAATAATCATAGGAGAGGGAGACCGTGGGAGGACCGGCGTGGAGCGGCGCCAGGAGGATCAGACAGAGGAGAGATTGTTCTCCGGCTAATATGTGCTGAAAGTGATTTGGACGGGGCTCGTCCAATACCGGCCCACTCCGGTCAGACAACTGGGTGTGCGGCTCGAGGACCGCCTCGAACACTGTCTGTCAAGCAGGAGACTCACCTTCTCCGCGGATAATGCTGCTTTTGTACAACGTGCGAGCCAGCCGATAGCCCGTTTTACAACCTGCGAGGTGACAGACTTACATTTAGACTTTTTTTTTTTTTTTTTTTAATTTTCGCAGCCAAGATCATTCCCTCCGCTTCCACGTGATGGCCACATGCTGCAGATTTGAACATTTGTTGTATAATGCATTCACAAAAAAAACCAAAAAAAAAAACACTCCCGTGTCCGCCAGCGTCTTTTTTAGCCAGTAGTGCTAAACGGATACTTGTAGGAAGAACTAGTCACAGCTTTCGGCGGTGGTGCTAAAAATCTGTTTGGAGTGTTGTGTTCTTTTGATAAAACTTCGAAAAAATTACTTCAAAATGGTCACGGTACTTTATGTTTTGGGTCCTGTTCAGCCGTCTGTGTGCTTTGTCAAAAAAAAAAAAAAAAAAAAAGCAAGCAGACTTTAAACCTTAGCAGACTGAGAGAAAAAAGGATTATGGCAGGAAATTTTACTACCAACTCGATGGGGGAGAGTTTATCGGGAAACACGAGTGATACAGATTGACTCACGTTTAAAGTGGGGGGGGGGGGGGGGGGGGAGGCCGGTTTTCAGGAGGACTCACAGCTTCTCCGTGTCCCTGAAGCTCACATAATATATGCAGCGTTTTCATACACAAAGTGAAAATAAAAAGACTGGGCCATTTGTTAATTTTCTTTTGCTGTGGGTGCCACGGTGTATCAGTGTCCGCAGGGCGCCGCTGGGCTCATCTGTACTTTTGCATCACATGTCACGGTCCCAGCGAGGCGGGCGCAGACGCCACAAACACTCAGAGCTGCACTAAAAACATAAGCTCACATTATGTCTGCGGGCCACGGCCCAATCAACAAGCATCTCCCGACGCTTTTCAATGGAGTAAATGTTCCTGTTTGCGTCCTTCGTCACGGCGGCTCCGCTTCGATTCAGACGAGTCGGCCGGGCCGGCGCCGGCGCCGCCTCTGACTTCACGGCCTACATCAGCAGATTCACTTTACAATGGACAAATAGCGCTGAACTATCAGACACAAAGCAGCAGGCAGACCTCAATTCATACTGATGACAAAAATACTCTAAAACAATCGTTTGATTTATTTCTTCCGGGATCAAAATCTCTGCGGAAAACAAACAGAATGGAGGTTCCTTCGATTTGAAGCCAGTTTAACAGTTCACATCTTTACACAAGTAAAATCTTGTTGTATTTTTTTTTTTTTAGACAGAACATCTCAAAGTCTGCGTGTTCACACAAGCAGGAACGAGACACTCCTTCGCTTTTGAGCGGCGAAAACAAAAATAGTTGCCTTCCAATGAAAGAAAGAAAAAAAAAAATAATTCCGTTCTGGCTGAATTCTGTTGCCTTAAATTAATCAATATTTTTAAAACACATTCTACCAAACCTAGTTGTAAACAAAGGTCATAAGACGCCTCATTACCAGCAGTGTGCGGTGCTTTGATGCCAGTCGTCCTCTTTTTGTCACAGTGAGCAAGATCCTTCTTTTTAATTTTTTTTTTTTTAGGATATTATGTTGGAACCGAGCTCTTTGATTGGCCCAAATCTTTGGAAAGCGTCCCTTCAGCTCATGTGAATGTGAGTATTTGCTGCGGCCCTGGTTCCCTGCGTGGTATCCCCCCCCCCCCACCCACCCCCCTCTCCAGTGGCATGCTGCACCAGGTCACATGTGATCCGCTCTGAGCAGAGATGCAGGCCATGCGACAGCGAGGGCCAGTAATTGGAGTGAGCTGTCAAGACGGGGCGCTGTGTGTGTGTGTGTGTGTGTGTGTGTGTGTGTGTGTGTGTGTGTGTGTGTGTGTGTGTGTGTGTGTGTGTGTGTGTGTGTGTGTGTGGCTCCCCTCCCACAGGGTTGCTGCATATTAAAGTCCCTGATGAGACTAATGCTAGAAGAAGCACTTCTGGCACGCTGCCTGTGTGAGGAGGTGAAAACCAAAGGTTTATTCCCAACCTGCTCTGAACTGTCTGCACACACTCTGGATTAAAATAAAAAAAAAAAAAAAAAAAAAAAAAAAAAAAAAAAAAGGGTTGAATGAAAATATGAAGTTATTTGCGAAGGGTTTAATTAAAAAAAAAAAAAAAAAACTATTTGAGCTCCTTCGAATTCTCATGAATAGAAATAATAACAATGATGATGTGAAATGAAATTATTCCAGCTCCACTGGGGATTTTTTTTTCTAAGTTGATCACAAAGTGTGATCATCAGCTTTAGGATGCAGATTTGCGGCGAACGACCAGCCGATGTAAACCGGAGCCGAGCTTTTCTGCTGTGACCTGATTAACGGCAATCACAGGGGGAAAAAAAAAGGTAAAACAAAAGATTTAATGGGAAATTGTGTCTAATCACGGAGAACAAAACTGATAATTGTTTGTGATTTGATGAATTAGTCATTATTAGTTTCTCAGATTATTCTGTTTCTTTCGTGAGCATCTGTGTGAACCGAGCTAAAAGTTTATTCTCACAGTTTCATCAGTGGCTTTTTAATTATTCTATGTTTTTTTTTTTTTTTCTGTTGTTTTATTTACAACCAGGAAAACCGAGGACGGGATAAAAAAACAAAAAAAACAAAACCCAGACAAAGCTGTTTAAATTATATGAAAGACAACTTAAAAATATATAGAAAATAAATGTATAAAAATCCTCTTTCTGTCTTTTTCCATCTGATTGTGTGAAGCAGGAGAAACTCCTGTGGATGTTTCTTTCAGCTTCAGCAGAGGAAAACCGACCGCGTCACGAGAGGAAAATACCTCATCATGATCTCATGATTCTTTTCTCATCATTATCTTGACGCTGGTTTGCTTTTGGTTTTCTCTCCAGTAAAGTTTCAAAATGTGTGAATGTGAAAAAAAAAGAAAAAAAAAAGGGGGTGTTGACGTTTATTGAGGGGTGTGAAACATCCGGACCGTGGACCAGAACGCTGCTCGCCTGACGCTCCGTTTCAGCCGCAGACGTCAAAGTTACAGTGAAAACTCATTTTTGATTATTCTGTTGTTGTTGTTGTTTTTTTAGATTGTAAACTGTTTTCACTGAGAGAAGTTAAAGCAGAAGATGTTAAAACGCGCTGAAAGAAAACCTGCTCTTTATTTGCAGCGTTAGCACAGCGTGACGCTGAATTTATAAAAACCTGCCGAAATCATGAACCTGAAGAGAAACACTCAGCGAGGATTTCACTAACTACAGAGGAAACTGGCTGCACAATAAAAATAAAAAAAAATCTACTGGAATAATTATGGGATTATGGTGAAAATGTAATTCTTTTTCTCTGCAAATGTCGTTTCATATTTTCAGGTCCTGTGAAAAGATATTGAATGAATTGAATTTTATTTTCTAATGCTTCATTTTACTGCTGTTTGATTCCTCTGAGATCTATCTATCTATCTATCTATCTATCTATCTATATAGATATCTATCTATCTATCTATATAGATATCTATCTATCTATCTATCTATCTATATAGATATCTATCTATCTAGATATCTATCTATCTATCTATATAGATATCTACATATCTATCTATCTATCTATCTATCTATATAGATATCTATCTATCTATCTATCTATCTATCTATCTAGATAGATATCTATCTATCTATATAGATATCTATCTATCTATCTATATAGATATCTATCTATCTATCTATATAGATATCTATCTATCTATCTATCTATCTATCTATCTATCTATCTATCTATCTATCTATCTATCTATCTATCTATCTATCTATATATATATATATAGCCTGAATAATGTGACGACACTGATCATGTTTTTATTCTGACTGGTTTCAGTTTGAAAGATAGATTCAATTTGAGTGCAACTTCAGCTCTACACACACACACACACACACACACACACACACACACACACACACACACACACACACACACACACACACGCTTTAAATAAAATGATCAATTTATTATTATAATTTTGAAATGGAATCTAAGTGAAATGATTTGTTGTTTATTTCTTGCCTGGTTGAATTAATCGAATTGAGAAATAGAAACTATGACGGTGAGATGTTGTGCGCCGATGAGCGACGTCGCTCGTCGTCATCATCAATGTTCTGTCGTCACAATAAATGATGTTTTAATTCAAATTGCAGCTGTCAACAAGAGGTCAAGACTCTTTTTTATTCCCTGAACTCTGCTGATTTAATAAACGCAGCAGAGAAATACGCACTGACTCAAATAAATCTAAATGTAATCTAATTATTAGTAATAGTCTTCGCACTTTACTTTTAATATTTTATGTTTGTAAAGAAAAAAAACGCTGAATTAGTTGAGTTAAAATGAACAGTTTAAGTGTTTTTGTCTGTTTATGGACTTTGGTTTATCTGTAGTTGTTTTAAAGTTAAAGTTTATATGATGCTCAAAAGCCTTGAGGGTTTTATTTTTTAGTAAAATACAAATTATTTGTGAAAACTGATCACATGATCAGTATTTGTGTTTGAGGAGGACCTGATTGAAGACATCTTTGATGAACTGATGAATTTCACTTGAATCACAGAGGTTCTGCTGTCGTCTGCATGACACGTACGTTCTGTCACATCCGGTCCGAGGACGGACTCGGACTGAAACATTAAATTAAACTGAAACACGTTAAACTGGAACTTTTAGTTAAACTGAAACATTAAATTAAAATGAAACAAGTTAAACTAAAAGATTTAGTTAAATTGAAACATTTAGTTAAACTGAAACAAGTTAAACTAAAACATTTAGTTAAATTGAAACATTTAGTTAAACTGAAACATTAAATTAAAATGAAAAACAAGTTAAACTGAAACATCAGGTTAAACTGAAAGTGTGGATCATCTATTTGAAGTCAGCATTAATAGATTAACAGATTTCCAAAAGTTGTTGTGAAGTGATTTTTTTCATTTCGCTCCTAGTTGTTTAATCACATTACATTATTACATTAATACTCCACATTACATTATTACATTAATACTCCACATTACATTAATACTCCATGTCGCTAAACCAAATGACAGTATGTGGGAGGTATTGGAGCACCCCAGACACACTACTACCCCTTATTAATACTGCACGTTACATCATTATTCCATGTTATTACTCCAGGTTACTTCAGGAAAACCTCTTTAAAGATCGTGAAACTATTTGAGTTCAAAGGTTCAGACGTTTTCAAATTGAATTTAATTTGAAGAAAATAATAACTTGTTTTACCTGGAATTAATTCTGATGTTCTACTGACTGGATTTGAACTAAAGTGAAGTTAAAATCAAGAAATGGATGAAGTGAACTTCTTTCTTTTCTTCTCTGAACGAGTTTGATCTGTTTGTTGGCTTCATGTTCGCGTCAGCAGCGTCTCGTCCAGAATCTAACAAACTGTATCCAAATTGCTTCATTTGAAGAAATGAACTTTAGTTTAGTTTACATTAGTTCTTGTCCTCTCGAATTCCGGCGGTGGTTTTAGATTTTGAACGTTTGACCACCTTGTGGAAGACTTTAAATGAGATCATTGAAAAATGTGTAATTGGACTGACCACAATGCAAAAGCAGCTGCAAACATGGAGAGAAAAAGAAGGTTGTTTCTCTGTTTTATGTTTAGTTTGTTTTCACAATTTTGTATTTTTTTTTTTTTTGAGGCCCACAATTTAAATGACTTTGTCATCCTCTGTTTTTTTTTTTTTTACATCACAGTGATTGATATATATTTGTATTTTTTTTTTCATTTTGTATGTGGAAAATCCAAATAAATTCAAATTAAATCACACCCTGGCCTGGTGCATTGTGGGTAGAAAAATCCCCCAGGAAGCTGAGGGACACAACGGACTGGAGGAGTAATGACGAGGCACACGTCACATGACTTTACACCGTGCTTATCTGTGTCCAAACAAGAAGAGCGACGCTTGTAATTTGTCTATTTGGGGTGAGAGAAGTGGATTTCTTTTCATTTAGTTTGGAGGAAGAGCGCCTCCAAAAGACCACCTGTTGTAACAGCATCACTTTTTTACGAGAGTGAACCAAAGCGGATGAAGGTACGAAAGAGTTTAACATTCCCCGCACGAGTCCTCGCAAACATCCTGGTGTGAAAACAGCCCCGGTGTCGTTACGTCACTTCCTCCCCATCAACCGTACGACTCAGGAACCGTCGGTCCACGGATCAGCACACCTTCCTATCATGTTTCTCTGTTTGGTAAAAGTCCACTGACAGGTCCGAGTCCGTCCCTCTGGCTGAATGTTTGACACCCCTGCTCTCGCCTTGAACCGCTCCCCGCTGGCGTGGACTCAGATCACTTGGTGGACCAATAAAAACCAGAGTGGCTGAAGGAGGCGTTGCGTCGTGTGATGAAGCCTTGAGACTAAACTGTACCGAGTTCTGCGCAGAATCGGGGAGAGCTTCGTGAAAAAAGCCACAGGGTGGCACATATTTAGGAGATGTCTGGTAGGGTGCTGCACTCAATCAATTCAGATAAAAACAACTGTCATCTGTTTCTTTTCTTTTTTTTTTAAGGGGGCCTGTCCTCATCGGCGCCGCCTGTCTCCGCCGTCCTACGTCAACGCTTTTGGCAAGAAACCGACTGTGAGCTTGAGTTAACCGAGGTCGACCCTGAGAGCTCGGGAGAAGTTGCGAGCCTTCCTTTTAAGCGGCTGCACAGCAGGAGGAAAACCCTCCCCCGAGGCCCACGGCGAAATTAACAGGTTTGGTAAAGCCCGTGTGGTCGTCTCGGGCCGAGCACCGAGCGGTTCTGACGGGGCGGAGGGCGGGCCGCGGTCTCGGGCGGAGTGTTTGTTTGGGGTGTGAATGGCACACGAGTCCATCAAATCAATTAGGAGTCTGAAGCCGAGCCGGCGTGGCTTGGCCCTGATCTTTTGGGGGGGGTATGTGGGGGGGTATGTGAGTCACAGTGTTGCCACAGCTAACAGTCACCACTCGTGTGCTCACAGCTCCAGAACGAGCAGAGGGAAGGGGTGAAGAGCTCGCATATGGCCAAAGCCGGCGTGTCACATTTGGGCTAGAGTTCACGTCGGGCTCAGATGCTCACACCAATGAAACTTGTGAGGATTGCGGCGCTGCGGCGCTGCAGTTGTGTCTGAGATTCCAGCAGCTTAGCAGCGACAACGGAACAGCATGTGCGCCGACATCCACCAGCCTCGCTGCCTTCATTAGTGCCTCACGTCACATCGGGATTCTACAAGCTGAAGCCGTGTGAGGAAAAAAAACGACTTTAACAGCCCCCCCCCCCAGAAAGAGAAGTACAATAATCTTAATTAAATACTCACTCTAATAAACAAGGCTTCTGCTTTTATTTGCAGGTGATGAACTCAGACTTAGATCATGAGTGATATTGGTTCTTCAGAGGCCGTGAAGACACTGGGCTGTTGGACGAGGACGCGATCGAACGTATCAAGAGTTACAGAAGAACTAATCTGAATATGGCAGATTGCAGCCGGAAGCCGCAAAATAAATCAATCATTTATCACCACAACACGCGCAGCAGAAACATTAAAGACAGTAAAGTTCCCACTGTGCATTTATTCTCTGTGTGTCAACATATCCGACCAATCAGATGATTCCTGCTGCTCAACAGTCCCGCCCACTGTGAGTGTGGAGAGATTAGTGAGAATCTGATGCAGGAAGAGACAAGAGAGGAAACTCTGGACAAAGAAGAACTGATGAATAATCTCTAAAACTCAGTTTATACCACATTCTCAAGTACAAGTGGAAAGTTTTGTTGTGTTGTGGTTTTTTTTTAAAAAAAAACGGCTTCCGGACTGAAACGTTTCATTGATCCATCAGAGAAAACTGAACAAAGTGGGATTAACATACCCGGGATATCTGAACCGACAAACCCAGACGTGGGAAGAAGAAAACGCTCTCTTAAAACTCTCTCCTAAGCTCTTCTCATGATCCGTGCACCGATCAGGATCTTCTAAGGATGGGCAGCTCATTTTCCAAGAGATCTGATTGGACACGAGGCGGCGCTTACATACTCGCTGACCTCTTATCCTGCACATAGCCTGCTCCGGAGCAGGTTAGAGTTTCAGAGGAAGTCGCCATAGTGATTAAGTTAAGAAGTTAGTCTGCTTCGTAGGATGGAAAAATCCAGGGTTAACCCTGAACTTATCTAGATAAGAGAAGGCCTCAGGTCGGAGACTTTCCCACGAGATCCATATGTGAAGTTCCGTTAGCCGGCAGGGTTTGTGGAGCAAAGACAAATACTCAACGCTTTGCGTCGGGATCAATACGTGTGAGAAAAGACTCCGGCTGGCACGTTTAAGGAAACTTCTGGTTGGTCGGTTTTGGCCCGTGGGCCTCATGTTGGACTTCCTGGTTCCCGGTTCTCGTTGGTAAAAAAGCATCTGAGATGCTTCATGTCTTCATGCTGTTTTCTTAATGGAGCTTTCCCGCCTGCTTCAGCTAAAAAAAACTTGTTGTAGGTTCAGTTAAATCACCGTCAACAAACTCCTCTCAAACTAATCAAACGTCTTTTTTCGCTGAAGACTCGATTAACAATTCAGATCTGTTTCTCCTCTAAAGACTTGATTTTAAAATGCACACGGATTCCTGACACACCTCTTCAAACACTGTTTTGATTACTGAAATATTCACAGCAAAATGAACCTGAATTAATAAATGCATTAAAAAAATATGAATAACGAAAGAAAAAAAAAAAAAAAAACAACAACGGTGGAAAAACTCAATAAATTACAACCCCGGACGACTTACTGGCCTCTGGGAGACACTTCTCTTATGTGAGAATCACACTGAACCTGGACAAGTGATTAAAATATGTATTCTGTGTTACCCAGCAGCCTTTGGAATAATACAGGACACACACACACACACACACACACACACACACACACACACACACACACACACACACACACACACACACACACACACACACACACACCGAGGAGGCCCCCCCCCCGTCCCCCGTCCCTCTCCTCAGCTTCATTAGTGGAGGTTTGCATCATCCCACTGGAAACGTCACATGTCATCAGTGACTCCATTCTTTATCACTTCCTGAGGTATAGACAGTGTAACCTTCAGAAACCTGCTGCCCACAGTTTTACGTCTTAATTAGGAGCACTGTCAGAGGCAGCGGTGTCCCACGTCCCGATCCGAGCAGACAGAGAGGGATGGAGTCGGAGCGGCAGTGTGAAAGACAGCGAGGAGGACAAAGTCAGACGCCACGGCAACAAAGGAGACGGAGGAGGAGACGCACATTCGGCTGAAGGCACAAAGAGCAGGAGCTCAATATGGGGTGAAAACAAGTTTTTCTTTTTTTTTTTATAATTCTGTGTTTTCACAAGAATCACATAACTCAGGGATCTGAGGACCACTGATGATGCTCTACTGCCCCATGTCGTGACTCTACTGTTCCTCTGTACTGACTCTACTGTTCCTCTGGAGTGACTCTACATTCTTTATAATGACTCTACAGCCCCACGTAGTGACTCTACTGTTCTTCTGTATTGACTCATCAGCTCCTCTAAAGTGACTCTACATTCTTTATAGTGACTCTACATTCTTTATAATGACTCTACAGCCCCACGTAGTGACTCTACTGTTCCTCTGTAGTGACTCTACATTCTTTATAATGACTCTACAGCCCCACGTAGTGACTCTACTGTTCTTCTGTATTGACTCATCAGCTCCTCTAAAGTGACTCTACATTCTTTATAGTGACTCTACATTCTTTATAGTGACTCTACATTCTTTATAATGACTCTACAGCCCCACGTAGTGACTCTACTGTTCCTCTGTAGTGACTCTACATTCTTTATAGTGACTCTACAGCCCCACGTAGTGACTCTACTGTTCCTCTGTACTGACTCTACTGTTCATCTGTAGTGACTCTACATTCTTTATAGTGACTCTACAGCCCCATGTAGTGACTCTACTGTTCCTCTGTATTGACTCATCAGCTCCTCTAAAACGACTACATTCTTTATAGTGACTCTACATTCTTTATAATGACTCTACAGCCCAATGTAGTGACTCTACTGTTCCTCTGTACTGACTCTACTGTTCCTCTGTTGTGACTCTACTGTTCCTCTGTACTGACTCTACTGTTCCTCTGTAGTGACTCTACATTCTTTATAGTGACTCTGCAGCCCCACGTAGTGACTCTACTGTTCCTCTGTATTGACTCATCCGCTCCTCTAAAGTGACTCTACATTCTTTATAGTGACTCTACATTCTTAATAATGACTCTACAGCCCCACATAGTGACTCTACTGTTCCTCTGTACTGACTCTACTGTTCATCTGTAGTGACTCTACATTCTTTATAGTGACTCTACAGCTCCCAGATAGTGACTCTACAGCGCCTATGTAGCTCTATAGAGCTACATGTTCGATGTAAATAAAGCTAAATGAGCTATAACAAAAAAAAGAGCTGAAGCACATATTTTTTTTAAATAAGCTAAAACTGTCTGAACCGCTAAAGAAGTTAAATACGGTAACAAGATGTCAACATTTCCTGATTATGTTTTTCTTTGATGCAACATAAAACACAGTTTTGGTTGATTTAGCACAACTTATATATGAGTGGATAACCTTCATCTTGAAAGATAAATACTTTGGGGCTGATCTGTAACAACAACCCGAATTGTTATAAAATATAATGTAATAAAACCTGAAGTGTAATAACTGGTCGATAATGTAAAAACATTTAACAAGAATTTAAATGTGACAAATGAGGATGGGCAACAGCAATCCTACATAAAAACCATAAACTGTATATAGATATACGTAAAGTTTTAGAACTCATTCGCTCAGTGTTGATTCAAGTTGAAGCAGTTCAAACCATAAACCCTCGACTCACTGTGATAAACTCTTTAGGTCATAAACGTCTCAGACGTCTGTTCGGCCTGTTGATCCTGTGGTTTATTAGAAATACTGTCACACTGTACTGGTCACACTAGAAAAGGTCAGTTCGACTTTTTAAATCTAAAGAAACAACTAAAAACAGATTGCTTTAAAACTTCTACCAAAAAATTGCCCACAGAATATTTCAATCTTCAAACTGAGAGAATATTTAGTTTCTGAAAATAGACCCAATGGGACGACACTGGAGGCTTTCGTCAGGCTGCCCGTACAGACGCCGGGAGAGGGGTTCTGGATGCGGTTCTCTCCGCGACGAGGCGCTCAGCAACAAAGACACCAGAGCGGCGAAAAGTGGAATTTGTCTCTGCGGCTGTTTGCTCGGAGAGAAGGAGTGAAAATCCGGCTTAGCGGTGGAAACACCGCAGACGCTTGTTGTCCTGGGTTTGGGGACAGCTGATGGGTTAACACTATTAAGACCGCAGAGAACACGGGCCTGAACGCGCATCTGCGCTCAACCAGCAGCGGGATTGAAGTCGCTTTGGAGGCATTCGCCGTGAGACGCAAGATACACAGACAGACGGACCGCGGCGAGGCAGGAGGACACCTCACCGACGCACCCTCGCCTGGTCTTTCTGCTTCGACATTTGTGGGACGGCTTTATCGTTTCGGGAGATCGTCAACAAACACAGCTTTCAGGGGAATTAAAGGCTCTATCTGATGAGTCCTAATAATCACAGTATGTTTTGCTTCCGTTATCAAACGTTTTATCTTTTGAAGTGTTTGCCTCTTTTTTTTTCCCTGTGAAACTTGTTGTATTTACAGCAGCCGTGTCAAACTCTCCTCATTACAATGAGAGTCGAACCAGGAAGTTAACGCCATAATAATCTAGAAATGATTAAAACACTTTGCTTTACTGCAAAGGCGTACAAATACATAAACAAATTTTTTTTTTTTTTGCAAAGAGTCAAATTTAAATAGAATCTCATTTTAGCGAAACTGCAGAATTTGCAGATGTGACAAGTGAATAAAACGTGTTTTTTTTCCCCCTTTTTAAAATGTCTAAAAATGTAAACCTCACCTTCTGCAGCAACATGTGAGAACGTCTGATGATTTCAGGGCCTTTCAACACGTTTTAACTGATCCACAGTAAGCGTCTTCAAATTCGTCTGATAACCAGAGGGCTCCACTAACTACAGTTGCTTTTAAACAAAAACTAAAAACCTACTTTTTTAAAAAAAAAAAAAAGCCTGCTCTTAATTGTGTTTCATGTGTTTCACCACTTTAACTGTTTTTCTTTCTTTGACTTACTTTTTAAAAAATGTTCCAGGAGCACTTTGAGTTGTTTAAATGTAAAGTGCGTTACAAATAAAATTAATAATCATAATTATTATTATAACTGCTACTCTCCTTTCACATTTGAACCGATACGGTACCGATACCTGGGACTCAATACCAGTACTCACCGATATCAATTTCTGGTACTTTCGTGTGCTTTTAGTTGTTAATAAATGTAAATTTGTTTGATAATAACATCAGGAAATTTAAAATTTATCTTACTCAATATATAAACTTTAACCAAATATATCAAGACAACATCCAGCCGTTTGTATTGAAACGTCGCAGTTGTTTCACAAATTTCTTACAACTACTCGGTGTATTTTCTTAACAATACACAAATTAAAACCCGGCTCCTGTAACTCCTATTGCTTTGCCCTCTGGAAATGTCGTGATGGCCGATATGAGGCTGGCGACAATTGTGCACCCTTCACCCTCTTGGTTTAGGGACGGAGACATGGTACCGTTTGATTTTACGTGAATCGGGACTCGGTTGTACCGACGTAATTCGGTCGGTACCTATAAAAGGACCGAACTCGGTTCCCATCCCTACCGCTTAATTCATAAGTTACTTCTGTTAACTTGTCTTTTGTGATTTTCCCTCGTTGTTTTAGCCCTCACATGACTGCCGCCCCCCGATTTAACCCCCGAGTGTGTTTGTGTTCAGTTCACCGAGAAATGAGTGTAAATGCTGCAACACTTGAATGAGAGTCGCTCGCTCTAGCTGAAGATCACACTGTCATTAAGGTTAATAAGCTGTTTTATAAACTATCGTCATTAACACCAGATACATTCGTTATAATGAAGAATGACATATTGATGAAACACGTGGCGTGCTGGCATCCCCGTCGCAGATGGCGCACGGAGAGAGGAAGAGGTGAGACAAACCAGACCAAGAGGACGCAAAAAACAAAGTCATGAAGAAACGATCCAAGAAGGACCCCAAATACCCCCCCCCTGAAAAACAAACCGAGCAAAGACATCCACATCTGGAAGCTCTTCCATGTTTTCAATTAGCTCCGATGGTGCTTTGCCAACTATTGTCACGTCTTCATCTCTTTCTGTTGCTGAATTATGCAGGCCTGTAATTTATTCATGTGAGCCTGCAGTTGTGAGAATGGAAAGAAGGAATGTGAACGTTCCAACGACGACCTTAAAGAAGACATCTGTTCACATCGCAACACGTACGGGAAACAAGTCTCACCCACACCGTTTCCCACATGTGATGGTCCCGACTGCGCCGCGTTCACCTAAATGAATGAATTAACAAAACCTCCCCGAAGTCCACGTCTGAGGACCAACCACGGAAAAGTCCACAAACGAAAGACTCAAAATAAACCAAGTTTACGAGAGAAAATCCCAGCTTTTGTGAAGCCCGGTAGACGAAACTCGTCTTCAGACAGCTGTTGAAGCCACGGTTTACAATGAGGGAGCTCATTAGTATGAGCAAGCCCATGTTAGAAAACGGCATCGGCCCAGCAGTGAAGGAGTTAACGAGGCGGCGCCGGTAATTAAATGAGTAGTGACCCTTTCACAACTGGTGAGAGGGATGATGCTAATTCGCTAAAATGGTCACTAGAAGCTGGATAAAGTAGACCCGGAGCGAGCTAATCAGCCCATATTCAGCCGCATCAGTCATCGGTACGAAGTTACTGTTACTGAGATCGGCTCGTACTGGACTCCTCTGTCACGCTCTGACACGGGTAAATAAAAGAGACAAGCACTTAGCATATATTACTATTAACAAATGAGAGAAGAAGCTCCGGGATCTTTACCAAAGTCCATCAAACGCCAGAGACGGTGTAAACCCTCTCTGTCCGGGGTCCTTTAAATACAGGCTCGCGGAAACTCAAAGTTACTGCAGAATCACTGATTCTGTTGAATATTTATTACACAATGAGTTTAACATTTAAATGTGTTTTGAGTTTGAACGAGTGGATAGAAGAGGGGGGGGTGTAGATCTGTGTTCAGGCTGATGGAGGCTGAGAGGCACATGTTTACATGTTTATTCATATTCTACGTCTGCTATCAAACGCAAATATTTTAGAGCGAATCGTACGACATGGAGCTTCATGACAGAGCCTTTCACTACACATTAGCCAGAACCGCCACGGCGGTACATTTATGTATACAAAATATGATCGGGCTAATTGAATATTCACTGTGAACATATTCCCTGCATAACATGACTCCCCGTTTCCATCTTTTTAAAAATTCAAATCGATAGGAAGAGGAGAACATCAGAATACATTACCGAGTGTGCGCGCCCTCGCACCCCTCCTCCAATCTCCTCTTTATGTCTGTCAGGAGGAGGAGGAGGAGGAGGAGGAGGAGGAGGAGGAGGAGGAGGAGGAGGGCAAAGTGCACGCGACAGAGTCGGCCTCGGCAAAGCTGACATTAACAATAATGTAATTTAATTAAAGCCAAGATCCCAGCGGTCCTCGCCAAACGACAGGCTTTGATTTTAATAGGTGATGAAGAAAAAGACCCGGCCACTCCGCCGCGGCCCCAGCCCGTCTGAGGGGCACCGGGGAAGAGGCACCGGCAGGGCATCAGTTCACATCGGATCAGCCGGGGAGAGGGGAGGCATGGTGGGAGAGGGTGCAGGTACCAGCCCCGGCCACCCCGACAGAGTCTATCACCCCCCCCCCCCCCACACACACACACACACACACACACACACACACACACACACACACACACACCAACACACCAACATCCAGAGCAACAACACACAGCACAATCACCCAGAGCAAAAAAACAAGAAAAAACCCATAAAGACCAAAACACAATATCTAATTATTAGGAAAGCTTTCACAATGACAACTAAAGGAAAACAAGAGCTTATACAGATCTTATCAGACGAGAGTCACAATCTTCACTCCCATTTAATTTTATCAAATCTGGAAGGATATTAAAAATATCAAACAGCTTGTTTTCTGCTCTTTCCATGTTTGGAGACGGCAGAATAACGGACAAACAACAGCAGGAGATTTAGAATTATTACGGCTACAAATATGTTGTTATCCTTAGTTTTTACCTATGAAATAAGTCTGAGAGAGAGAGCAGGTTAAAATACAAAACCAAACCCATAATAATAAATCATCATCGTCATCATCATCATCATCATCATCATTATTATTAAAATATTAGTCTAATAAAAAAATCTGTTTATTTTAAAACAAAAAGCTTTTTTCCCACACCATGCTGCTTGTCAGTTTTCTCAGTTACCAGCAGAGACCATTAGCTTTGTTTTTATTGGTCCAACATTCAGACAGGGGGACACATGGGGGGGGGGGTCCTCTCATTGGTAATCCTGTTACCAGCCGGGTCGCGGAAATGGATGATGATTTGGGGGGGGGGGGGATTAACATGGGGGTCATTATCAAATTTACAACCAGTCATACAGACATCTGCCCTACTTTTCCTCGGTTAATGTAAAAAGAGCTAATCTGGTTAAGAGAGCGCCGGCCTGCAAATCAGCTCCAGAGTTAAAGCTGTCACTTCTCCTGTCGGAGGTGCAGACGGAGGAGGGGGGAGGAAGGGGGGGAGGAAGGGGGAGAACAGGGGAGGCTGAAGGAGAAGGGGGAAAGTGGCGGGAGGATGGAGAAGAGATGGGGAGGCCGGGGAAGGAAGTGGGGAGGCTGAGGGAGGCTGGTGGAAATCGAGGAGGCTGACAGAGAAGAGGGGGGGGGGGAGGAAGGAGAAGAGGGAGAATGGGGGAAGAAGGGGGAGAAAAGGGGAGTTTGAGAAGGCAGAGAAGAGGGGAAGTATGGGAAGAAGAGGGAGAAGGGGTGAGTTATGGGGAGAAGGGGGAGATGGGAGAAAGTCCGATGTATTTAGTACTGGTGGTACTAAGAAGGTGCTAACAATACACACACACACACACACACACACACACACACACACACACACACACACACACACACACACACACACACACACACACACACACACACACCCAGGTGAAGTGTGTGTCCCCTCGCACGCGGCTTCATTATTCTCCAGTGATGGTGCTAATGAGGAAATCCCATGCTCTGTGATCTGAGGGTGTTTCAGCTTAATGTCATTTACCAGGTTGTTTACTTCCCATCAAAGTGATCTCCTGCGAAATGAAGTGTCGCGTTAGTTGCTGTGCCGAGACGAACATGTTTGTCTGCGTTCGGCGGGAGGAGGACGTCGTGTCACGGTGGAAACCACTTGTTCACTTTAAACCCTCGCCGCTCAGCCTCGCGTCCCGACTCCAGACCCACCGTGCCCGCCGTGCGCTCGTGTCGGGGAAAAGAACAACGCGAGAGGATGCGTGCATGTTTCCAACAAGAGCAAATGTTTGGTCATCTTATCGTGAGCTTGGGAGGAGAAAACATGGCACACATTCTTTATGTTCACGCCTGATCAAACAGTGCGCTGAATAAATTATTGTGGGATATTTTTTGACGATCATCCAGTTTTACAGTCTCCTTGGATGTGTTCTTCACAGCTTGTTTTCTTTTATTTATCTATTTTTTTTTTTTTTTCATTTTCCCACTCGTTGTGTTATCTAAATGGGTCATTGTGTATCTCCCTGTATATCTGAACCAGCCTGTCCAGACTCCAGATAGGCTGGCTTCCCTCTGCTGGACCCTTTCCATCTGACCAGCTTGCCCAGTACATACTGAAGTACCAGTGCAACCAGTATGTCAGTCAGTTTACTGCTGGTCCTCTGCTCTGGCTCCAGACCAACATGGAAATGTGATTCAGTGGTGGTGGTGTAGTGTATGAGCTTTATCCCGCGTCCTCCTGGTGAAACGCCAGCGTCCATCCAGCTGCTTTCACCAGATCAGGGACGAACTCTACATACCTTCAAACACCAACAAGGACATTTATTATTATTATTATTGTTAATAATCTATTTTTTTTATGTATTTGTTCATTTTAAATGTAATTCATTTATAAAACTCCAGTAACAACAGAACCATCTGTTCCACATGAGCAGGAGGAAAAAGGAAAAGCGGAGGAGACCTGTGACAGAGGAGACGGAGAGCTTCTGCTGCTCCGGGACAAAGTCACAGGATAATCCGCCAGGAACAAATATGCTGCTGGTAAAACGAGATTCCCCAAACCAGCATCACTCGTTTCAGCAGACACACAAATTCGGTGCGATGCAACAACAGGAACTGTGTTGGTGCTTCAGTTAAGAAAAAAAATAGAAAAGTCTAATAGGTTTGTGAAGCTTGTATTTGTGGATGTTGTATTTGTGGTACTTGAGTTTGTGACAGTTGTTGTATTTGTAGAGGTTGTATTTGTGGCGGTTGTTGTATTTGTGGATGTTGTTGTATTTGTGGATGTTGTTGTATTTGTGGTTGTTGTATTTGTGGTACTTGTTGTATTTGTGGATGTTGTATTTGTGGATGTTGTATTTGTGGTACTTGTTGTATTTGTGGATGTTGTATTTGTGGCACTTGTTGTATTTGTGGATGTTGTATTTGTGGATGTTGTATTTGTGGCACTTGTTGTATTTGTGGATGTTGTATTTGTGGATGTTGTTGTATTTGTGGCATTTGTTGTATTTGTGGTTGTTGTATTTGTGGTACTTGTTGTATTTGTGGATGTTGTATTTGTGGATGTTGTATTTGTGGTACTTGTTGTATTTGTGAATGTTGTATTTGTGGTACTTGTTGTATTTGTGGTACTTGTTGTATTTGTGGCACTTGTTGTATTTGTGGATGTTGTATTTGTGGCACTTGTTGTATTTGTGGATGTTGTATTTGTGGATGTTGTATTTGTGGTACTTGTTGTATTTGTGGATGTTGTATTTGTGGTACGTGTTGTATTTGTGAATGTTGTATTTGTGGCACTTGTTGTATTTGTGGATGTTGTATTTGTGGATGTTGTATTTGTGGTACTTGTTGTATTTGTGGATGTTGTATTTGTGGTACGTGTTGTATTTGTGAATGTTGTATTTGTGGCACTTGTTGTATTTGTGGATGTTGTATTTGTGGCGGTTATTGTATTTGTGGTGCTTGTTGTATTTGTGGCCCTAGGTGTATTTGCGGCGCTTGTAGTATTTGTGGTGCTTGTTGTATTTGTGACATTTATTGTATTTGTGGTGCTTGTTGTATTTCTGACAGCAGTGATAACATCTGTGTGAACGGTTGAAGTTTGAGAAGACACTCGGGTCTAAATATATATAAGTAGATAGATATGAAAAATATTTCAATACTTCACTGTGGTATTCAACACTTTAAAAACGAGCTCATTATTGTCAGCGGAGGCAGTGAACCTCAAATCATACTTCACATCGGGATGAAATCACACAATAAGCTGCAGACAAAAGAATTCGTTTCTTTAGGATCCCATTTGTTTCCACACAGTGATCATATTCTGACTTCCTATCAAGACACCGCCGCCCCGTTTACACGACAACGCTGCAAGCGTTCGATTCCCACCTCCACCTGTCCATATGTGTCCTTGAGCAAGACACTGAGGCCCAAATTGTTCCCAATGGATTGACGGCCCCCGTCACGGCAGCAGCCCCCATTGATGTGTGAATGTGACTAACCATGTAAAGCGCTCTGGGACGGCTCACGCAGTTGAAAAGTTCCATATAAGTAAAATTAATTTATCACTGAAATGTTCTGGAATTGAGGCACTGCTTCTCCGTGTCCTCTACTCAACCGTCAAGGCGTCAATCCGCTCACTTACACTTTTAATCCACAATTTAATCCGCACGCACGCAGGCACGGTTTGGATATCGTAGAAGTTTAAGTTTAGAAGAGTGTGAGGTGCAACAGGGTGAGACAGGGGGAGTGTAAACACGCTGCACCTCTCCACAAAGAGCCGCAGTGAGTATCAGAGTGAGGCCAGGCCCTGTTCCTGCCTGTTCCTGCCTGTTCCTGCCTGTTCCTGCCTCTCCTGCCACCTCCTCTACCTGCTGTCCCCAGATGATCCTGCAGAACTTGGCGGCAGATGTTGCGATGCTAAGTTGGCTCTGAAGTGCCTCCCCTGCTCCCTCGTCTCACCGACAACACAGTCAAACCACATTAGATCTCTTTATTTGTGCCTGGGGCGAGTTCGGCACTGCAGCTGTGTCCACCCCCGCTCTACCTTTGGTGTCGGAGGCCCTCAGGCACTAAATGTGAGACCACAAAAAAAAAAAAAAAAAAAAAAACTGTTTCACTTTCATTTTCTGTCTCTCTTCTGCATCTGCTGACAATCCAGCGGTCAGGCTGCAGGCGGGGGGGGGGGGGGGGATGAGGAGCAGGGAGCGAGGAGGAGGAAGGGTGAGGAGGGGAGGAGGGAGGGAGGGAGGGAGGGAGGCACAGACACCAGGTTCCCTGTTTTAACAGATGTCTGTGACAACCTGCTTCCTTCCACCTGTACGAGTCCTGGTGACCCTGCGGATGGAGCCGCTGAAACATTCATGACCCGGGAGGTTTCCTGTCCGCCATCAAAGACATGCTCCTCCTCCTCCCCCATCCTCCCCCATCCTCCCCCTCCACCCTCCTCCCTCCTCAGTCCATGTGGTCTGCCATTCACACTGAACCTGCCAACAAACACTTGGTCGTGAATGTGTTTCAATGGAGGAGCAGCTAGAGGAAGAGCTGGTGGAGGAGCAGCTGGAGGAAGAGCTGGAGGAGGGGCAGCAGCTAGAGAAGCAGCTCTTGGAGGAACAGTAGGAAGAAGAGCTGGAGAAGCAGCAGCGAGAGGAGGAGCAGCTGGAGGAAGAGCTAGAAGAGGAAGGGTTGGAGGAGGAGCTGGAGGAGGAGCAGCTAGAGGAGGAACAGTAGGAAGAAGAGCTGGAGGAGCAGTGCTGGAACACTACACAAAAAGTCTAAGATGAGAGCAACACACACACACACACACACTAAACAAAAGACACGGTGAACTGTGACGCCACATTTCTGACCAATCAGCAGAGACCTGTTGCGATGAAGTCCCGCCCACCAGGTCGGCGTGAGTGTGTGCGAGTCTGACGACGGAGGAGACACGAGACGACGTAGAAGAACATGTGTGACCCTCTGAGGTCTGAATTACTGGACGTTTTGAAATGAAAACCGCTCCGTCCCTCCAGCTCAACGGACCCGCCAGGAGATTCTGTCCTGAACTAAATTGTAAAAGTGAGACAATAGATATTTTAGCGAAGTCATGTGAATATTTTCAGGAAGTACTGAAATATAACATGACATTCGTGGGTATTTTTAGGTGACTGAGATCACGCTGTGGAGTGTGTGATGACTTTAACTCCAAACACGCTGTGAGTCACCAGACGTGTTTCAACACGGCAAAACGAGCCGGACAATAATTTGCACCTGCCTCTGTACTCCTTGCTGTAAATACTTCTTCCCAGCTTTGACTTCAATATTCAATATCTTATCTTTCCTTACACAATATTTTTTTTAAATTCTCGTGTACTGTTGCCACACAGATCTCTGTAAACAATATTTCATCTTGACACCAGTCAGAAGGAGGAAACCAGCTTTTCCCGTCGGTTCCCATCATGTCCAGGACTTTTGATTGGCGGTCGATCGTCTGTCTTGGCTGGAGGAACAGTCGTGTTTTCAAATAAAAAAAAATTTTTTTGCCTCGGTGTGACAAGAACTGGGTGTCACTTCAGGAAAACAGGAGGAAAAGAAGTCCTGTTTGTTTCTATTGCAAAAACTGTCAAACTCATCTTAAATAACAGATTATTAATCTATAAACCGCCACAACTCAAAATGCTTTTCCCAACAAAATAATCAAAATGAACTTTACACCTACAGAACAGAACTGTACAAGCTATTTTCACTCTATAGTGGCCTCAAACTGCATGAAACAAAAATACTAATAACGTAAAAATAATTACGTTAAACATCAGAGAACTTCCGATTACAAGAGGACAGAAGTCATTTCTGCATGCAAAACAAACACGACCATAACAACTGCACGGATTACCGGAGATTATAATCTGTGTAAAGTCACACAAACTACAGAGCGTAACAAGCAGAAATCTAAGAAATGTTCAGAGGTAAATATTAACTGCGGTGTAATCACAATGCTTGTGCACGGGCGCGTGATGATGGACCAACTCCACCGATATCATGAGTACATGAAATAATTATCAATCTTCCTTTTGGAAAAATCCAGGAAACCTTCTTTCTCCACTAAAACTGGAAACATTTGTTTATGTATTTGTTTATTTTTTTGGGATAGCCCACTTAACAGAGTAAAGTTCACACCAGAGGTCTGCAACCTGAAGCTCTGCAGCCACATGTGGCTCCACAACCTAATGTAAAATGAAACCACGAGACCAATTAAAACCACTAAAGCAGATTAAATCTGAGCTGCAGTTTCAATAGACCTTCTGAGCTGTGCCTTCCTCATTTTAAAGATTAAATATGTTTTTGTGGCTCCAGATGAGTTTTAGGTGGTGTAAAGTGGTGAATAGGGATTTGAACCGATACGGTACCGATACCCTGGAATCGATACGTCGATACAGGATACCAATTTTCGGTACTTTTGTGCGTTTATGTGGTCATAAATATTTTTTCAATAATATATATTTTTTTTATTTAACATATTCATTTCTCAACATGTGAATGTAAATATATAAATAAATATATCAAAACAACATTCAACGGTTTGTATTGTAACATTTCAGCGGTTTCACAAATTTTGTAACTCCTATTCCGTTCCTTCCCCCTCTGGAAACATTGTGATGGTAGATCGGTAGATCTGTGACGGTAGATCTGAGGAATGTCAAATTGTGCACTCTTCAGCCTGAATAAGAATCTTGTGCTGCCTCAGATTAGAAGTATCCTGACGCTGGCCTGGGCACTTCACATCACAAATATTGCAGCGAGTGTAATCTGCATCACGTTATGAAAAGCGGAGCCTCTGGAGCGTTTTCTCTCCGCCATGCTTGCTTCTTTGTCTGAACCCGGAGTTAGGGACGTTGATACGCTCGTGTGCCAATGCTGTGTTCAAGACCGGCTCGGAAAATCACCAACTCTTCCCCTCACTCAGTCACAACGATGCATTTAGGTACCGAAATATGATAGCGTTTGATTTTACGTGAATCGGTACTCGGTAGTACCGAATTCGGTTCCCATCCCCTCGTGGTGAAAACAAGGTCTCCGCTCTACGGTTCACTCACCTTGTCCTCTGAAGTCGGACGCATGAGAGACACCCGGTCGTACTGCCGCCGAAACAGAGCCCACAGAGCGTCCAGACGTCCCTGAGGAGCAACACACAACACGACTTCATGACCGAGAGCTTTGAAGCTTCATTCACCACCTTCAAATCAGAAGATTAATAACTGGATGATTGTCTAAAAAGTGACTGAACGTTTTAAGGTGTTGATTCGGATGAAAACAACAATGAACAATATGTTTTTTTTACATTTAAAAAAAACCTTTTAGAATTAAAGAAAAGAATAATTTCTTATTGGAGTATTAAAAAAACTAATAATATGTTTTTTTGCAAGATTCTATTGCTAATTGTATCATGTTAGAATAAATATAAATAATTGTCAATTAGAAGCTTAAAAATCAACCAAATGGTACAAATTTCTTTCTGTAAATATATTTAAACATTTGTTTTATTACAGTACGTCATTTCATGTGTTATAAGATTCATTATGTGTTGAAAAATGAGAAAACGGTCCCTCGGAGCAGTTTTTAATCTGATCAAATCCAGTGTGCAGAAGCAGAAGTGTCATATTCATAAGTAACTCTGATGTTTACCACGACTGTATAATTCAGATAAATCCTGTGACGACGTCACCACGGTGACCGTCACGCGGGGCTCACCTTGATGGGAGTGTACCACTTGTTCTGGGAGTTGTGGGCGGCCGCGGGGGTCTTCGCTCTGGGCCGTTGGATCATGGGCTCCTCTACGTCCTCGGGTATGGACACGATGGCGTTCTTGGCCATCTCCAGACGAGCGCCTTCCTCAGTGGAGCCTTTCTCTCCCCATCGCACCTGAAGGACATCACAGGTTGAGCAGATCCATCAGATCCAGAGCGACACTGATGACAGCTTTGAAATCTGGTTCAAATTTGAAACGGCAGAAATAAACTGGGCTGCCGCAGAAGGCCGGAGGTGGATGTATTCTCAGTGATTGTGAGAGAGCTTGAGGATTTAAACACATTGAGATACTTTGAACTATTATGTCACAGTCAGACAGCTTTCTGAAGAGTGTGAAACAACACATGGATTTCTTCTCAACTCATAAAATACTGGTTTTGTTAAAGGAGTCATGTTATGCAGAATTCACTTTCTAGTGGTGTTCCAACAGTAATAATCATCTCCATACCTGGACTGACGCCCCAGAAGTGAAGACAGTCTGTCCTCTCTCTCCCTGGCTTGTCTCAGTTTTTAAAAAGTGTGTTGCTCCAACCAGCCAATCAGAAATCAAACCCTATATAGTGTCATCGGGGGTTTAGCCAATCCCAATCAAGGTAGGCTCCTCCCTTTGACTCCTCCCACAATTAGGCAGCTCTGCTCCGGCACATGGCACCACGAGAGGAAGTACTTCCTCCTCTTCCCAAGATGGGCATGTGTGGGCGGAGCCAGTCCAGCTCACACAAGACACAGCAGATTCTGAATGCAGCTCCTATGATCCAATATTCAAATGGGGGAGAATCAAGGAGAAGCTGGATTTGAGGCAATAAACTTTGGATACAACATTTCTGGACTAACGAGACCCTGAAAGTGTTGAAAAGCTGAATAATATGATCCTTTAAATGTTCTAAAGGTTTAAGAGTCCGGAGGGCAAATACCACATAATACATGTATGATCCTTCAAACATTGTGTATCTTTATGTGAGCTTCAAGTGGGGAGAGAGACTGAACGATAGAGAGACTGGACGATAGAGAGACTGGACGACAGAGAGACTGGACGATAGAGGGACTGGACGATAGACAGACTGAACGATAGAGAGACTGAGGGATAGAAGGACTGAACGATAGAGAGACTGAACGATAGAGAGACTGAGGGATAGAAGGACTGAACGATAGAGAGACTGAACGATAGAGAGACTGGACGATAGAGGGACTGGACGGTGTTAGGAAACTCTCACTGACTCCTCCTGTCAGCAGAGGGACAGAAGATGTTTCTGTTTATAAATCGCTGCACTTATGGAAGTTGAATACCAGGGCCGCAGTAAAAGGTGTACATGTGCTATCAGTGGATGTCTTACTTCATGGGATGATGAAGAGAAACACAAACTCTTAAACATCCTGCACAGCGTCCCAGTTTGTTCTTCTGTCATCACACTAACATATGGCACAATGTGTGTGTGTGTGTGTGTGTATGTGAAACAGCAGAGCTTGTGCGGTAGTTAAGCTGTTCTGTTTTTAATTGAATTCATCACATCTGTTGCAAGAAGGAGAGATAAAAAAAACACTGTCACATGAATGGGGAGAGGTGATTAATTAGCGACGCAGTTTTCATGCTGTAGGTTAAGCCGTGACAATACAGAACAGCTTTTCAGAATCATCTCTGGGATACATGCCTGGCCTGCCACATCATCAAGAAAAGAGAGGCCTGCCATGAATTAAAGATAAGTTGTCACCTCCACCGGCTCAATAATGGCTGCAGGAATTGGCAGCTGTGTTGCGGTGGAGGTGCCTTCTTCGGTGTGAACGTCTTGTGTTCGGAGCCAGCAGAGGAAAGGTTGATGTTCATTCCTCATCCGGAGGCTTCAGAGGCAAAGACAAGTCTGTCGCTGTGAATCAAGCCCGCTACGTGAGGAACATATCACAAATACGCATGGGACAAGAGGTAGGACCTCGCTGAGGATGCTGGGAAATCCCGGCAAAGCTCCCAGCGTCCTCCGGGCTGCGAAGCAGCAGGAGGTGCGCCTTTAAACCAGGAGTCCCCGAGGAGGAGCAGAACAAAGCGTCGGAGCTCTGGGAATGAGCGGCGGGGGGGGGAGCGTGATAAGTTTGCTCTGTGAGTCAGGTGCTCGTGTCGAGCTGGCAGCGGCACTCAATCTTTCATGGAGGCCGTGACTTGATCCAATCAGACCCCCGTGTCCAAGGACGAGATGGAAGAGCTGTCATGTCAGAGGCATCAGTCACCGGCTCCGTTTCCTCCTCCTCAAACTTCAAACTCTCACAAACACTGGACGTCAGCAGCTCTTTTCTGATGATGCACGCTGACATGATGACCCGTGTCAGATGTATGTCGCCTTGCTGCCTCACTTTGTCTACAGGACCCGCTTCAGGACCCGCTTCGGGGGCTCTCACCTCCATGCGTTTGATTCCTCCGGCTCCTCGTCCTCCGTAGTACGAGGCGTCCACGGTGGGCCACTTCTTCTTGGGCTGGGCCTCGGGCTCCTGGACGGGGAGAGAAACGGAGACGACGTCACATCAGTTCAGCCAACATGGGAAAAACATTATTATTATTAAAAAGCGAATATTTATTAACCTGAATATCCTGCTAAAAGGGAATTACTGTCATTATTTTTTTTTAGCTGTAGGGGTTTTTCACATTTGGACAGTCCCGGACTCGGTTCACTTGGGAGTAGGGGGAAAATAATTTCACCCCTTTATTGGTTCGGGTGGCGTTCACATTCATTTGAGAGCGGACTAAACCACCTGGAAAATGTCACGTAATTACAACAGCTGCTGGTTTGGGGGCGCTGTCGCTCGAAACAGACATTGAATGACATCAAACGGGCAACGTTCCAATTGAGGGACAACCGCCCTAAAAAGACAAACACTGACCAGAGCGTAAAGAAAGAAGGAACTCATTGATTGGTCCGGACCGAACGCGGAGGTCCCGCTGCTTTAGCTCGTGGTAGCTAGGCTAGCTAGCTCGTGGCTAATGGGTAGCCACAAACAACAGCTGCGTATAGTCTTCAGACCAAATATCAATGACTCGACGCCACGTCTGAACGCAAGATATTTTCAAAACATTTTTTTTCTGCGTCTGCTTCTTCTGATTCGAGTGGTTAGCTTTGTTTGTTTATTACCCAGAATGCATTGAGCTCTACGTCTCGTCCTCCCACCCCGCCCGCGGGAAAGATCGTTTGTAAACAAACCGAGGCCCGGCAGTTCAAGGGGACCAGAGATCTCTTGTTAGCTCCAGTTCAGAGTTCCTGGGAGATTTCACGTCGCCCAAATGAAACGTTATTTCCCTGAGGAGACTCTGGTCCGGATCAAACAGGGGAATGTGAAAGGGTTCTCTTTGTCCACTGCTAATGAAGATCTGTAAACGTGGGTCAGTTTGGGTCTTGTATAGAATAATGTCTCACTTCAACAGCAGGGGAGGCGTCATGATAAAATGAATTATTCTCCGGATATTTGAGCTGTGTATCATCCAGGTCTGTATGAATATATGAAATACACGTCTGAAACAAAGGATTTAAATCAGGTCTTAAGTGAGTGGCTGGAGAGTGAATCTCACCACTCAAATACTCAAATAATACAAATATCTGCTCATCCAATCACACGATGAAGCTCAAACGGAGCACGAGGATGATGAAGAAAGGTGATTTAAGTGACTTTGAGTCTGAGTATTTGACAAACTGCTTATCTGCTGGATCTCCACTCCAACCATCTCCAGGGTTTCCAGAGAACCAGAAGATCTCCAGTGAGCAGCAGTTCTCTGAGTCAAGAAGATGTCAGAGGAGGATGGACAGACTGGTTGGAGATGAGAGAAAGACAACAGGACCTCAAAGAACCTGGATCCAACCTGCAGTGTGCAGAAGAGTCTCTGGGAGCTTCAAGGCCACCAGAACTGGACCAGAGGAGGTCTGAGGAGTCTCCACCAGAACTGGACCAGAGGAGGTCTGAGGAGTCTCCACCAGAACTGGACCAGAGGAGGTCTGAGGAGTCTCCACCAGAACTGGACCAGAGGAGGTCTGAGGAGTCTCCATTTCTGCTGCCTCATTCAGTCTTTGTTGTAAACCCCTGGAGAGGTTGGTTCCATCCAGCTTGGTATCAACGATTCTGCTGCTGTGATGTTCTGGAGGAGAGTTTCTTCTTATTATTATGGACTGAGCAGGTTGAAACTCCACAGTCTACCTGAGGATGTCCATCCCTTCTTGACCACAGCGGACCATCTTCTGATGGAGACTTCCCGCTCAGAGATCACGCCATCTCAACTGCTTTCTGGAGCATGACGACGAGTTCTCTGGACCTCCGCCGTCACAGATCTCAGTGTAGCAGAGCTCCTCCGGGAGATGGAGGAACAGGACTTTCACATCATGGATGTTCAGACCAATAATCTTCAGCTACTGTGTGAAATTCTGAGGAGTGTTCACAGAACCATGTTCAGTCTCCAACCTGCTACTAGCAAGGTGTAGCTAATGAAGGGGCGGGTGAGGGTCTTTGTTGAAGCGTTAAAAGTTCAGGTTTTGGATGTTCTTCGTGTTGGATGGTTTTGTTTTCGTCAACCTTCACTGTGTGACTTTTGATCTGAACTTTAAGAATTCTACAAATGTCAAAGAGCGATTAGTAAACATGGACGCAGAGGAACCGTCCGGAGGACTGACAGCACGGCGTACTCACCGGAGGAGGGGGGCGGGCAGGGGGAGGCGGCGGCGGAGGGTCTTTGATGACCTGGATGAAGAAAAAACAAAGGAGTGTCAGCAGAGTCCACCAGGACACACACACACACACACACACAGAGACTCTGTCAGGCCGCCACGGAGGAGGCTGACAGGAGTCGTTGGTGACAGGTGACTGAGCCACACGGAATCGACCCGGGGCTCCTCCGGTGGTGCAGGCTGTTGTGAGGCTGCGCCGGAGCCCCATCGCACCGCTGACTACTGATTACAAGGATTCTGCTTGTAAACCAACATCAGGGGCCCCCGTGTGCAAAATAAAGAAAAGCTGAAAATCAGCTTGTTGACAGGAGAGTCTTTAGGGCGAGCGCCGCTGCCCGTTTAGCTCTTAATTAATTGGATGGGGTTCAGTGCTCCCGAGCAATCCCCCCAATCATAAAGTCCTAAGGAGTTAATTAGCTCCAATGAGATACAGAAGAGGGAGGCTTGGGCTCTGCTCCAAGCTCCGTCTGAATGGAAGACGAGCAGCGGCGCAAAAACATGCAGAAAATGTGTAAAAACACACACGACCGATCCGGCGCGACCCCCCTGCCTCCACCCCCCCCCCCCCCCCCCCCACCCCCCCCACCCGAGTTTATGACAGCCACCTGAGCAGCAGGCTGTCCACAATGTGATCCCGCTCAAGAACAAGATGCCTGGCCCCCTCCGACTCTCACATGTGCACCGCCAAGGAAGAAAAACCTGACGGGGACGTTTGTCAGGCCTCAGTCAAGACACCACACATACTGGCGTCAAACAAGTCCTCGCTCACTGGACTGAGGGGACGCCGCGGCTCAGGGGAAAGTGCTGCGACGAACGTAGTCTGAAACCAGGAGCGGCGCTGCACGATATATCACACACACACACACACACACACACACACACACACACACACACACACACACACACACACACACACACACACACACACACACACACACACAAAGCTCACAACCACTGGACATGTCAACATATCAACCAATCAGATGAGAGCAACTAACTGTCAACATCAAATCAAACCTGCGGACGACCGGAGAAAACAAACATTTACTAAAACTGGAGGAAACTTCACACACACACACACACCTGGTGGAAACAAGAAAATCTACATGGGTATTAGAGAAAGAACACTGTTATTTGGAAGGGCAAAGAATAAACACAAATTAATTTATTACCTCGGGAACATATGAGTAGTTTAAAGTGAATTTACTGAACAGTCAACCAGCAGTGATCGGAGGGGAACTGCAGAACACCGATGTGATTACGACACAAACTTGTAACACACTGACATTTTCATTCAAAGGTAAATAACCAATATATTTCAGATATACCTCCAGGAATATTTCAGATTTAAGCAGGTTTTTTGCCAGTCGAATGTCTTTCTGCACTTTTATAATACACACTACCGACTTGATGGTTGAAATCTTTATAAACAAAACTTTTCCCAGCATTGTACACGTTGTGATTACTGTTCGATACTGCTGGATTCTCCTCACTGAGTTCCCGGTTTGCTTTAACACAGCTTGTTTCTTCATTACTAATCAAGGAGAGAAACAAGCAATGCCTGTTTTGTATTTTACAAAAAAAAAAAAAAAAAAAAAAAAGGTTCAGGGATGAAAAACAGTAATGTAATTCGGAGATATTATCTATAATAGCAGCTGTCTGATTCACTGTGGAGCTAAAACACACCATCAGACACTCTGCATATTGTTGTCATTAAAATAATGAAAAACTATCAATTAGGGTTAATTAATTGCTCGTTGACACACAAACGGTTGCCAGCAAATCCAGTGAAAGTCTATTGGTGGCCTCTCCATGCGCTGATTAACATCATTTCAGCCACACCTTACGTTGGAGGGATTATCTCTTTTTATTTAGTAATTACGGAGCAGATTTCCCGCTCATGTTGTGGGATAAATATAGCATTATACAAATGACGGGCCTCTGCTGCTCTTTTCCAGCCATGTGACGGACAGATGTGAGGAGGGCACTCTGCGATGCGCTGGCATAATTAAAAACTAAACCGCAGGACACTTTGCCATCTGACATGAGCACCGGAGGCTCGACACGCACCGCAGCCACTAACCTATCGGAGGCACTCAGGCCCGCATCATCTCCCCAAATGTCATGTATCAGGAGGTCTGTGGTGAAGCTCCGGTGGCTGGGAGTGCATAAACTATCAGACGCAGGAGGAGTGTGTTCTGGGCTTTGATTGACAGCCATCGTCTGAGCGATCGGCATTCAGGACCTGTGCATGGAATAATCAATCAGGGGAAACTTTCTGTTCCTGAAGATCAGTTCTTTGACCCGCAGACCGTACATGTTGATGATGAGGCTGAAATCAGCTGAAAAGATCTGGTTTGAATAAAGTTTGATTCACTCAAACACGTCAAAATGGCGTTTTGACGTTAAACTACCTGATGTTACCACAATTTATAGAGAGAATCAATCTGTAAATTAACATTTCTAATAAAAAAAACTTCACCACGCTGGTGTGTAAACAGACGGAAACAGCTGCCTTCACTTTCTAACGTAGCACCTTTTAAATAAAAATAATAATACCCTTCTTTGTGAGTTCATCATTGAATTTTATGCATGCAATTACTCAGACTATTATCATTATTATTATTATTATTTTTTTGTAGCAGTAGTATTAGTAGTAGTAGTATTGTAAACACTGAATGATGTGATACTTGAACTGTATTTTCACTTGAATTTCTTTTCAGACATTGTAATATCACACGGATAAAAGGATAAATAAATCAAATTTAATAAAAATGTCCATTCCTGACTTGTTTGATTTGAATCCTTCTACATTCTGAAAGAGATGTGCAAAAAAAAAAAAAAAAAAAAACTGATGACACACTGCAGCTTGATGACCTGCTGGCAACGGACCATGTGGGGAGGCAGAAAAGGATTGTGGGAAAGAGGCTGGGCAAATTTGTCTGTGTGTGTGTGTGTGTGTGTGTGTGTGTGTGTGTGTGTGTGTGTGTGTGTGTGTGTGTGTGTGTGTGTGTGTGTGTGTGTGTGTGTGTGTGTGGCCTCATCCCAACTGCTGAAACTGGGCAGACTGGGGGTTTAAATATTAACAAGACACACATGGCCTTCCTCTTCTGCTGCCTCCCTTGATGGAAAGCAACAGCAGCTCTCTTCACCAAGACAAACATGTCCTGGGCCAGACATGCTGCAGGGGGTTTACATTTTAATGCCTTTGTTGGTTTTCCAAAATATGCTTCCATCTCACACTGGATGGGATCCCTCCAGGTCCACAAAGCCAGGTGACGTCTACCGTTTGAGGGGTGGTGTGAGTGAGAGGGTGAGGGGGGGGGGGGGGGGTGTGGGGGTGGCCTTATTAGATCTCAATAGAAGGCAGCAACACACAGAAAGAGGATGGTGCGCACCATCTGTAGCCCCTCTCTCACAGCCCCGCATGATGATCTGCTGTGGATCCTTTTAAGTGGTTAACAGGGTGAGGCTTACCTCCCCAAAGGGGCCGAACCCGGGGCGTGGGGGGGGGGGGGAGGTGGGGGGTCTTCTAATGACTCCCCAGCCCAGGACAAAACTTAAAAAAGGCAAGAGAAAAATGCTAAATAGACTCCATCGCATGAATTCAGCAGAGACGGATCAATTTAAATCCATTAGTTAAATACAACCTTCACTTCACGGATGAAAGGTGAAACGACGTTCTGCAACAGATGAATTTCTGAGTTAACTAATGGAAAAGCAAAATATACAGTATATTATTCAGGGTTTTATTCAAATTCATCAAGTATTGTAATTTGATGTCTTACCAGCCATTTGGATTTATTGTTTTTAATTCTCATCTCTGGACCCAGAGCCGACCCTCTGGAAGGCCACTTCCAGCACACGGGCCACACGTTTGACCACCCTGCACTACTGGAACAGTTAGTTTTTAGGATAATGCAAATTAATTTTTTTTTCTATGCTTGAAGCATTTAAAAGGCAGTTTAAGCTGGATTTTCTTTAAATATCAAGCTCAGGAATGACCAGATTAAAACTCCCTGTGTTCCCTTAAAGAACAGTTTAACTCACAAAGTCTCCTCTGAAACTGACATCGCTGATACTGTGATCAGTTTTGAGAATTACTAGTTTGTGTTTTGTTGCTTTAATTGGACAAGCTTTACTCGTAGTATGTACAGGATCAGGCAGAATAAGTTCAGCCTCTTCCCTTTGGTCACTGATTATACGAAGGATGTTGTTGCATTGAAAAAAATAAGTTGACAGAAAGCTTCCGCTGTCTTGAAGGTGAAGCTCTCGATGTTGGAAGGTGGTAAAGTTTGGTGGGATGTTTTCTGCCTTGAGATCCCCACTTTACTACTTTCTTAAATATATATGTATTAAAACATCATTTTGAAATCCTGATTCATGCTTTTGTCACGACACGGCTGGACTATTGCACCGCCCTGTACACCGGCATCAGTCAGTCCTTACTGACACGCCTGCAGCTAGTTCAGAACGCTGCAGCGCGCCTTTTGACTGGCTCACGAAAACATGATCATGTTTCACCTATTCTCTCTTCTCTGCACTGGCTCCCAGTACAATTTAGAATTGTTTTAAAAATTCTGTTATTTGTTTTTAAATGTCTTAATGACCTTGCCCCTCGTTACCTGTCCGACCTGCCCGTGTCGTACTCCCCAGCACGTTCACTCAGGTCAGCTGACCAAGCGTTGCTTTCGGTCCCCCAGACGCATCGCAAACTCAGAGGAGACCGAGCGTTTTCTGTGGTTGGTCCCAAACTGTGGAATGAGCTTCCTCTGTTCATTAGACAGGCTGACTCCCTTCATGTTTTTAAATCACATCTCAAAACATGCATGTTCTCTTTGGCTTTTAACCAGTGTTGAAGTTGACTTTTACTGCTATAAGTGTATTCTGTGCTGCCACTGTATTGTTGTATTTATAATTGTATTTTTATATTGTTGTACAGCACTTTGGTCAACTGAGTTGTTTTTAATAGTAAATAAATAAATTGGATTGGATTGGATTGGATGTATTTATCCAGATCAGAGTCAAAGTCCACATTCACTCATTTGGTGTTGTGACTGAATCTTTTCGTTCAGAGTTTTTATACGAGTCCTTCATGGACACAGACGTAAAGCGCTGGTAATACAAACACAGTTATTCTGGTTTTGACATGGTGGATCGGTCTGTGATTACACATAAAACAGCTATTTAATATTTAGTAATGACTTCCGTCCCCAGGTGGGCTTGAAATGAGTCTTCTACAAACAGATAGCTTCCATACAATCTGGCGCATTTCCTCATTTCCCAGTTAATCTGCTGTGTTCAGCGCTTTAGTTTGTGTTCGGCCCACAGTCCCATGGGTTCTCAGACGTGATCGCGTGAAGCCTTCAGCCTCGCATCTCCACGCGCTCTGCGGTAGGGCCGGTTAAACATGTGGTAATGGAGGTGAACGACCACTTCCTGTGTCCGCTGTGAACCACAGATTCAGCCTGCGCTGGATCATAACAGGTTTACGTGGTGGTCAGAAGAACAGGAGGAGATAAAGCTTCCCTCTGGAAGCCCTGCTGAGCTGCACCACTGCTCTAACTGGCCGGGAAAACACTCACCACTTTGCAGCAGAGGGGCCAGAACCACCACATGAGGGCCAGAGCCAGTAGGATCAGGAGCACCAGGAAGACCACGGCCACCACCAAACCGTTGGACTGCGGGAGGAGACCACAGAGGCCATGTCATTTAAGAGGAAACATCTTCAGCTTTAATGCAAAGAAGAATTAAGATCCTGCCTGAGGGGTGATTGAGTTTACATGCGTTCTACAGGTGATCAGAATAAGACCGCCTGTGCGTGTTCTCCATGGCGTGAGTGGATGAAGCTCTGATCCCTCACCGCCACAACATCAAATATGACACCAGTTGGAGCATATTACACTGCCACAGCAAACAAATCAGAATTTCAGCAGCTTAGCGAAAAAACACCAAACCAACAGAATACATACACATGTCGAGGCGGAGATGGTGTATGCACTGGAGATGAAGGACTTCCCATGATTCAGGCTGATGAGAACGTCCATGGTCCTGCAAATAGAGGATTTCAATGTGTTCAACTGCAGACGGGTGTTTTAGTTTCCAGCGGTGGACGGTTCTGTCATATGTTCCAGTGGAGACTGTTGGCCTGTGATTAACAGAGTGTGACGTCTCTGCTGGTGGAGGAGAAGAGGAGCTGCACGGGGGTGCAGACTGACCTTTACGTGGCTGAACTCAGCAGACAGTCCAAACCGTGGACAGACCAGGACAGACTGTGGTGAGAGCTCTGACCATCATTTTCTTTTTCACACGGAGCACAAACTGCACGTTTTATCAAAACGTCTCTCACATGATCCCCAATGTGATGAAAAAAAACATCTAAAAATACTTTTCTAGACGTATTTCAGGAGTAAAGCTTCGACCTAAACGTGTTCAATTTGATAACTAGAGCTACACTCGGTAGAGCGCAGACCTTCACCAACGCCACATTTGTTTGGGGAACCCAGTTAGCATCGCTAGCATGATAGCCGTTAGCTCATATCGATGCTAACGAGCTAGGTCAGGTAGCTACATCACTGTGAGAAACAGTGAGCAGGGAGCATCTCCATGGCAACAGACGCTGATCTCCTTTCATCTCCTCCATGAGGTGCCTCTCCTCTCTCATCCACTTTGTATGGGACATTTTTTTTCCGCAGTTTTTTGGGATTCATTCATAAAAGTTGTTAACGTCCCAAAATCTAATCGAGTGGTCCTTAGGGGATGAGAAATCATTCCAGGAAATGTCATAGAATTCGGGTGAAAAGTTTTTGCGAAAAGTTGGTAAAATACATACATACATACATACATACATACATACATACATACATACATACATACATACATACATACCAATAAATACACAAATCTTATTACATCGGGAGGATTTTGTTGTATGAACATACAGTATGTAAAAATAAACCGACACAACAAAATCAAACTAATTAATTTTTTTCTGGTTTATTTATCGAATGAAATTACATTAAAATCTTGTATCAAACACTGAGTTGTAAATAACTAATGACAAAATCTCAGATGACTTACTTCAATGGAGTCCATCACAGAAAGTGAGCGTTGTTCTAAACATTGATTACAGCGTTATCTTCATCCTTGACTTTCAGCTGCTGCCATTGTGAGTCCACGAGGAGTCAAGAAGATTCTCTAAAACATCTTGTTGGGCTTTCAGTGACAGAATTAAGAGCTAAGCTGTGTTTTAACAAGCAAACGCTGCAGAATGAGTCCGGCAGCCAATTAGGACTCCACTCAGGAAAGAGCACAACAGGTAGAAACCAGGAAACGCTCTCATTATCGGCGGTAAAGTAGCCTGATGAGGGCTAACAAAGCTGCTGAACTCCTATGACTTATTTAGAAGGAGAAATGCGGAGGCCAAAATGGACGCAATTAAAAGCCTAATGATGAACGGCACCTCAATTTCCATATGTCCATTATGCACAATCCAATTACTGCAGGTTTAATGAGATTTCGGGATATGGACGGGATGAAACGCCTGAAATCCTCCAACACAAAGAAAGAAAAAAAAAAAAAAAAAAAACGTGAAAAAGAAGTAGCTGAGTGGTATTGTGTGAGGGGCCAGCTGTGAGTGCAGGCAGTGCACGGGGAGGCCTGCTAAAACCGCTGCTGTGGAATAATAACAAGAGCGCTCTCTTTGCTTTGGATTGTGCCTCAGGCAGTGCCTTGGGCCACTAATTCTCCTGTGGTTCTGAACAGATGAGCAACCACACCATGCGTCCATTACTATGCACTGTATTCTTTATATTCCAAACTGACTTGTTTGCAACTTATGTTATTTACCACACTAAATATTTTAAAAACAGGATGCACTTCTACACTTTTCACTGACTTGTTCAATGCACAACTTTACTCGTTCAAGCCTGCATTTCCTTCTTTGAACGTTGCCTTGTTTTTATTACATATTACCTCCGACTCATTGGGTGAGACACAATAGACAAGAGAGAAACATAAGAAAACCAGGGCAGGACTGAAAAGCAGAGAAGGCTTCCAATATGACATACCACCAGGTGTACTTAGTTTTCCTGGAAGAAGAGGAAGGAATATGTTGTGTACTGTATATCCCTTCAGTAGGACGGTGGTAATTATTGCTTTCGGTCAATGGAACAAAGACTTACGAAGATTTGAAGTATGAAAGTAAAAAATGTACGTACAAAAAACATTCAGATGTATGAATCTGTGCATGAATCCATGCACATTTCCTCTGTACGTCTCGATCAACGTGGATTTGAGTGCTCATATTGGATTACCCGACTCCTCCCCGTCCACCGCCCCCATTTAAATACACAAATCATATTTAAACTGTCTCTGTGCCTGAGATTCTCTCTGCAACATCAAGAAACCAGAACAAAATGAGTAAGATGTAAAAAAAGAAAACTTCAGAGAAAGCTTCCCATCACACTATTGTTGAAAATGAATGCATAAGTGCACTGGGGAACAGGAGAGCCTGATTAGGACATTTCACACGTTTGGGGTTATTAACATAAATACTTTGCACAGAGACAATCAGGGATTTATTAGAAAGATCGGAAGCTGTAGTTTAACCATTGTAATGGCATATTATGTGTATATGCAATGAAAGATGAGATTTCTTGTGTACGAAGATAAAGTGTGCACAAAGGTTTAAAGTGTGTGTGTGTGTGTGTGTGTCCTAAATTTTGTTTGTAGTTTTCAGTGCATTTTTTTCTATATTTTTTAGTTCCAAAAAATTCTAATGTCGTTAGTCAACAGAGAAATGTGTCACCAGGTACATGCTAAAGTTCTCCCTGTATGCGGATGACAGTGTCATAAATGGTAGGAAATCTTCCCTTTGTTAGATTATAACAAACATTCTCTGTTGTTGTTCACCTTCTCACATGTGAGCTGAAAAACCTCAGACTGTAACCGTAGAGCTCATGAGCAGAACTACATAAAGACTGAGCAGTTTCACTACTTACAAGAACAATACGTCGTTTTCCACCAAACACAAAGAGTTTAGTGTCACTGAAGCATAACGTGCTGAAATGTTTAACGTCGAAAGCCGTCATGTCTTTCCCTCCACTGGCCTCTTCCTGTGACTGTGTCCGGTTTGTTTATCTTAATCTAAAGGACTGAATCTAATCAAAATAAATGAATTGAATGGAAGGAGCCAGAATCTTCTCCGTAGATCTGAATAATCTTTGTTTCTGAATGTGATGCAGCTCATAGTGACGGTGTGTGCCTGTGTGTTCAGCTGAGTTATTCTCCAGTCCTTGCATGTTAACTAAGTGCAGGAGCTGAATGGGTGAGGGGAGAGGCTAATTTAACTGACATCCCCAATAGATGATAATGGTGGGCAGGTTGTTAATCTAGCTGGAGGTGTGGACTCAGCCGTGTCAAGGTGGAAAGCTCCCAAGCGAGTTACATTGATGAACCCACATCGTCCTTTTCTTTGACAACGCTGGACATTCTTCACGCCGACGCAACCCGACCATTTCCTTCCTCATCGAGACATTTCCTGCTAATTAACCAAGTTACCGTTGAGCAAGCAGAAGCTGCTTCGGCATGGAGGCATAACACATACATCATCCTCTCCTTGTCACGCTCGTTACCAACAGACTTACTGCCTGTTACACATGTATAGAGCTACTAGGTGAGTAAAACCAGTTTAATGCTTTCTTTCATTTTGGCAGAAATATTAGTGCCTCACCAAAAATATTAGATTAGCCCAGATTTTCCATATGAGTACTATGGAGCTCTGGGTTAAGTTTAGAAGACACGTCTATAATCACAGGACAGACTGCAGACTGAAGCCCCCTGCATACTCCCATAAGAACAAGAAGAAAAGTTCGGCTGTGACGTCAGCCAGCTGCCCAAAAAAATTATTATTTTTACATTTTCAACTGCACAGCTAATTTCTCACTTCAAATGTTTTCGGAAATACATTTCAATAAACTGTTTCAGTAATAAAAGAGACAGTTTGTGTCCGAGCCGCCATGTTGGTCCGGTTTGAACCACAAGAGCCGACAGCTTTGAGTGATGCGTTCAGGTGCATCACGTAACTCCGCACTCTGCACACGGCCGGTTGGCCCATCCGAACCACATTTCTTCAGCCAGAGGGAAGGAGCAAAGGAGAGTCAAAGGAGTCGCATGTTACTCTTGTGAGACAGTATTTATACACACATACATGGCGGCGAGAACCACAGGGTATCCCACAATGCACCGCGGTGGAATTCCATAACGTCATCGTGAATATAGTCTATTTGAGGTCTGCCAGACCCGTCAGAGTGCGAGGAGAACTCCAGGAGGGCTGCGGGAAGTTTTATGGGACAGAGATGTTTGGGTTTCTTTGCTTTCCAAACTACCACTTCAACATCGTGGGGATTAAAAGCTGGAGCAGCGAGAAAATGGATGGATGGACGGAGGTAAAATGAATGTCAACCATCACATTGCTATGTGTTCTTCTGAACACGAATGAAGGTTGAGGCTGCAACAATAGGAGGAAAAATCACTTGAAGATTCTGAGAATGACCTCTGTTATATAAGTTAAATAACAGAGCTCTACATACCTCCAGCTCTACATTGTGAAAGTCCATCAGAATGTAAACCCGCTGTGACACTAACCTTTGGTGAAACGATACAGCTGCAGCGGCTGACAATGGCGTCGCTAATGGGCTTCAAACTTCCCTTAAAGATGTAAAAATTGAGGAGGCTGAATAATTCACCGAGGAGCATATGTGGCTCCTGTCAGCGAGCATCCAGAAGTCATCAGTCTGCAGAAGTTCTGAGAGGACGAGGGACTGCAAAGTGACAGGAGGGAGATGACCTCCTGAAGCCTGGGGACCACAGGAGAAGTTTCACTCCAAAGTGAGACATCCAGCATTCATGAGAGATGATATGAAAACATCTGATCGGTGCACGGCAGTGGAAGAGAGCCGTGGCTTCATCACCTTCACTGCACATTTCATATCCCCAACATCGGCCAACCACACAAGAAGAGCTCTGACATTAGAGATCTCTGATTGTCATAAACCGCTTGGAAAAAAAAAAAAACACTCAGCAGATACGCACACTTTAAGAAATGCATCAGTCGGCATCTTTTTTTAATTTGTCTAAGTGACACTGTCACTGTGGAGAATCTCAGATGAGTTTACATTAGTGCCGATGGCGTGGGCAACCTGCACGTCTGAAAAGCGCCATCAATCTGAAAATGATTTTGGGGTTTTAGATCAGCATCTGCTCACAAGTAGACATCCTGTTTGGGAATGGATTATTCATCATGCGCTCTGTGCTCTTTAGACTAAAATGAAAGGGTGAAGGAGGACCGCCTATTGAGCCACATCTACTGTGATAGAAAGTTGGAACGAGTACCTGGTTCAAACCACTAACTTCACTACATATATCAGTTATTATTATTTGAGGATCCACCTCCACTTAACCGGTTCACCAAATGATTGACCTGGAGCATTGTTGAGCTGATACTGTGAAAACAGGGACGTCCACCCTGGACAGGACACCGGCCCATCGCAGGATCAACACTTCAAATCTTATAATATATGAATGACACGCTTACAAACTTATTGTAAATAAAGTACTGTAAAAATCAATGTTGCCTAGGGAACACTGGCCCACTGAGCAACGAGTGGTCCAAATCACGTCTTGAAGACGTCATTTCCATACCTCCGAAAGACGTCTTCAGGGAAGCCAGAATGAAAGTGTTTTGTACGTCTTTGCAGGACATATCATGGAGGTCCTGTCTGGACGTCATATGAACGTTAAAACAAGACCTCTGGATGACATGACACAAGGAAAACATAAAATAAAAATTGTGACCACACCTGGACTGGAACACTTATATATATGAGAAGCTTGAGGAAATGACGTCTCAGCAGGAAGTGTCACAACCAGCAAACAAATCACCTTCAGTACTCGCTGCTAAAGCTGGATGTGGGGGTCACATGTCACAAAGCATTGTGGGAATGATCCACTGACGGGAGGATATTCATAAAAAGTGACCATGTTGACTTGGATATTGGGACGACCATGACAGTTTGTAAAGCTCTTCTGTTGGCCTGCTGGAGCAGATGCAGCGCCCCCCCACCCACCCACCCCTAAGCAGCGTCGGGACAACCCCTTTAATTATTAACAAACAATTAGCATTAGCCACCGTACCTGACGACTCCCCTTCCAGATATGTCCCGCTCTCCGCCGGTGTTGTGAAAACACCAGGTGAGGACATGCTGCTGAAAAAGCAGAGCCACTTAACCTCCTGATCAGCACCCCAGCAAGGCCACCGGGTCTCTTAATGGGAATACGTGGGTGGTGGGGGGTGGGCCTCAGCAGATGCCAGTGTGTCAAGACTGATGCCACAGCTGTCCACACAGATGATGCTTCCTCTGTGAGTGCTCACACACAGCTGGTTGACCAACTGAGGACACTGTGGTTCCTGGACACTGAGGCTAAATGTGAAGCTGTGTGCTTCAGGTCCCTGCAGACCAGAAGCTGCAGCTGAGCACCTCAACCATAAAGACAGCTGTATAGAATATACGCTCTCCTAACAATCCACATTCACAACTTCTCAAATTCAAAGCAATGTTTTCTGAGGAAGAGGAGGAGGAGGAGGAGGAGGAGGCGGAGGAGGAGGAGGAAGCCCCATGTGGAACAGGAACATGGTTAGAAGGGGGACGGACGGTGGAGCAAATGTGCAATGAAATGGCAGTTGTTGTTCGGCTGAGTAGAGCCGTGTTACAGGAGCACCCTGAGTGCCGGCAGCGGTGATGGAGCAGAAGGGGACAGATGGATGGAAATGGAAGTTTCCGGGCTCCAGAGTTCCATGCAGGTGGTCTGGGGTGCAGGGATTGTCACTGGATGGTGAATTATTTAAATGGGAAGTGTGGAAAAGGGAACGGCTGCATCTGTCGCACATCCTTTTTAAAGCCCCTCCAGCAGATGTGTTTACTCACCATCCGTACCAGCTAACTACTTAATGGGTCACCGTCAGCAGCCAAGAGTTAATTAAGCAGGCTTTTTGCAAATGGCGAGCACGTAACATCAGCGTCAGCTCGGGTCCTGTGAGGCCGCCGGCGGCTCCGAAGACCCGCGCTTTACGGATGCAGTTGCTCAAGTTAATTCTGTCCAATCCTTGACGAGCTGGTTGTGAGACACGAGATCTCGTTCGGCTCTCGTGACTCTTAATCAACACACCAATGTGACAGAAAAGCGGAAAAACGGGACTTTTTCCTGGATCTTAAGCTGAGGATGATATAACCAGCAACATGGGCAACCTTTAGTGAATAGTCTGCAGCATGTAAGCAAAGATTTTACACATTATTTCTATTTTGCACAAAGTAATTTCCAACAGCATTCAATGGGGAGAATTCATCCTGGCTGTAAAAACAGCGCAAAAAGAGGTAGAAAAAAAAAAAGGAATTACACAAAGTTATGTTATGAAATCAAAGGTTTCCCCTCATTTTTCCAGCAGTACTGAACATCTTTTAACAGATTTGTTCGACAGAGACGTATCATAATGGTTTGGTGCTGCTAGATCTACTATCAGATGGAGACAGCTTCACATTTCATGACAAACAAGGAAATTCTAAAAATGAGATTTTTCTTTTGTTTTGGAACTTTTCGCGTCCAACGATAAAAACGTCCTGTTTAAAACGGCTTCCAGCCAGAAGATTTCTAATCACTAAGTCCCTGCACATGCACACTTATAGTTGCAGTTCTTCTTCTGAATTTAACTCCTTTGACCAGATACACATTTATCATCTAGATTGTCGTCCATACTGGGCGTCTGCACGTGAAAACGATCACAGGACGCAGTAAACTGTGGGAATGTTTTGACCAAACCTTTCTGTTTAGGCTTTGAAAAGTTATTTTTCATTTTAGTGCTGAAATAATTATCGGACAGAATATAAAATATCTCCTACTTTAAAATTCATTCGCACCGTTTTCATTAAATATCAACGGAATGGTCCAATTCTATCTGATTGCAAAGTGAAAATGATTTGAGCTGAACAAATCTGTTTCCAGTAAAATATAGAGAAACAAATGGAAAACAGTTAAGATCAATATATTCCGGAACGATCACGTGACGATGGAGACCTGAAAATATATTCGCAAACAAATAAAAAGGTTGGAGAAACCAAACAGGACATGTGTCTGTAATAAAGCAAAGAAGTGCCTCGCTCGGCTTGTGGGTTTATTCATCCTTCACTTTTACAGTCGAAGGTAATGATTTTGTCTGCATGTATTTATTTTATGTATGTATGTAAGTATGTATGTATGTATTTTACCAACTTTTCGCAAAAACTATTAACCCGAATCAATTGAAATCTTCAGGGATGATTTGTCATCATCCAAGGACCAATCGGTTAGATTTCGGTACGTTAATGGCAAACCGATTCCGAATAAATCCCCAAAAAGTACAAAAAAAAAGGTCTCATAAAATGCCCCACGAGAGGAGGAGAGCAAAGGAGATCAGCGCCCGTTGCCATGGAGATGCACTGGAGGGCTGCAGCGGCCATTAGCCGTCTGCTAGCACACTGCTAACTCCACTCTCAGCCAATCACATGGCCACTCGCTCTGACGGTGCGTTCAAGTAACACAAAAGAACTGGAACCAACAGAACAGCATTTAACCTTAACAATGCAATAGTGGTGTAGGTGAAGGTCTGAGCTCTACCGAGTGTAGCTCTGGTGGTTTCTGTTTTTTATGGTTCATGATTGAGTCAGATGTTTTGAGACGGTCAGTTTGGTATTAAACAGAGCTAAACACCTGATTGTGGCTCTGAAACAAATAATAGAAAAAACTAAACGGTATTATGAGCAGATTGGTTTATATAAATGAAGGGATGAGCTGAGGTGAGTTCAGGTTGATTATATGAAACACAATCTCCTTCAGATCTAATAATCAAGACCTCGCTGATCCGATTGTACTCAGCAAGGACATTAAAATCTGTTGTTTCATCCAGAACGTTTGAGTCTGTTATGATTTGGGATTATAAAAGCTGCTGCAGGAATCTAACAATAGCAACACAGCCTCGGAAACAAGCATATTTACACTGCTTCCTTTCAGCCAGAGTTTTGTCTACAGTGTTTTTGTATCTGCGCTCTTTGCAGAGTCTTTACACTCCAGTTTCAACATACAGATGATTTATAGACTCAAGCATTGCTTATTTGCACAAAAAAAAAAACTCTTTCTCAGTGCAGAAGCTATGTTTCTGTTCGCCTCTACACATAAAAACCCTTGAGACTGAATCTCTTTACATGTTTGACTGAAATTCCACACATCTCCTGTTGTCATCCAGCCAGAATCCCCACTCCAGTACAAAGTCATCATTCTCCAATGAAACGTCTCCTCAGAAGACCTGAGACCTCTCTCGACATAATCCTGCCGGCTCCTTTAAAAACACTGCTGAGATTCCACAGAAAAACTAAGTTACTGCTGATAAAAATAAAGTTTTCTGTTCTTGTGAGCTGGAGTTTGTGATGGACGACAATAACCCGAGTAGTTTTAAGTTCATTTCAGCTGTTTTGTTCTTGAGAGAAGTCAGAATGAAAAGACGTTTATAAAAATATCGGAATGTTTTTCTTCTTGGAAAACTGTGTTTTTTCCTCCACGGCAACAAGTAAAATGACAGTTCGGGTTTTAGAAAGCAGAAGAGAATAAAAATCCTCATCATATCTGATCATCTGAAGTCATTGAAGGACCCGCCAACACTGAGGGACATTTTTGTGTTTGGATAATAAAGGTAAAGACGATTACTCAGCTCTGCAGTTGGATGAAAGGTGTTTCTAATGTTTCCGACCAGAGAGGGATGTTGTGATGCTTCGCCGTGTACTTACTGTCCGACATGCTGCAGCTTGGGGGCGGGACACAGCAGGTAGTCGTTACGCACGGTGCTCGGCTTGTGATCTGAAATACGAAGAACAAGTGGATGAAGTTCGGCTGCAGGAGGTCAACATGTTTTCATCACCACGTGTGTTTCTGATCAGACGTTTGTCACTGGAAACAGAAACCGAGATGAAAAACAGCAAAACTCGATTTAGCTTATGACTCAGATTCCTCTTTCTTTCATTCATCAGTTTAAAATTAGATCAAATGAAGCTGGACGGTGAGTCTTTCCTCGAGGGGAAATATTTCAGTTTAAAGTTCAGATTCAGATTTTTTTGCTGCTTTCAGGTCGCGGGCAGAAAATGACGACACTCATCTGTAAACACTGAATTATAATATCATATTTGTTTGATTGAATGAAGGTTAAAAAAAATATGTTTAAAAAAAAACACATCAATCTAATTTTATAAAAAAAAAAAAAATTTTAAACACTGAATTCTAACCCGTTTTTGTTTGACGATGTGGAGTGCAACTTCAGAGAAAATCATTTAAATTTGAAATTCAGTCTTCAAATCTGAGTTTCTGGTGACATAAGAAATGTTCCAAACTGTGGATTTGCAGGAACGTGAAAGATTAGTAAAGAATAGTTCTCATCTTACACTGATTATTTGATATATTTGATCGTTCATTCAACCTCCATTGTGACTGAATAACATTCCGTCACTACTACTTCACTCCACTTGGGCTGAACCGAGCACACAGTCCCATCAGCACTTCAGAACACAGATCTTTTAGTTTTCACATTTTGTCATCAAACTTCATCTTCAGACGTGGAGGTCAGGCTCATGACTGCTGTATTTTTATTCCGCTTGTCTGCATGAGGCCTCCAACTGATCAATAGGACTGTAGCATCTGCCTCACATATGCGGTGTGTGTGTGTGTGTGTGTGTGTGTGTGTGTGTGTGTGTGTGTGTGTGTGTGTGTGTGTGTGTGTGTGTGTGTGTGTGTGTGTGTGTGTGTGTGTGTGTGTGTGTGTGTGTGTGTGTGTGTGTGCGTGCGATGCTTGTCCATAATTATAAGGTGCCCCACTGTTAAAAAGGTCTGGACTGAACACATGCAGAAGCCAATGAGGGAATAAATAGCCCCAAGTGGGCGAATGTGAGACAGCCTAAACTGAGAAAGGACTAACAGGAAGACATCTGCTAATGGCCACTTCCTGATTGGGATGAAGTTTGTTTTATTTTTTTGAAGAGGGAAAAAAAAAAAATATGCTCAAGTATTTTAGTAATGCTGAGATGCTGAAAATCAAAAATAACTTGTCAGGATGGCAGCGCTGTCATTGGCAGTGGCTGATCCCGGATCCTCGGCCAAACGAAAGCTTTAAAAGACTGCCTGGCTCGAGGTGCCAAATCCCCGTTTATTCTGGAAAAAAGGATTTCTTAACAGAACAGACTGTGAGCTCAAAATAAGCCCGTTGACCTGCAGACACTAACTTCTCTTTCTTTCACTTTGAGAGCGTGGAGACGAGGTCCTGCCGGGACCGTTTGGGCCGGCCTCGGAACATCTCGCAGGACGTCCGGCCGCGCAACACACTTCACGCAGGTTCCTCAGGACGCATTTGAATTAAAGACAATGACAGCTTATAGAAACAACCCTCGGAATGATGGAGGAGTGTTTATGTTGGCAACACGTTGAATCTGCAGCCCCTGAACAGATGTACAGCTTCACCATATCCTTCACTTCTGCTCAAGTTTAGACGTATGTTTACGTTCCAGTTCAGCTTGAAGGAATTCATCTGGCACCGATACACGCTGGACACGGTTCCTCCTCACACGGTGTTTACACACGGTTCCTGTTCACAGCATCAGCACGGGGTTTTACCACTACACCAGCAGAGGATCCACTCAGAGAGACTGCGTTTGCAGTACAGAGAGTGGAGGTGTGGAACCAGTGAGGAACCAGTGAGGAACCAGAGTGGAACCAGTGAGGAACCAGTGAGGAACCAGTGAGGAACCAATGAGGAACCAGTGTGGAACCAGAGTGGAACCAGTGAGGAACCAATGTGGAACCGGAGTGGGACTAGTGAGGAACCAGTGTGGAACTAGAGTGGAACCAGTGAGGAACCAGAGTGGAACCAATGAGGAACCAATGTGGAACCGGAGTGGAACCAGTGAGGAACCAGTGTGGAACCAGAGTGGCACCAATGAAAAACCAGTGTGGAACCATTGAAGAATCAGTGAAGAACCAGAGTGGAACCAGTGGGGGCTTTTCCACCAGAAAGAACCAGGTTCTAGTTCAGGACCAGGGCCAGATTTAGCACCAGTTATTTGTCTTTCCACCACCAAAGCCCATCAGGGCCTATCAGGAGCTAAACGGGTGCTAATTCTCCCCCACATCGTTGCTGGGCCAGAGCGGAGCCAGAGCGAGACCAGAACGGAGCCAGAGCGGGGCCAGAGCGGGACCAGAGCGGTGACAGAGCGTAGCAAGAGCGGGTCCAGAGTGGGACCAGAGCGGTGCCAGAGCGTGGCAAGAGCGGGACCAGAGCGGGGCCAGAGCGGGACCAGAGCGGAGCCATAGCGGAGCGGTGCCAGAGCGGGGCCTGACATGTCATCAGCTGGGGGCGGAGTTATCGCCACCTACGAGGTGGAAGAGATGCATTTTAAAATCCACAGCGAACATCGCCAAAGCAAGATGGACGTGAAAAACAACGATGGAGCGACGAGGAGACACAATGTTTTCTCGCTGTTTGGTCTCAATCCGAGGTCAAACTAGACGGAGCGACCCGGACAGAACCGGTGTATAAGGGAATATAACGGGACGTGGCTGTGGCGGGGTACGTTAGGACTGTCGAGCAGCTCCTGAATAAACTTAAAAAATTTTAAATTATTTTTTTTTTAACCTTTATTATGCACATATTTTATTTTGTATACATTTTGTATACATCTCTGTGTTGTTTCAGTTTGGTGCTGTTAAATAAAAGTCTGTTGATTCCACAACGTCCTCTGAAGAGAGGACTTGTCCTTACATTTCAGGGCGTCCTGACATCACAGCTTTTACTGTACCGATGTCCATGTAAGTGTGACTGATAAATCAGAGCAGTAAAAATAAGTTATGTAAAACAATACCAGCAACATTTTGCAGAGTGGAAATGAAGAGCGGCCTGGTTTCCCATCAAAAAGCCTCAAACGAACAGGATCAGTTTTAAACTGAGACCCTCTGCAGGATGAAATGACATTTTTAACCCGCCATTGTCCTCGAACAAGACTTTTTAATGGGTACCTTCAAACTGCGGGTGGAAAGCGATGCTTCTGATGGGAGTGAATACTTCCAGCACTTACTGAAGATCTGCTCGTCGACGATGAAGCTGCACACGACTCCTTCGTTACTGCGGCCCACGGCGAAGCCGTTTCCTCTCAGCACGATGTCGAAGGTCTCTGGGGAATGTCAACACACGGGTGAGACGAAGCTACAGCTTCAAACCCCCGCTTTCGATCATGGTGAACTTTTTCGTCGCTCACCGTTCACGCACACGCTGGACGGCTCCACGCTCACGATCTCGGTGCACGACCGCTTCAAGATCTGCGGGGACGGGGGAGGAGACGGGGACGTGGAAATGAGAGCGTGATTGTGCGAGGGCCGCGAACAAACACGTCAAGTCCCGACCGTGATCAGCTCTGTCAGGTTTGTAAAAGCAGATCCGGGGGACGAACACCTGAGGAAACGTCTCCGAGAAGAAGCCGGAGGAAGGCGCCGAACGTAACGGCGGCGGCGGCGGCGGGGAAAAACAGCAGCTGTGTCGGGCCTTCATGGGGAAATTATGCAGGACTATTTACTATTCCACGGCTCCATTAGAAACCACCGGGTGCCTGCATTATCATATAAAGAGGCCGTGTATTGGCGGACTGTCACCCGGCTCCACTGCCCGCAATGATTCAATAAATCAACAAAGCTCCCAAACAACAAGCGGTAAAGAGAAGCATATTAACTGCAATACTCTCATTAGACGCCGGCGAAACTTCAGCGTGAGCCGTTATTAAAGATGATGGTTTGATGAGGGGCCGTTATTGAGGAGGAAGGCTGGAGATGACAGCTGGAAGGAAAAGGATCTGCTCCTCCTCCTCTGAGCCCCCCCCCCCCATCTGATTACAGCCGGGGCCAAAATACCAAGAGAAAAAAAAAAAAAAAAAAAAAGGGAAATGCTTGTTTTTGTGTTGAAGCTAAAAGAGATGGGAGGACCCCAGAACTGCTCCGATTTTCCATTACAGAGGAGTTACAGGCCCGTTTGGCCGCATAACAAATGTGTCACATGACTCCACAAACCGCAGCCTGCAAAGAAATATAGGTCAATCGAGACATCGGTCCACCCTGTTTCCTCGACACTTTAAAAACAACGTTTCTGTAATTTGTGCAGAAATGCCGCGACAAACCTTTTAATTAACCTCATATGCAGAGAGGAAACAATCCCGACAAATCCCTCAGCCGCGATGCAAAGTCGACCGCAGGACAAAAGCTTCATTCACACCACAAGTCCAACATCCCGGCAAAGTTTACAAAAACACACTCGTAATTTTTAACAGGAGCACAAGTGCTGTTTCTAGTTTATATACCGGGAAGGCTTTTTTTTAAGTGAGTCATAAAGACAAAAAAAAAACAAAAACAGCTCTGCTCTTCCTGTTGAAGCAACATTAAAACAGTGAATTTATGAAAAACAAGAGGATTTTAAAGAGGAACACACAGGCTGCTGATCGAGGAAACGATTACTGGACATTTCATCATTTAGCAGCAGGACGCCGCCTCCAGAAAAATGAGATCGTGTTGGGATTGTTCTTTTCTTTTCTTTGTAAATCTGAACTTCCTCGGGTTTAGTCAAAACGTCACTGGTTCCGAAGCGCGCGCGCGGGGGGGGGGGGGGTTCTGGTTCTGGTGTGCGGGAGCCGCAATAACGGTGGCGTTCGGATGAGATCTGTCCTCGTGTGTTTTGTGGTCCTGAGAGACGCTCCTGAAAACCCGCCAACCCGGCAGGAATGCGGGATTAGTAATCCGACAGGAATGTCCCCGGGTTCTTTCACGAGCTCTTTTCAGCGCCGCGTTCTGCTTTAATGAGACTTCAGGAGGTCACATGACTCCGTTCGAAGTTGATTTAGTTTTCCTGGAATTTCAAAGATTGTGGTATTTGTTTTGTTTTGTTTTGTTCTTCAGGAAATACAGCGTGTTTCTATCTTGACGGGTAAACTCAGAAATCTATTTATTTCAGGGCTGCAAATAATTTGTAATATTTATTATCACTGAGATGCAATATTCACATTATTCATATTGCATTTTGGGGAAAGCAGGTAAATAAGTGCTGCACATGTCACGCACATAATAATTAGAATGAAGCCGCTCTCGATGTGAAATCCTCCAAACATCTTCTGATTTAGAGAGCAGGGTTTTTAAAGAGAATAAACGCCGCAGTCTCCCGCCAACAGAAACACATCTCGGTGTTTGGCTCCGTGCTTCTGACAGCTTCTCTTAAACTCTGCTGGTCCGAGATGTTGGTCCAGCTCAAAGAGCTCCGCGGGCCTTCTGGCTCTGATCCACCTCAGACGTTTGGAATCCGGGGAAGCTGCTCAGCCTTAAAACCTGCAGCCAATCAGGAGGACGGGGGAGACGAGGAAACCTCCTGGAGGAGCGTCCAACGCCACTGGTTTCATCTTATCTGGGCTTTCGGGGGAAATAACAGCACGCTAATCCAGAAGCAACGGTCAAAATAAGTATGAACATTTAATTAATGTTAATTTTTTTTTTCTGTATTTTACTGAATATGAAAAAAAAATTTAAATTTAATTTTAAAGAAATCCTGGTGGTTTGTTGAAGCTCAAATAAAGCAGATACCTTGGAATTTGTGTTTTTCGTCTTTTCAGATCAACTGATGGAACACAAACGTCACAGTTTGGAGAGTCGCCGTCCCACTTCAACAATCTGAGCTGCTCCTTTTTATATTTTTAACAAACGACTCCTCAGTTAAAAAAAATATTTACGACATTTATCAAGTGAAATACGAAATCACTGATGTATTAATAAATACAAATATAAAACACCGGTTTTAATTCGCATCGTGTGGACTTGTGTGTAATTTACTGAAACAACATTTCACCCTGGACTTTCCTCATTTTAAGGACGATTTCAAACAAACAACAGCAGAACGAGTTTATCCGCCATTCGGTGTCTATTTCGCACTGAAGGTGGTTTAAAAACTGTTTCTGAACCTCAGCGCGACAGGAATCCTTTGACCTTTGACTGGTTTTCAAAATAAAATGTAAATAAAAAATCTGAAACATCAAATTATGCAACAAACACTGAATGTACCAAATATCACACGCCCGGGTTAAATAATCCTAAACTCAGAAAACCAGGAAGAACAATCACACACACACACACACACACACACACACACACACACACACACACACACTCACACACGCGCACACGCGCACACACACACGCACGCACACACGGGGACTAACTTACAGAGTTGACGATGCCTTTGAGAGCGTGGAAGCCATCTTTGACAGGAAACACATGGTCCTTAGTGTCCGCAATGTCAGCAAGCTGTTGGTACGGAGAGAAGGAGGGTAAACAGGCGAGCGGGCGGCTGATTTTAGAGCTTTCCTCTTTCTGACGGCGCTCCGTCTTTCTTTCGCATCGCGGGCAGGAGGAGACGCAGCAGATGGCATGACTGTAGCAAACACTTTGCTAAAGTATTAAAAAAAAAAAAAAAAAAAAATCGGCGAAGACAAACTGGGAGAAATTCTGCTTTGTTTTTGACTTAATAAGAGATTATTGCAGGATGGTTACCAATGGTTACAAAGAACAGGCCACCACTCTGGAAAAGAGACAGAAAGAAACTGTAAAACCGAAAGAGGAGAGCCACACTCACAAAAGAAGAAACACAGTTAACCAACAGCCTGAAGCTGCTCCGGCGCCATATATAGATTTATATACAGGCACGTACGCAACTACCTCCTTTATGACTCTGAACATACACACATATATCACTGTCAACATGTTTTACAAGCTCTCTGCGTGTGTGTATACCCAGTGCTGTTGTGTGTACACAGTATGTTTACATGTTTCTTCATCGTTCCACAGAAAACTATGTTGTCCACTTTTAAATGTTATGAAGCCAGTAATATAATAATAAAAAACCCGGCAGTGTAGTGAAATATTTAAATTTCCTCAGAACATTTTGCCATTAATATAAGTAGTTAGTAGATTATCCAAGAAACATTTAAATGATCCTTTCTAAATGTAATACTTGGTGTATTAATGTAATAATGGATACATAAGACTTATTCATTCAGTGAGGGAACAGCATCCCCTCTTAATTATGCTTTTTATATATTTAATTATTTCATATTATAATTCATCGGAATTAAATGTTTTTACTATTTTCTTGGCTCTGGCCGCAGATAAAGTGAATGAACTGATGTGGATATGAGCACATGAATGTCGTGGAGATGTGCTTAATAAACCCTCACGGTATCTAACAATCTGCACACGCGGTGAGTTTCCATAATAATCTGAAGATCAGAATAATCTGAGGCGAGCGTGAAGCTGCCGGAGATATTCACTCCACAAAGAGGTCAAGCGAGACCCAGGAAAACCATCTGATCACATGTTTGGTTTGATTCATCCTGCAGTTATTTTCTCTCTTTGAATTTAATTTGCAGCTAAACTCCTAAATTACAAAGAAAGGGATTATATTACTGCATCACTTCTGCAGCTCACAAAACAGCGTGACAATAATTTACACAGTCACACCTGGAAAAGATCCTAAAAAGGAAAGAAAAAAAAAACTACATAATGTGATTTTTAATGCGGTGAAATGTCGAACTGGGATCCGTTCCCGTAATCTCGTGTTATCAACTCAAAAAGAGAGAGAATATTTACATTCCTCCCCGTTGTCTTTTTAAATCTGCAGAAAGAGTTTTTTTCTCCTCAGTCTGATTTCTGCAGCATGTTTTTATTAATTCACCCTCACACTGTGATAATGCTGTTATCACTTCTTTAAGCTGGGTTTTTTTTTGTTTTTTTTATTATTATTTAACAGCCACCTTCAGTAACTAAACCAGAAACAGCAGTTCCTCTTTTGTAAAAAAAAATTCTTTGTGACGATGAGACCCGGTTTCGGTTTGTGGGCCTTATGTTTGACACCCCCTCTGACAGAGGAAGCTTCTTGCTCTGCCTCTGCAGGAAGACAAGTTACCTAACAAGCGAGTTTTGACATTAGGAGGTTTTTTTATTTTTTTTTTAAGAAGTGTTTCCTTGACACAATTCTCTTTGACACACTGATGTTGCTGTTAAAGATCCGTCAGACTGAAGAAGACGTGGAGAAGAATGATTGAAGAATGGAGGGCCGCCTCTCTCCTACCTGCTGTTCATCAAAGTCCTTGACGCCCACACAGTAAACACGAGCGCCGAATCTTCTGGCTTCATCAGCCTGCAAACGTGTGATTGATGTGCAACAGGATGAATATTAAGAGAAAAACACAATACAACTGCATGCAAACAGGAAGTCTGAGCAAATGACAGCTTTTAAAAACAGGTTCAGGTTATACACAAAATATATTAAATCAGTGTATTTGATCATTCTCAGGGTCTGAAGAGGGAAGAGTAATAGACTCGGTGTAAATCTTGGTAGACTGAAATTAAACGTTGGTAGACTTGAGCAAACTTTGTAGATTTGAGTTAAACTTTGTAGATTTGAGTTAAATGTTGTAGGTGTGAGTTAAACTTTGTAGATTTGAGTTAAACATTGTAGATTTGAGTTAAACGTTGGTAGACTTGAGCAAACTTTGTAGATTTGAGTTAAACTTTGTAGATTTGAGTTAAACATTGTAGATTTGAGTTAAACGTTGGTAGATTTGAGTTAAACGTTGGTAAATTTGAGTTAAATGTTGTAGGTGTGAGTTAAACGTTGTAGATTTGAGTTAAACGTTGGTAGACTTGAGCAAACTTTGTAGATTTGAGTTAAACTTTGTAGATTTGAGTTAAACATTGTAGATTTGAGTTAAACGTTGGTAGATTTGCGTTAAACGTTGGTAAATTTGAGTTAAATGTTGTAGGTGTGAGTTAAACGTTGTAGATTTGAGTTAAACGTTGGTAGACTTGAGCAAACTTTGTAGATTTGAGTTAAACTTTGTAGATTTGAGTTAAACGTTGGTAGATTTGAGTTAAACGTTGGTAAATTTGAGTTAAATGTTGTAGGTGTGAGTTAAACGTTGTAGATTTGAGTTAAACGTTGGTAGACTTGAGCAAACTTTGTAGATTTGAGTTAAACGTTGGTAGACTTGAGTTAAACTTTGTAGATTTGAGTTAAACATTGGTAGACTCGAGTTAAACTTTATAGATTTGAGTTAAACGTTGGTAGACTTGAGTTAAACCTTGTAGATTTGAGTTAAACGTTGGTAGACTTGAGTTAAACCTTGTATATTTGAGTTAAACATTGGTAGACTCGAGTTAAACTTTATAGATTTGAGTTAAACTTTGTAGATTTGAGTTAAACGTTGGTAGACTTGAGTTAAACCTTGTAGATTTGAGTTAAACGTTGGTTGACTTGAGTTAAACTTTATAGACTTGAGTTAAACGTTGTAGATTTGAGTTAAACTTTGGTAGACTTGAGCAAACTTTGTAGATTTGAGTTAAACGTTGGTAGATTTGAGTTAAACGTTGGTAGATTTGAGTTAAACTTTGTAGATTTGAGTTAAACTTTGGTAGACTTGAGCAAACTTTGTAGATTTGAGTTAAACTTTGGTAGACTTGAGCAAACGTTGTAGATTTGAGTTAAACTTTGGTAGACTTGAGCAAACTTTGTAGATTTGAGTTAAACGTTGGTAGATTTGAGTTAAACGTTGGTAGATTTGAGTTAAACTTTGGTAGACTTGAGCAAACTTTGTAGATTTGAGTTAAACTTTGTAGATTTGAGTTAAAGGTTTGTACCTCCTTCACGGTCAGCTCGTGAACGTAAACCGCCAGCTTGCCGTCAGTCAGAGCCAGGATGATGCTGGAGGACTTGGTGGACTGTTCCTGAATCTGCACGGACGCCTGCAGGATCCAAACGAGGAGGAAGAGTCAGGAGAACCAGGTTCGGACTCGACTCAGTGGAGAAGATCCGCTGAAGGAAAACTGACCTTTTTAATTCCCTCGTGCATAAAAGTTTCCCCCGCTGGGTTCACAGCTCGCAGACGCTGCAGACCTTCTTCAATCTCAGACCTTGAAATACACAAATTCATCATCATCATCATCATCATCATCATAAAGAGCAGACACAGGTCACATGATATCAGGAGAACAATACGATACGACTAAACACTATCAGGGCCAAGAGTGTGTGTGTGTGTGTGTGTGTGTGTGTGTGTGTGTGTGTGTGTGTGTGTGTGTGTGTGTGTGTGTGTGTGTGTGTGTGTGTGTGTGTGTGTGTGTGTGTGTGTGTGTCCTGGTGATCCAATCGGCACCAGGGATCAGTTCAGAGTTTGGTACCTGTCTCCGGTCAGCGGCAGGAGGACTTCGGCCGAAGCCGAGAAGACGATGAAGGAGACTCTCATTCTGGGACTGGAGAGGAAGACAAAGAGTTCAGTCACTAATCACAGTCAAAATCCAGCAAATCAGCTTCAGATGAACAGAATCTCTTCTTATTGCATCACTTTGTTTTTCCCTTTTCCACATAAATCAAGTAGATTTGACCTTATTTTAGTAAACTCTTTATTTGACCGCTGACACACCAGCTTCCAGTCATATTTCTCTGATTTAGACTGTTTTATTGTGAAAAGCACAGAGGAATCACAATCAGGAAATATTTTAATTTATTCTTTTTTTTTTTTTCTTTTTTTTTTTTACAAATAAATCACTTTTTCGGGTACATATAGTGAAATGTTTATTATTTGTTTTTTTTTATTTACAAAAGATTTTTATATTTACAAAAAAACACTCCAGTTGCAGATTGTAATCAGTAAAAACTCCTTAGACGGCTCCTTAGAATTGAAATTCTGCAGCGTTCAAAAGATCGGCCTTTAAAGGGTTAAAAGTAAGCAAAGCTGCATCAATAATTCACCAAACAGAAGAGGCTTTTTTTTTTTTTTTTTAATGCCGTACAATATTAGCAGATGACTTAAAGCAGCATCTGTGGGACTCAGGAAGTGATTAATCAAACAGGAAACATGTTGTGCTGGTGAGTCACACATTAAAACGCGCAGATCCCGCCGCACTAATACTGTATACACTTACACCTGCAACTTCCTGACGGCGCTGAACAATCTGACTGTTCACATCCTGGACCCTCCGTCACACCCGGACACACACACTCCCCAATAACAACTGGCCTCAAGTCTCAAACACTGAATTCAGTGTTTCGATAACAGCAGTTGAATTAATTTAGCCTGTTAAAACATTAAAAAAAAAAAACCACGACAGGAATGCAGTGAGGGATCATGTCATCACAGTGTGGGGTACTCAAAGATTTATATTAACAAGCTGATCGCTCTAAACCGACAGATATTTCTGGTCATCTCATATATGTTGTCAAGTGTCGAGTCGTTGGGAGCGCCCGCGGCCGTCGGGGTCCGGCGATCGGACAATGGGCCGAGGACAGACGGCGTCCAAATCAAAAGAAAGAGCCACGTTAAGAAGTACTTGTGATTTCCCACTCCCCCCGGCCAGCGAGTTAAAACTTCACCTAATTGTTTCCTCGGGAGGCTTGAGGAGCCTCCGAGCATAAGGAGAGGTGCTGATGCTCCTCACCCACGTGACACATGGCCCAGTCGAGATCCTCCCCCGCAAAGCATAGCGCAATCTTTACGCCACACGGCCAGATTTGGCAGGAAGCGGCAGCCGCATACGTCCGTGTCCCGTCTATATGTGGACTGAACTCGGTCCAGTCGGGAGAAAAAAAAACGTCTTTTACCTCTTCGGCTGCTCCCAGATCATTTTTCTCTTTTCTATCAGGAACTTGGGATGAAGCGGCACTGATGCCAAGGACAAATCAGGGGGTGGTGGTGGGATTTTAAATTTTTTTTTGGGGGGGGGGGGGGGGTGATAGAGTGGTCCAGTTTACTCCACATGGCAGAACAGAAGTGGTCTTGGTGAGTGAGCATTGTTTAGCAGATTGTTGTCATCGCCTTCCAGTGTTCCCGTGCTTTACTGTACATTGTCTGCCTGTCAGCCGGATGAGCCGGACCCCCACCACCACCACCACCACCACCACCACCCTCCCTCCCACCTCTCGGTGCAAATGGCCATTCTCACAGCCCAGAAGACTGCTCCTCTCTGCCACCCACTCCCACCTGGTGCCTTTGCTATTTTCTTCAACCAACCACTCCATTCTGGCTGGGTCGCTACCGTCTGTACTGTGCTGGCAGCCGCCGACACCGCCGAACGTTACGCAAGCTCCACGCTCCGAGGCAGCTCACCACCGTTTTGTCTTTTCATAAATAATGAGCCGAGGACCTCGCAAAATTTTCGCACACGATTGTTGGTAAAAATAAAATAAAATAAGAAAATCCGCACAAACCAGACAACAATTATCCCGACAGAACTGAAGAGGGATGAAGAAACGTGAAAGCAACCGCTTCGGTTCCCGTCACTTCCTCTCGTGAGGGTGAATATTGGCTTCGTAGAAATGCGAGGAACCGGCACTTCCTAATAACAGCGCTCTTTTTATTATTTTTTCCATCGTGTGTGTGTGTGTGTGCATTTTCCTCCAGCAGTTTGTTTGGACTCTTTGTTTGTTTCCCTGTCGTCTCCAGGTTTGATGTGACGTTGAAATAATGAAGAGAAACAGAATCTCGTGCCTCCGACTCCGTCTGGAACATTATGTTAACATACAGAGCATGAAAACAGAATTATTTGACTCTATTTTGATGTGGAGATTCTACATTCAGTCGTCAGGATGAAAATACGTTTGTGATATAACGTGCAGCGCCCGAAAAAAAAAAAGAAATCCATGTAAAACTGAGTGACTATGTTTTCTTGTTATTAGAATCAACTCACTGGAAACAAAATCATATTCACAGTATTTCTGATTTAAAACACTGTTTTTTTCCACTGCTTTCCAAAAGTCTAGGGTCTTTGGGTAATCCCAAACTCCCCCATCATCCCACAATTCCTCCAGCATAATTCTGATGTTTTCCTATATTTTGAGGCGATAGGTTTGGTCGGCAAGTCTTCGCTTTCCACTCAGACTCCCACCATGTTGGACTGTTGGTTCGTCTGTGTCCAGATCGGAATGTTTCTTGACGGTCACCATCCGTTGTTATTATTACATTTGCTTCCAGTTCCCAAGTTTCTTTAACGTCCAACTTATCACCATTGGATTGATATTGTGGTGTTTTATATATTTTTGAAATGAGCCTATTTTTCGAGCTGTAAATCACAAGAGCAATTCTTCAACTTTGGTTGGTTCTTTGGTCGTCTCAAATGTAAATATCGATAAAAATCCTTATTTGGTCAATTAAATTCCTGTTGAAATGATTCAAAAATTTGCCCTTTAAACATTTGTACTCTATATAATAAATAGTTTATTGCTTGTTCATTTCTCAAATCCTGCATCCACAGTGCATGGTACAAAGTCTGGGTTTTTGCTTATTTTTGCAGCTCTGCCGACAGACCTTGATGTGTTTTTTTTAACATTTTCAGAGATATGAAGTGACTTCAACACGGCAGATGTCCCACTTACCTCACAAAGCGGTCGGTGAGGTTCTTCACAAAGGAGTAAATCTCAACCCAGTCAGTGGCAACACTTCCAGACCTGAAACAACAACGGACAAAATGTGATGATATCAGCCGCACCATCTACTAACAGCACATCTACAGCATTCAGCTCATCACCTCGGCCGGGGCTCAAATATCCGGCCCGGAGGATCGACTTGACCAAAGGTGGAAATTCGGGATTTCAGAGTTTTAATGGGAGTAGAAGATCAGATAGAACTGCAGGAAATCAACTCTCATCAAGATCAAACCGCATGGAGAGAACCGACTCGAGGAAACACAGGAAATTGGTTTACACATGGAACATTGTTTAAAATCTTAAAATCACACTTTTTTTTTTTTCTTTAAGTTCTCAAAGCTGTCAAGGTTTTGTAAATATATATATTAATTAAATGTTTTATATGGTCTCACTGGAGATGAAACTGGAATGAATACGAGTTTAGCGTCTCTGTTTTAATGTCTGAGATGGTTTTTATGGACAAATATGAGGTGTTAGAGTTTAAACTCAGTACAACGAATGACATCGTCTTTGTTGAACAAAGATTTTTTTTTCTATATCTCGTAACAAGCCCTGAAAAAAATTACATTTACAAAGTAAATTGGAACAAATTTAACAAGATCCTATTTTAAATGAAGCTCCCTCATGCTCAATACAGTCGAATATCCCAAAACCAAAAACCAGCTCACATTTTCTTTCCCCCCAAAAAAAGGACATTTTGACCGTAAAAGTTTTTCGGTTCAGGCGGAGCAAAAGTAAAGACGTGTAGTTTTTACTAGATCCCCCTCACGTATAAAAATGCTTCTTTTTATTACCTCTGCCAAGGCGGTTTTAAGATCTTCTGACGAGATATCTCAAAAACTAACGTGCAGATCTCCATGAACATTGGTACACAGGTGCATTTTGATCAAAGGAAGAATCCATTAAATTTAGGTTCTGATCCGAATCAAGATAATTGTTAGAAATAAAAATTTTAATTTTCCAATATATTGCCATCTTGTATTATTTCAAATTGTGAACTATAATCACGTGATCACCAAACTAAATGAATGAATAAAGGCAGTTGGTCTGCATGTGGAATATGTGTCATTTCCCTGTGCCCAAGGTCAGAAATCTCTCATTGCTCTTGTGACTGATTATCTCTCTGTGTATTCTATCCTTTCCTCTCCTCTATACCCTCACCCCAACCGGTCAGCAGAAAGCCGCCACCTCTGAGTCTGGTTTCTGAAAAGGTTTCTTCCTGTTAGAGGGAGTTTTTCCTTTCCACAGTTGCAAATAAATCTGCTTGCTCGTGTGGATTTGTTGGGTTTTTCTCTTTTCTCTGTTAAAAGCACCGAGACATGACTGTGTTGTATTTGGTGCTCTATAAATAAAGTTGAATTGAATTGATCAGAAAATCATCCTGATCTTGAACGCTTGTCTGGCGAAAATGTGTTGTAAATTCAGTGAGGTCTGATTATTTTAGTTATATAAAGACTTCCTGCCTCGATAGACGTGAATGAATGGAGGAGAGGGTCCTCATCCAAGATGGCCGCCACACTGAATCCACTGCAGCAGTCAATGAGGAGTGGACTTACAATGTCTTTATGTCTTTTTCCCCTCATGTTGTCTGTCTGCATTTTGTGTTCTTGTCTTTGTGTCTTAATGTCATTGTGTCTGTGTCTTTGTGTAGTTGTGTCTTTGTGTCTCCGTGTCTTTATGTCATTGTGTCTTTGTTGAACTCATTGAAACTCAGCAGCTCACATGTGCACTGCAGAGATATGCTGGAAGAAAGATGCCTCACTACGCTGCCAGAAGACAAATATTTAATGTGTCTGCAATCATTTTGGACTAATTAATGGAGCCGTGTTTAACGCCGCTCAGAAACTGGAGTTTCTATAAAGATGAGACATGAGAACCTGTGTTGTAATTCTTATATTACAACACGTATTACTGCAATGTGAGTATTTGAACAACATAAAAAGCCTTAAATAAAAATATTTTGGGGTTTAAACTGACAGCTTGGGCAAAAAAAATCAATAAATAAAATCATAAAAAACACATATTGTGAGAATAACCGATCAGTGTGGAAAATATGTCAGGATGTATCGTTGCTGCAACGCGTGGCTCACGAGATGACATCTGCAGCAAATCATCACAGACAAACTGCTGACATCGGCATTCGGCTTTATCAGTACACAGAGGAAATCAAAAAGAGAAGCTGCTTCATTTGCACGTCTTCGGGAAACTTACAACTGTTTGACATGCCGGTAACGGCCAAACACAACAAATTACTTCGCAGCCCTTCACACTTACAAATATAAGCATGCCAAGCATGCAAATTGTGTTGAGAAATGCTGAGCAGACAAAGGTCTTTGCCCTCAGTTAAATGTGCCAGTAATCTTGGTCATCATCCTGTAATTTAGTAATTTAGACGAGGGAGGAGTCGTCAGAAAATGGACAAGAGGAACAGTGTTTGAACTCCACAGACCGGGGTGATGGCACATCTCCAGACTGGGGGCGGACGGGATTAGAAACAGTTGCTGTCAAGGCAGTAAACTCTCTTTTTGCGTTAAAAAAAAAAAAAGCTCTGCTGAACTGACCAGGCTGTAAAGAATCTGTGTGGGAAGCTTCAAGTTTAGGGGCATAAAAAGTCATGGAAATAGGAAAAGTGAGAAGTTAAGAGCACACTCAACGCAGACTGGTATAACGAAAACAAAAATAAAGAAAACTTCAAACTCTGACAACCTTCTCTGGTTGACAAACATCTGAAGGTCTGCACCTCAGTGATACGAGATGCTGTGGATCATCAATAACAACAAGAACGTCTGTTTCTATGAACCCTGGACTGATTTGAACCACCGACACCGACGAACAGCTCATCTATCATCACACGGAGCATGAGACTGGGGAAGTCCCAGGCCTCCCGCCCGCATGGGAAATACAGGAAAATAGAAAACAATGGAGCACACAGGCTGGGCTAATCAACTTTAAAAAACTATGGCGATGGCTATCAAGCAGGAACATCAGAACTCTTCCTGCTGTGGTCTTTTCTAACACTGGAACGGTCAAACTGTACGTGTGCCTCACCTGAAAACACCTACAACTCAAGAGGGTTTCCAACTTTTCCACTGCAAAGAGGTACAGGCAGATGAGCATTTAATTAAATCACTCGCAAGGAGTGAAAATCATTTACAAAGAAAATTGGAGTAATCATCAAATTTCCCGATCCAAACACAATATCCTATATCGCTTTACCTTTAGTGGAGTGAATTTAGCAGCATTATTTACATGTTAGTTTGTGATACTTGGATCTTGGTTCACGGTTTTACCCGCTGGCCAGTTTAAAAACTAAAAACTGGTTTAGTTCAAGAAGAAATGTGAACATTTTGAGGATTTATCATTGAAAACTATCGAAAGAGTGGCTGCGGCTCGGTCGGTAGAGCGGCTGTCTCCCAATTGGAAAGTTGCTGGTTCGATTCCCATCTCCAAATGTCAAAGTGTCCTTGAGCACTAAACCCCAAACTGCTCCCGGTGGATGGACTGAGTGCCTTTGCATGGCAGCGGCCTCCATTGATGCAGCAGTGTAAAGCACTTTGGGGACTGCTCATGCAGTGGAAAAACTTTACAAGTGAGATCCAGTTAACTAAGTTGTTGTTGTTTTTAGGTGAAATTAAATCACTGGATGAATATAACTATTTAATGCATTTACTATAAATCAGTCATCACTAATAAACACACACCTTCAGATCAGTGAAGATGGGACACACACACACACACACACACACACACACACACACACGCACACACACACACACACACACACACACACACACAGCAAGGCCTAGCCTGGATTCGAACCCACAACCCTCCTAGGTGAGAGTACTCACCGCGACCTCACCGGAAACCCAGATAAGCGGTTGGTGGCCGGATGTTTCACACCCTGATCTAACGGACCCGGTTCAGGGAGTGTATAACGACCTTTGTCCCCCACATGTTGTGCAGGTTCTGGAGGTTCTGTGGCTCCGGGCCGGGACCCCGCCGGTTCTTACCTGTCCAGCACAAAGTACAGGTCGTAGGCTCCGTGGCAGGACGCCTCCTCCGCCCCGCGCGAGCACGCGAACAAGCCCAGGAAAAGCACCGCAGCCGCCGCCGCCGAACTCCACCGACTGGCCCCGCCAACAAGTGTCCGGTCCCCGGAGGGCCGCCGGGGAAAGTTATCCCGCATGTTTACCGAGTAGCAGTTCCTCCACACAGCCGAAGAACAGTGGCAGGACACCAGGCAGCAGCTCCTCCTGACAGCCGAAGAAGAGTGGCAGGACGCGGGGCGGCTGCTGGGGTTTCTACCGCACAGCGCAAAGAGGGAAATAACCTCCTCCACACGTCAGCGGTTGCTACATCTTCCTGAATCACGGCCTGTGTGTGTACAGCTCAGGTCTCTGGTCTCCGGGTCTGTGGATCCGAACCAGGAACCAGAAGAACCTCTGCAGGACAGCTGCCGTGGTGCCTTCAGGTCCGCACGGAAATCCCAGCGTCCTCACAGCCTCCAGGAAAACTTCATCCTCCAACTGTTCTGCTCTCAGATCTGCTCTCACTCTGCACTAACGGAGGCCTGAACTCTGGAGAAACACTGAGAATTATTACAAGACTGTGTTGCCTTTAGAGTCCCAACGCAGGGCCCGGGGGCCAAAAGTGGCCCACTAAAGAGTCAGAACTGACCGGGAAAAGTGTGGAAATGACAAGAAATGTATTATTTATTCCATCCATCCATCAATTCATCTTCTACATCACTTTATCAGAGTAACAGGGCCCTGGGTCCAATCCCAGCTTACTAGGGCCGAAAGCAGGTACACCTGGACAGGTGAGGACAGGTACACCTGGACAGGTCTACAGTCCATCACAGGACAACCACAGGGACAGACAACCACACACACACACTCACATTCAGTTAACATCACATGCATGTTTCTGAACTGTGGGAGGAAACCGGAGTACCCAGAGGAAACCTGTGAAAGGACTTAGTACATGTAGCTAAAATTAAATAAACAAAACTCAACTATCTGGATAATGATATTATTGTATTGATAAGAAGAAGGATGATGAGGATGATGATGATGATGATGACCCTGCCTTCACCCATAATTCACTAAGATTATCTGAGAACAGGATATATCGAACATGTGTAATATCATAACATTATTATTGTTATTAGTAGGAGGAGTAGTAGTAGTAGTAGTGGTGGTGGTAGTATTTGTAGTAGGAGTAGTAGTTGTTGTAGTGGTGGTGGTGGTATTAGTAGTAGGAGTAGTATGTTCCTGGAGGGGGATGTGGTGGTGGTTTTGTTGTGAATGTGGTGGTGGTAGTAATGGTAGTGACGGTGCTGATGTTGTTGTAAGTGGTATTGGTGTTGATGGTGGTGGAAGTGATGGTGATGGTGTTGAAGGTGGTGGTGGTGGTGTTGGCATTGGTGTTGGTGTTGACAATGTTAATGGTGATGGTGGTGGTGTTGTTGTTGGTGGTGGTGTTGGTTCTGACAGTGTTAATGGTGATGGTGGTAGTGACGGTGGTGTTGTTGGTGGTGATGATAGTGGTGGGGATGATGGTGGTGTTGGTGGTGGTGGTTCTGACCGTGTTAATGGTGATGGTGGTAGTAATATATTCATAAGAAGACAACGTGCCATGAATCTGTCCTATAAAGGTCTGAAGTGGAGATTTAAAAGTGTCACTGCTCGTGTGTATTTCCTCAGGTAGACCACAAGGTCATGGTCTCTGATAGATCCACCTGGATCCCCTCAGTGTCCAATGCAGAACCTCCTTCAGGTCCCAGCGGACGATCTGATGGTCTGAGGATCTCAGGATCTGATCGTTTGTTTTGTGAAGAGGTCATTTTTGTTTCAGGAGCAGTAATTAAAAGAAATAACAAGCTCTCTTATCATTAGTGAAGCAGCATTAGGTTCAATTGTGAGTTTAAATTTCTGAGAAGATGCTGGAAGCCTGCAGAACTCATGAGTGGAGAATACTTCCACAAACACTGTTCGAGAGAAAAGTTCACAAACACCAAATTAGTGAGAATCTCCTCTTTGCGTGTAATGTCACAATGTGAACAAATTACTTTGGCGAATAACCTCGTGTGCATGTGTGTGTGTGTGTGTGTGTGTTTGTTTGCAGCAACTGCGATGAAGACGTGGCAACAAGAAGCACACGAAGCCTGTTTCCTGTCACCAAGTCCGTCAGCTTGAGGGAAACTGAAACGTCTGCTGGCAGATACAAACAGGAAGAGGCTGCAGATGTGAGCTCAACATGTGTGAAATCACAAATCCTCCCGAAAGATATACCCTGCTCCAATCCAGAGGGCGTCTCCGGGGCTGTCGTCACACTACACTCTGGGGCGTGGGCCTTTTTGTAATTCCTGTTTTGTAACTGTTGCTCATTGGTTCTGTAGCAGAAACAGTTTTCATCCCCCGAAACGTGACTTCAAAACAAGGTTCTGATTACCGGAGAACAAAACACTATTGTAATGGTGGCGTGTGTGTGTGTGTGTGTGTGTGTGTGTGTGTGTGTGTGTGTGTGTGTGTGTGTGTGTGTGTGTGTGTGTGTGTCTGTGTGTGTGTCTGTGTGTCTGTGTGTCTGTGTGTGCGTGCACATACATATATCTACATGGTTGTGTGTATGTATATACATATACACACGCACAAACACACACACACACACATTTATATATATGTGTGTGTGTGTGTGTGTGTGTGTGTGTGTGTGTGTGTGTGTGTGTGTGTCTGTGTGTGTGTCTGTGTGTCTGTGTGTGCGTGCACATACATATATCTACATGGTTGTGTGTATGTATATACATATACACACGCACAAACACACACACACACACATTTATATATGTGTGTGTGTGTGTGTAAATATATGTGTATATATATATATATATATACACACACACAAAGTATATATAAAGTGTATATATATATAAAGTGTGTATATATATAAAGTGTATATATATATAAAAAGTGTATATATATATATATATATAAAGTGTATATATATATAAAAAGTGTATGTGTATATATATATATATATACACTTTATATATATACACACTTTATATATATATATATATATATATATATATATATATATATATATATATATATATATATATATATATATATATATATATATATATATACACGCACATATACATACACATATTTATATCTATATATTTATAGATAGATTGATAGAAGTGTGTGTGTGTATATGTATATGTGGGGAAAGTATACACACACACATATATATATACTTTATTATATATATATATATATATATCTGTGTGTGTGTGTATATACTTTCCCCACTGTAAAATTAAAGCAGTAAATTGTTGATGTGATACTTTTGTTTGTTTCTTGGTTCCCATTCTGAATACTTCTATGCAACTCTGGCATTGTCAGAGCAGGAACATTGAAAATGAACTGTTTAGCATATAATTGGGAGTACATTTGTATTCCAGGCACACTCCGTTTTCGGCATGGCTGGCTCATTGTGTGATTTAAATCCTCCAACCTGGACGACGGTGCGCGGCTCTGCACATTGATCTACAGCGGGAGCCGAAGCACTAAATCTGGCAGTGGAGCACAGAGCTGTATGCATCAACACAAACCTGCTCCACTCACTGAGCTACAAAGCACTATTTAACCAAAAGCAGTATGAACATGTGGCCCGGGCCCATTCCAAAACTGCAAATCCTTCAGGGAAAATGAAATTGGGTAATCCAAATGTTTTCACAGTTGTAGCTGTTGACTTTAGAGCAAGTGCGTTTCATAACTTCTGCGTTTGTGACAAACTTCGCCTCAGGTTACATGAAACACTGACGATACCTTTCATCAGGTGGCGGTTTGTTAGCTTGCGTAAGGTGAAAGTATAGCCGCCGTGGATGTGACCCCAGGCTGATAGCTAGACGCAGCCTGTCGAGGATGAATTATTTAACATTTTCTTTCTCAAATGCTGGTCAGAATCGGCTGTTA
>NC_137638.1:3046528-3059871 GCF_963383615.2 Lipophrys pholis
ACCTGAAGAGACTACTTTGAACTTTTCTGTACTTCTAAACACTCTAAATATACAACAAAATGCATTTAAGGGCTAAAAAAGTGGATTTAGCATGATATGTCCCCTTTAATACGTTTTTTTATTCCTTTTCTGAAAGCAAAGACATTTTTACGACGGTACACGATAATCAGAAACAGCTGAAACAGGAAACAGCCAGAAGAAGAAAAAGAAGCCCGAGCAATATTGAAATTTCCTTATATCCGGTGATTATTTGACCAACTAACTAACAGACAGCAGTTAATCCAGCATCAATGTCTTTCATTGAAGATTAATAAATTTGAGTGAGATATAACAAAAGTTGTGTCGTCAGCAAACACTATTAGAGGAAGGGCGTTTGAAAACTTGAATCTGTGAATCCCTCCTGGGTCACCTCACAATCAGTTCACAGAGACGGAATGATTCCTCAACATTTCATTCAAATACATTCGATACTAAACTGAAGTGAAGCGACAGTAGAACTACTGAAGACGAGAAACGACAACAGAAACACCTCACCGGAGTCTTTATTGGAAATATTATCTAACATGATTTGATGTTAAACGCACAGTGGACGATGGATGTCTGATTAAATAGAGATGGGGGCATAAACGGAGGTTAAACAACGGAGGTGAAACTCCGCCATCATGTTCAGAAGCTAAAAAAAAAAAAAAAAAAAAAACTTAAGTAGAGAATTCAATGGAAAGTTGGCGTGCCACATCCGAGCTCACATCGTAAATGTATTCCTACTTTGATATTAATTAGTTTGGTCTAATGTTTTCCCAAATTAATCCATACGCCTCCAGACAGGCTCTTACATCCTCCCCTGATACTCCACGCCAAATACATTTGTGATGTCTCAATAGGCAACGAAAGAAGTTGATAAAGTAATTCTGAAATGGCCCGATCACCTGTTTTTCCTCTCGTCAAGCCCTCCCCAATGTGTCGTCCGTGAGTGTATTAATCCCGACTCCTCTCTAATCTAATTATATATAGGAGCAGAGGTACTGTCATCACCAAACATGTTTCCGCAGGAAGCAAGTGGAAAAGCCCTGAGACAGATCAGGGCGAAGACGATCCTTAATTTGTTAATCACTGAACTCGTCTGTCACTGGTAGCGGTGGCGAGCACGTCTTCATACGCGGCCCTGATATGAGTGGTGAGTCATGCGTGAAACACAAAGGGGGAATCAAGAACAATTACTCCGAGATGAAGAGAGGATCAAACGTGAATTCATTTCATTATCTGGGTAATGCTTTGCTGCCCGCTCTACTCTAAATGCAAACGTCTGCCCCCGAGGAGCTCAGAGTCGGTAAAGAGGAGCGCTTCGACCGGGGCCGTGGAGCCGGAATGTGGTTCAATGTGCAGTATAATTAATAATATTTATCGCCATATGCTCATGCTGAGTTTACACCCACCCCGAGTTCTTCTCACTCACTAAATACCAATATTGTCTTCTCACCAGCAGAACATATTCATCAGAATTTATCATGTTTGTAAAGCTCTAAAATAATTGTTGGAATATGTTACATCATGGACCCCCTAACTGTGTCGTCTTGTAGTTTTTATTGTATTTTTGGGTCCATTTCACCTCCTTTGGACAAACCTTTACATTCTTTTCACCCCATTCGCCGGCGATGGAGACAAAACATTTCATTACACAGATAAATTATCACCTGTGAGGACTCAATAAAACAAGGTCTTATTTTGGAGTTTTTACCCGGCCTGCGCAGATTTACACGCTATTGACCCAATTACTGTGTGCGAGAGCACATCCCAATGTAATTTTGAATCAACATTTTTTCTTGTTAAAACATGTAAATTGATGTTGGACCTCGGTTGAAACTTGCCTGAAAACGTAGAGTTTGAAAATGGCAAAAAAAAAAATATATATATATATATTCGTTTGGGCTCAGAATCGCCCACCAGGGGGCGCACCCCAAAATGGGGTATTTTGATTGTGGTGAACACAGGAGGCTGAAACCACACACACGCACCTCTGTTAAAGTGTTCTACGGCGATGTCCCTGCGACTCCCCCAGCCGCGCTGTAGGGTATGAGACCCTGAAATTACAGCAGACAGACAGCAGCTCACTGCTAATCGGGCTAGCGTTCGACACTAGCACGAGATGCTAACAGGACCGTTTAAAATCTTGACCCTCGTGTGATTTACAAATGACCCCCGTATTTCAGTTTAAACATCCCGAATGCGTTGCTCTGCGGGGAGGGAAGTTTGTTGGAGATGCCTCCATGATTGTTTTTATTTTTTGTGTGGAGGATCGCTATCGTTCTCGCTATGGTTGAGAGTTCCTGCGGCCAATCAACGTGCGCCAATCAATTTTTACTGCTGCAGGAGACGTGGCGTTCTGTCCTTCTGTGTTCTATTTTCTGTTCTGTGTGAGAGTAAGGCTAATTGTGACACATTTGGCTGACTGACAAATGTAAAAATGTTTTTAATTCATATCACCTCTAAAAACTTTGAGTTGGAAGAGTAAAGTTAAAATAGTTTCATCTTTAGTCTTTAAGTCTGATAGAGTGACAAAAAGCCTTTTTCACAGAATTGACTCATTTGCATGGATTTGTGGGGATGATATAAATGGAGTCTGTTGAATTCAAGCATATAAATAGATCTTACAAATGAATTATTATTTAAATTAACCTCATCTCAGCTCTTATCTAGTGCGATCGGCTCAGTTAAAGTGTATTTAGTTGAATTGGTTTCAGTTTATACTGGTTTTTAAATGTCTCATCACCCGTGTTCTCCTTCAGTTCAGACGTTGCTGCTGGTCTGAAAAAATTCAACCGTTAGTTTGTAGTAATTTTGTTTTTCCATGTGTGTGTGTGTCACGGCCCCCAGCCCTCCACACCCGCTGTGTTTTATCCACTTGGCAGACATGCAGCTTTTGCTCCTGGTGTTTTGCTTTTTGCTTTTTGTGTTTTTTTGTTCAGCTTCCTTTCTGGTGCGTGGTGATTATATGTCAGTACTCTTTTTCTTTCACAACCTTCTTTAACAATTTCCTCCTGTGATGAAATGTCTTCCCAGCTGACGGGTGTGTAAACGTCATTCTAGCCAAACGTCCCCTCGAGGTGCGCTTGTCTTAGGAATGATGGCTGAATTGCATCACTGCTTCACATGTATCACATCTGTGGGGGATTCTTTTGTTGAGCAACACTGATTGACTGTGGGAGCTAAAGCTCTTCCTCAATGACATGAGAAGATGTCTGTGTCCTGATTGGAACACTGCCCCTCCAGGTGAGACTCTTTCTACCAATTCACCAGCCAGAACCAAACACAGAATAAGTGTGGGTGCTCATTGATTAAATACGAGACAGCAGGTGGGTGAAGACGTCGAGTCTACACATGGTGACAAGGCTGGTAGGACTGGGCATTGGGGCCAGTGACTCTGAGTGACGGGACTCAGGATGGAGGTTCTGTTTCGGCTTGTTATGGATCCCTCGATAAGAGTGCCATGCGCTAAAACGTGACACTTTACAGTGCAGAATATGGTTTGTGGTAAGAGACCGAAGTGTCCGTTGAGAAGCTGGGTAAGTGTGGGCCCAGCCAGTCTGACCGGAGGGCAATGGAAGAAAGTAATGATGCTGTGGGGCCTCAGGGCAGCATGTCCCAAAGCCTCAGCGTGACCCCATCAAAGCTCCAGACCAAACCACCCAGACCCCACCCCACAGTGTCGACACCACTTCCACAGCACATGCTGCCCCCAACAAGAGACCAGGAGAGGCCTACAGGGTGCAGGAAGCCAGCAATGCCCCCAAACAACCCCCACACAAAGGCACCCCCTCCCTCCTACCTCCTGCCCCATGTCCACTGCACCCTGCACCTACCTTCTGCCGTAACTAAGGCATAGGCGCTTTTCCACTAGTACCTACTCGACCCGACTCAATTCGATTCAGTTACATTCATTGTCCATGACAATATTGTACCACCGTGACGTGGGCGGAGTCATCGGAGCTTTTCCCCATCGTGCACAAGTGATCACCCCCGATTGAAGCTGTACCTCCTGATGCAGAGCAATCATGCATTTGGAAGAGTGGAGTTACAACTCCGCATTGGATATCAACTATAACGAATAATATTACAAAATTGGATTGTCAAGCTGTGCTTCATTGTCCGGTGTTTCGGTTTAACTGGTGCCCTTGTTAACTGATGACCTACTTCTGCCACCAGCCCTTAGCAACAGTTCATGTTAAAATATGTGAAACAAATGGTACGATACTTTAAACGTCAATGGAAATGCGGTTAAACGGCATCCATTAGAAAAACTATGGATTTTGGTCACGTTATTAATCTGCTGTGAAAAGTGATGCCCGAAGAAGCCCGTCACCAGTTAACAAGGAAACCAGTTAATCCAAAACACCAGTGGAATCCGCGGCTCAGAGACCTCCTGATACTCGTAGCGGGTTGCTCTGTCGAGCTCCTGAATCCTCTGGTCGCCACCAGACAAATAAACGTCTCCACGGGGTTGAGTTCTGTGCGTCGATCTCTGGTTGTGATCGAGTTATAAAAATGGCGGGGCAAAAGAGCTGCTCTCCTGACTCATCTGCGTCGTCACGGCCAATCAGCGACCTGCCATCAACCACCGTCACATTGTCTACTTGCCTCAGATCGCTTGGAACCTCGGTCGAGGAGGAACCAGGAAAGTACCTGGTACTAACACGTAGTGGAAAAGTCTAAAAGTCGAGTCAGGCCGAGTTGGTACTGGTGGGAAAGCGCCAATAGTCTCTCAAGGCCCAGAACTGGGGCTCCACAAGGCCCTTTCTTGATGCCCCAGATCCCATCCTGTGCCCTGCTGGAGCCCTCCCATAGGGCCCCACTGCCCACTGGTTGACTCAAAAGGTCATGGTGGGCCGGGAGTTCAGCTCGAGGAGGAGGAGGAGGAGGAGGAGGAGGAGGAGAAGAAGAAGAAGAAGAAGAAGAAGAAGAAGAAGAAGAAGAAGAAGCAGGACAGGATGTAGATAAATGTTTAACAGAGGTGATAGAAAGGGGAAGATTACTAAAGCTGGAGATTTAGCTGTAATTAGATTATAAATGATGACAGACGTCAGTTCGGAGACGCTTCCTCGAATCCAGAGTCACTAGTTAGAATCAGATGCGTGTTTCTTTCTGCTTCGCTCCGTTTTAAAACCTACAGCGGAACCATTGTGTTTTGAAGTGGCATCAAGTGAATTACAACGAGGAGCATCATTCATGGTTCACCGGTGGCCTTGTAATGTCAAATCATATTCATGAGGTCTTTAATGTGTCAGTTAAAGCTTTACATGTCTCTGGACTGACTCAGAGTTGGTGGAGCTTCCTGTTGTGTAACTGTTTCTAAAATGTTGTCTGAACCAAGATTTATGCTCGTATGTGTAATCATGTTAAAATCCAATTCAGAGCGTAACGTGCCTTGCTCATGGATGGATGGATGGATGGAGGGATGTGACCTGAAGTCTTTTTGATGATAGAACTGATATTGGCCTCCTTCTGATAGTTCATCATTATGACACCGGAACAACTCAAAGTTTGAGGCACCATCTCTTTCATTCCATCCGTACCGGAGTTTTTCTCCGCATGAATCACCCCCACATGTCATAACGACTTCCAGAGGCTCCGTATGATGATTAACCATAATGACGACTGCTGTGACAATAGCAAATGTATTTCCATGGTGGCTGGTGGCTTCTCTTCGCAGGGCTGCTCTGTGCGTTCAACACAATAAGTCCTTAAGAGGCGAGAGAAGTGGAGCGCTTCGAGAGACAAAGGACAAAACCGCTGGTGTGAAGCCAGAGTGGACGAGGCTTTTTAAATAGCCGTTGCTTCACATGTCAGGCTGCAGCGCAGCTCCACACTGATGGGGCGCTGATAAACGGGGGCCCATCTCTTAATGACCGTCCCACAGCGCCCTGTCCCTCCGGGGGAAACACTTTCTGCAGGAGCAGGAAGTGTACAAGCCTTGCTTTCAGTTAAGTCACCAACAAATAATCCGTCCGAGCTCGTCACCTCCAGTTGGAGCCGCGGTCGTCTCCCCGCTTCCTCCTGCAGTCCCAGTTCAAACTGCCCCGGGGCAACTTGGAGCAACATCGTGGAGAACCATCGCCGCGTTCACAGTTCATCTTGCCAATGTTTTTTCCAGCCTGTCACAGGAGTCTTTGCACTTTTCGCGCGTTAGAAGAAAACTTGCTGGCACATTGTTGTTTGCTCGTGGCTTTGGGGGGGGCTTGGCCTCACATGAATCTGCGTGGACGCTGGAGGTCCAGTGAAAGTATCTGAACCAGCATGTGGACGAGGGTCAGACTGGACATGAGCAGCAGTGGGTTGCTCCTCACAGGATGCAGGTTTTTCTTTAAAAGTTCACCAAAGTCCAGCCGCTTTGTCAAGCAGTGAAGTCTCTTTGAGCCGTTTCTCTCATGGCGTATTGGAGCACTATAACTACTTTCACTTGTGTTTCTGTGGTTCGTACTTTCTGTTTGTTTAAACTGTTTGATCGACTGAAAGCTTCCAGTTGGTAACGTGTTTTCATTTGTAGCGTGATTGATGAATTCATTGATAGATTGTGAGCAGCAGTTTAATGTACCTCTCTTCTTTCCTTTAGTTTTTTTTTTACTATTTGGTTTGTATTACAGCTTCATTGAATGAGATTTCTTTTTTTATTTAATAAAAGGGAGGAAAAGGAGCAAATGCTGTCAAATTAAAAGAGAAATGATGTGTAAAGCGAAAACTTGTGAGACGTAATTGAAACTTCCAGAATTTGTCATTGAGGTCTGAAAATTTCTCTAAGGGAACATGCTACTAAAGTGTGATAGATAGATAGATAGATAGATAGATAGATAGATAGATAGATAGATAGATAGATAGATAGATAGATAGATAGATAGATAGATAGATAGATAGATAGATAGATAGATAGATAGATAGATAGATAGATAGATAGATAGATAGATAGATAGATAGATAGATAGATAGATAGATAGATAGATAGATAGATAGATAGATAAATAAATAAATGCTTTGCCCTGACGCCATAATTGACTCGGTTGCACATGCCACATTATATCTTGATATGATGTTTGTACAATGATAATAATGTCTTTGCTTAAAGTATATGTCTAGCTCATTCTGACGATGTTTTTTGGGGGTTTTTTTTGCACTGTTTGATTTCTTAAAAAAATTATTTTTTCTTCCTGTTTTCTACTGAACAACGTTATTTATGTGTTGGATGTGTCTGTGGAGCACTCTGTATTATGAGCTGGTTTATCGTTAATCTATTAATCTCGTGTGTCCTTCACAGACTGAGGGATCAGCTCACTGAGACCCTCAACTGAATGTGAGGAGAATTTCCAACTAAAAACCCTCAGAAACAGAATCAGGCTGAGAGCGATTCAAAAGTTTAAGACAATTTTATGACATTATTCTTGCGAGAAGAGGCAATGCCACAGTGCAGCCTTTGCATGACTGTCCAGGAGTTTCCCTGACAAATGAAGTCGAGTTCTTTCTTAAAAGCTGAATTGTTTTGAGAAAGATCCACGTGCTTCCTGCACACTAGACACTGAAGGTTACAAAAACGTGGCGCGGAGGTTCTGAAAGTGCCGACACAGGTCAATCCTCGAAACACGGAATTTCACATCATTCGTTATGAGGCAAAAATGACATTTCCATAACACTGAATATCTCTGGAGATCGGCGCAGCTTCAACTCCACTCTGAAAACATTCAAACTTAAAGAAGTGCTTGTTTGCCCTTGACTGTAGCTTCTCATCTCTGTTTACATCCTTATTTACATCTGTATGTCTATATTTTGAGTTATTCACATCATGTACCTGCACTCTCACAAGGTTGTCTAATTTAAACTCAGACCTTCCCCTCAGAGCTTCCAGTGATGGACCTCAGCAGTCACACTTGACTTTGTGCACGGACATATTTCCTCACTCAGCTTGACAAGCTTGCCGGTCTGCATTTCCTCTGACAGTCAGGAGTGTGTAACGCATGTGACAGAGGCTCAGACGGACCACGGCATCATGCTGGAGCTGCAGGGGGGGCGACGCCGGCTCCCCCTCAGCATCACATCTCCTGACAGCTGCCATTTTCAGGAGCACGCTCTGCCCTCGTCGCCGACCAAAACGTCAAGTCGCCATCAACTTCTCGCCTCCTTTTCCTGCTCGGGGTTCAGGAGCTCGGAGTCAGACTTGCTGCAGTGTCTCCGGAGATTAGCAACAGGGGGTTACAGGCCACCAAGCCCCCTCCACAGCGGGAACCACCGTCGTAACACTCATGCATGAAACACGTCGCATGAAGACGTCACCGAAAATAAACTCTTGTAGCATCAGCAGCAGGAAATCAAACACCAATCTTCTGGAGTGTAACACAGCTTCTCTTCATTTTGAGAGAACCAAATATCCAACGTGATTCACAGGTAGTGAGACTCTCCTCTACAGAATATCATTCAAACACCCAAACCTCAAAAAGTGTGTATAAAAATACTCTGATGTTTTCCCGCAGAATTCTGACTTTCATTTTTCTTTTTTTTTTCTTCAATATTTTATTTTCATTTTACTTTTTTTTTTTCAAGGACAATACAGTACAAAACAACATGGCTCAGATGCATAAATTGTTACCAAATGAGTATACACAAGAATATAACAGAAGGGATGCAGAGAAAAAGAAAAGGAGTCCAGTCAGCAGCTACTGTATCTTGATCTTTTCAAAATGAGAAAGAAATGGATTCCAAAAGTGGGCAAAAGTGTTCATGGAGACATGACGAAGTCTTTCCATTTGTATTAGATACAACATGTCAGTGACCCACAGCTGGAAAGAAGGAGGAATGGGGGACTTCCATTCTTTCAGTATTATTTTTTTTGCAACAATTAGACCCAGTTCCAGTGGTTGTTGCATTACAGCAGGGATAGTCCTAATAGTTTGAGTGCAGCCAAAGAGAACAAGTCCAGCTTCAGGTTGAATGGGCGTCTTATATGCTTTGGAATAGAAGTCAAATATTTTTGACCAGAAGCCTGTTAGTGAAGGGCAGGACCAAAAAGCGTGAGACAAAGTACTTTCTAACACGTTGCACCTGTCACACATTGGGGAAACCGAGGGATAGATTTTGTGTAATCTGGCTTTAGAATATTTAATTTTTCTTTTTAATAGGATTTTTTAATTGATCTTGATCTTCTTCTCTACCCTTGCACAAGCTCTATCTACACTAAAAGGCCGATTCAAATAACTGAACAACTAGAAAGATTTCTATTTATAGATTGTATAGATTTTCTATTTACTTGCATGCGAATTCTTTCTGACTGCTTCTCCTCAATGTGAAGCAAACTGGAGTCATGTATTGTTGTTTTGACTAAAGCAAACCAGCTCTATTATATCCTGAGAAGATTGTGGGTTCAAATCTGGACGGTGGAAGATGTATTAAAACTTGAACTCGGTGTTAACAAGAAGAACTGACAGAAGCATCTTCACAGCATCAAACACGTTTTGTTGACATCCAGATTTTTTGGGGGGATTTGCAGTATTTTCTTCAGGTAGGCTGGACAGATGTGACAGAGCTGAATATTATCCCCCTGTTCGTTCATCTGAGGTGAATAAACTGTGAAGAACAGACCGGACACAGGAGCATGAGCGAGCGAGAGAGAGAGAGTGAAGAGTATGTGAAGAGTATAGGTCCTGAGACAGAACCATGTGGAACTCCATGTTTAACTTCATTCTGAGCTGAATCTAATAGTGGAGCGGAATCTAGTATTGATTACTAATCAGGGGGAAAATATCTTTAAACAGTTTAGTTGGGGTGGTTTAGTTGGTTTAGAGATGAAGCCACAACTGAGGAGAACTCAGAGAGCTGGATGTGGGACGGATACTAGTAATTCAGGTTCTATTGACAAGTGTGAAGATGCTGGTTGATCGTCTGTGGCAGCTGTTAGTATGACAATACGACTAAAAGTTGCAGTTAAAACACAAAATCAATTGAGAGAAACAAAACGTTAAAAACAATGTGCATTATGTGATGTCCATCCTGGTATGTTGTGGCCATAGTTTGGCAAGTTTGTATTAATTAGGAAAGAATAATGATAATAAGATTAAACAATCAAAAATTAGTAGAAACATGTGGGGGATTTTCAGACCAAAAAAAAGACCATCTAGGAATGTTTTCACACTCTTTTTTGTGGAGGAAAATAGACACAGCAGAGGTTTCTGGGCTTTTTATTTTAAGTCTTTAAAAAAATAAAAGTCAGATGACAAATAAGAGTTTATTGTTTGCCGGCGTTCGTCTCTTTTTTCTTTTTTTTTAAATAAAGCATTGCATGATCCCAACGGGTTCATTGTGGAAACATGACGTCCCGAAAAAAAATAGTGTTTTTAGCCTGAGGGCAGCATGATATTATATTTCTAGATGTTTCCAAATCTTTTTATTTTTTTATTTTTTCTTTATTTCTACACAACATGTAGCACTCGTTCTTCACTTATTCACTGGAGCAGCTGAAATAAACTCAGACTGATAGGAACCACTCCGTCAGTTTGAACTCCTTCCTGCCCGTCGTCCGTGTGTTTAATTGGAGTTTCACTGTTTTTATCTACACTCACGCGAGAGGAGAAGCTATTTGATGATATCTGCACGGGTCCGCTTGATATGTTGTTCTGTTGAAGCCGCCTCTCAGTCTTCACGGGACCATCAGCTATCAGCCCCCCCCCCCCCCGCCCCCCCCTAACAGCCTGGAGCCATGTCCCTATAACGTACACACCGGGCCACATCGGCTCGCTCTGAGAACAGCGCAGCTCTTTAATCTGGGTTTCTGTGTGAACTTTTAATGCGATTACCAGCCACATCGCCTGACGAGGAGTCCGCGGCGCGGCGTCCGTTTTGCCAAGGCCAGCATAAGAGCTTTCGATTGGCGGTGGGCAAATACCCCCGAACACATACATACATACATACATACATACATACCTCCTGGCAATCAATCCAGCCTCCTTCTTCAGTCAACCTCTAATTTACGAAAGGGTCACTAATCTAATTCTAAAGGCGCTGACAGTAATGAGCACGGTGGATGTGTGTCCCAGTGCTGTGGGATAAATGGGCACACTTACAATACCAGTAAACTCGGGCCAATCTCGGCGATATTAAGCCGGACATTGAGCTGCAGTCTCTGAGCCTCAAGTCACGTTAGCGTAACACAAGAAGTGGAGGTGGGGGGGGGGGGGGGGGGGGGGGGGGGGGGGGGGGGGGGGGGGTCGTCTGTGGTGTGTTAGGAGCTCCATCCCAGAGCATCAGCGGGTCACATCCAGACCTGCTCCGACCTCCTCCTGACGCACCTGAGTGCTGCTTCTGCTTTTCTCTAGTTAAATACCGGCAGGCTGAGCTCCACCTGTAGGAGACTGCGGTTTGCACCTGGAGATGAGAGAACATCCACTTTGTCTACGTTAAATAATGTTTCTACACTCTTTATAGGAACCACATTTCTGTTGTCCAATGATTAAACCCTGTTCGATTAGATTATTTCTTTTTACTGATATAAATAGAAATCAGGAAAAACCCCGTAAGACCAATATGAAGGCCAGAAGCGTGTGACAGAGTCAGACAGGCTGAAAGACCGAAGAGATCACGGCAGGAATTAGGCGACGTCTCCGAGGTAAATTGGCTGTGATGTGACCGGACTCTGGTCGGATTGAGAGAAGAAGGTGCCAGAGGCAACAGGGGTAGAGGCAGAGGTCAAGTGAGAGAGCGTGCATCCCACATCTCTCAATTACCGTCAGCCAGGATTACCCAGGTCCACCAGGGTCGGAGGTTCAAAGGTTAAGGCTGAATCCAGAGGACATCTCATCAGAACCACGTCAAACCACCTCTGTAACGATACAGCTCACTAAACAGCCTCTGAACGTGTGATTTGGACTTTCAGCCGTGGTTTGTCTGTCTGCAGCCGGTAGCTGTGGAGCCACGTGACTCTTCAGCCTCCATCGAGCTTCCGGGATATTCCGGGGAAATTCATACTTTTACTTTCAATACACACATTATCCATTTTTCTGAAAAGCCCGAAACCAAGAATGGCCAAAACGAGTTAAAACAGTATAAATTATGACTAAAATTAAAAAAAAAGAAAAAAGGCCAAAATGGGGAACAAAAGTAGACAAATAAATAAATTATTATTTAAAATAACTAAAACAACTTAAAGTATATATCACTTTATGAGCTGTCCCCATGTTTTGTGGGGGCAGACAAAACAGCTGTTTTGGTCTTAAAGTTTAAAGCTCTTGAAACTATAGAATAAAAATCAAATAGCCTTCTTACTGTACACTTCCATGCCAAGTACTTCATGACCATATGACTAAAATAACTGCATTGAGCTTTAGAATACGCCACGAGCTTGAGGTCGACGTTTAATTTGCTCAGTGAGTTTTCTGTGAAAAACCAACGCCGCAGCTGCAGAAGTGTGTTTTTGTACCCAGCTACATCTGTGCTGCCCACCGCCGGGGCCGCGTGCATTTGGACCGGTAATTCCGCGCGATGGAGGTCGTCCTCGGAGAGGCCTCTTTCATGTCCACTATCAAAACAAGTCGTCAGCTCTCAGAAACAAGCACTTTTTGAGCTTATCTTTAGTCTCTTCCTCCCTGGATGGATTCCAAAAAGCCCCCCCCCCCCCCCCCCCCCCCCCTCCCAGTCCCTGCCATCGCCTTAGGAGTCCCTGCTGCATTTATTTTGTGTTTTGATTTGGTTCCCCAGTATGTCAGTCATTCATCTCCTCCCTAAATCCCCAAACTGTTTCCTGGCTCTGTGTGTTTTCGTGTCTGAAAGGAAGCTTTGATGCACTGGTGGAGTGCAGCACTCTGTCTGTGCAGGGACTGTGAGAGCGGCCACACAGCCCCAAACACACACACCTCAGACGCCCTCCACAGCAGCTGTGTCCCCTGGCCACACACACACACACACACACACACACACACACACACACACACACACACACACACACACACACACACACACACACACACACACACACACACACACACACACGCACACACACACACACACACACACAGTGCTGCAGACAATCACTCCTCGAGGTATTTCACTATGTTTGTCACCGTCATCCCGCAGGTTTCTCTCCCCTTTCACTTGGTCCAAAGAGCTCATTATGCCCTCAAAATTATTCAAACAGGAGTTTACCTTTGAAGCTACAGTCAGAATCCAGGAAATTAAAATTCATAGTGAAACAGCACAACAGTGTTCAAATAGGGAAAACAAGTACTGTGAGATATTTGTCCACTGTCAGAATGAGTTCCTACATAGTTTCTGGTTTGAAGTTTAGAGTTCAGGGGTTGGTTGGTTTTTTTTTAGTGATGTTT